>NC_047525.1:4079062-4405002 GCF_902827115.2 Pseudochaenichthys georgianus
TGGTTAATTGACTTCAATATGGTTTTATCTAAATGTAAACATATTTGATGCTTTGAGGCAATCACTGATCAAAGAAGGTGTTTATAATATAAACCGCCGTTATCAATGATTTAATAAGAGTATCTGTTAAGTGTCGATTAGTTATATATGTGAGTGAAAATAACGTGCGAAATCAGGTAAATATGACAAAATTATCCTTTTTTGGATTAATCCAAGATAGACAAAATAGGAGTAAACTTCAGTGTACAAAACCCTTCCGGAAGCAGCCCCAGTGGCCTAATGGATAAGGCACTGGCCTCCTAAGCCAGGGATTGTGGGTTCGAGTCCCATCTGGGGTGATTGAGTTTTTCTTTCATGTTAGCAGTTAGGAACAAGTCAATTAAAAAGCTATTATGACAGTCATTATACCGCAGTGAATTGTGATAGTATTATTAATATGATTAACGTTTGTCGGGGAAAAACCTAAACTAAAAAATAAATAAAGGTATTCTTTAAAATTCTTGATTGAATAATTTGGAATTAAATCACACATCAAATGTTACATTAGATACATATTTGTTAAATTAGTGTAATCGGTCTGACGTCACTGGTAGTATCACAAGCATTACAAATAGACCCTGCTAGATTAAATAGTTTACAAAGGGCTGTGACCAGGGGCCTCATTTATAAAGGGATCTACGCTCAAAAAATGGCGTACGCCAGTTTCTACGCAATGTTTGCGATTTATAAAACACTAACTTGACGGGAAAATGTGCGGTCCTCCACGCAAACTCTAACCCATGCGTACGCACTAAGCATAACAACGGGAGAGACGAGAAACTGCGACACCGTTGGCAGAAGGAAGAATGGAGAGAAATATGTGGAACAAATACCATAAATAAAATGTTATGAAATATTTTCTCAAATGAAATGCGGAAATGCGGTAAGCAGAAGGACAGAATTACGTCTAAACTGACGCCGTTTTGCATTTCTATAGGTTGTAGATACGAGCATGGTTTTATATACTATCATGTTTAATCGTGTTTTATGCCGTTTGCCAAGACTTGATAAGTCACTCGTAAAACACAGGAGGTATGGAAGCTAAGAACACCATGTGTGGTAAATTGTACAGCTGATATAACACAACCCATTAGTTGTATTTCCTTTAACTGGTGGATATAGAGTTGCTGCGGTGGAGACGCTGCGCACAGCTGATCGACAGCTGGGACACAAGCCACCAAATACGAAAACATAATTCAGATCCAGTCGTCATGACTCCACTCCGGAGGGATTCCCCGATCACTTCTTACAGTTTCTCATCAAGGGGGGTCTCCTGTCCCCGGAACACTACAAACACACTGCCTGAGGAAGGCTATGTGTATTTTTTTTGTCATTAACTTTTTTCGGACCGCTTATTTATTTATTTTGGTGACGATCCGACCTCCATGCTGCTACTCTGGTTCAAACGGCATCCACCAAACAATATGATTTATCTCGACCTCCCCAAAATAACCAAAATCTGACACGGTGTGAGATGTCTTTTTTAGCTGTTCTGTCCTGCTATCATCTTCATAAAGTCAGTCAAAATGAATGAATGAATGGGCGTTTCTTTGACTATTTATAGGCGAATCTGGGCGTTACGTGAAGCCCGCAAAAGCTGCACCACATTTCGAGTCGATTGTGATTTATAAAGGGAAACCGGCGTAGGAAGTGCTGTACGCACTTTCCTCGTCGGTACGCAATGTTTGGTGAATCGGAAAATGTCGGAACATTTCTGTACCTATTTTTTGGATTTCTACTAGTAAGCAACCTTCCCACGTGAATCCTACGCACGGCGTTATACATGAGGCCCCAGGAGCGGACACAATAAAACTGTGATAATATAGTGCCTGTCTGCTGTACTCATGGGGCATTTCTCAATCTGAAATGTTCATAATAATGTTTTAGTCTGGAGTGAGTCACTCCGTGTTAATCATTTGATTGATAATATCTGCACCCAGTGTGCGAACTATACCACGGTCTCCAGGGGAGCCGGGATTATTATTATTTTTTGGGGGGGGGGGGGGGGGGGGGGGTAAATGGGTAAATGCTGATCCGTGCATTAATAGCAACAGCACAGACATAGGCCTATTATAAAGAGAAAATCTGTTGCACACAGGGTGGTGACACAGGTCTACATTTACATGAAACGTCCCGATGGATCATGTTCATGTCAACAGATTTCCCGAGCATGTATGGGCTACGCAAACTTCAGTCAACTTGATAATAAATAATCCACGGACCACCAATGTAACGTTTGACTGTTTAATGAAATCAATT
This sequence comes from Pseudochaenichthys georgianus, assembly GCF_902827115.2. NCBI lineage: Eukaryota > Metazoa > Chordata > Actinopteri > Perciformes > Channichthyidae > Pseudochaenichthys > Pseudochaenichthys georgianus. Next base: position 4,081,361 of record NC_047525.1, read on the forward strand.
TAAAATGACTCAAAAACAGGCTACATTGTTTCACATGGGCTATAGCCTATTGTAGCGACCCTGGTATAGGCTGTTGAGGGTGTCACTCAGGAATCCCCCGTCTCTCTGCCAATCATGGAGCTGCACGAGATGCTGACTGAGGTGCGGGCCTGTGGTTGGGTGAGCAGACGGGAGAGGGCGGGAAGTGTGTGTACAATGTGTTATATAGGTGCTGTGTTAGAAGTCAGTGTCAATGTGTGTGAGGTTGAGCCTCAAGCTATACCCCTCCGTAATCATCTGTGTAGAAGTCAGTTATTAAAGCCTAGTAACTTGAAGCTTGCCTCTCGACTCCTTCCTGTGAACGTTACATTGGTGTCAGAAGTGACTTTTCGAACGGAGGACGTCTATCCTGACGGGAGTTCGTAACTGCGTCACGAGCTAGCCGGTAAGCTAGCGGAGATGGAAAAGTTCAGCAAGATGGGAGTGAAGCAAGAAAATAGTGATGGAGAGGAAGATGGAGCATGCGGGTGGTCGAAGGACATGAGTGGAGAGTTCAGGAGGGCACAGGAGGCGAGAGAGCGCCTGAGAGAGTCGGCGGTGAAGATGGCTAGAGACGCGGGAATGTCGCCATCTTCAGCGCCATTTCGCGCCATTTCCAAGCGGGATGTAAACAACAATGGCGGCGCCCAGCAACCAGTAGCAGCCGCCGCGTCCGTGAAGACACCCAAATACTCGGGTAAGGCAGACTGGGAGGCTTTCCATGCCCAATTTGAACTGCTTGCACATGCCGGGGGGTGGTCAATAGAGACTAAAGCACTACAGCTAGCTTTGTGCCTCACAGACGAGGCTCTTTCATGTCTGCTACTACTTAGCCCGGAGGACCGACTCACCTATGAAGCGTTAGCGGGGGGCTTTGAAGAGGCGGTTTGGACAGTGTTTCCCACCAGAGCTGCTCCGGAACGAGTTGAGTAACCGCTGTAGAGAGTTTGGAGAGACGCTGCGTGCGCTGGCTAACGACGTAGAGAGCATGGGCACATGCCACCCGGAGTGCAGAGTGAGCTGGCACGTGACCAATTCGTCAGGGCTCTTCGCCCTGCGGACTTGAGGGTCGAGGTACAGCTGCAGCATCCACAGTCCTTGCAGGCGGCCTTGGAGATGGCTGTGGAGAGAGAGAAGGTGTGGAGTGGAGCTGCTAGGAGCAACGGAGGGCCGGCAGCACCGGCTGTGAGGAGCTGCAGGGAGGAGGAGAAACCTGCATGGGTTACCGAGATGACTGAATTGATAAGGGCTGTTTCTCTGCAGCCAACAAGCAGACCAAGTACCAGGGTCTGCTGGGGGTGTGGTCAGCCAGGACATTTGGCCAGGGACTGCCCCAAGACATACCGGACCCGAGGAAAGAAACGGGGGGCCCGCATAAAGGAGAAGATGCGGAACCAAGCCCGAGGACTCCTCAACCAAACCACAGCTGTAATGTCACCAACTCTGACATCCGAGGAAGGAGCCAGACAGCACAGCCGGGGGAGCCAGACTCTACGGCTTCCTGAAGAAGATGACAGCACATGCGGGGAGCATGTCGTCGCGGTGGGCCGTGCTGGTGGTGGGGAGTCCTGCTATGTCCCGGTCGACGTGGAAGGGGTGCCCTGCACTGCACTGGTGGACACAGGCTCTACAGTAACCCTGGTGAGAGCAGATGTGTTGCCCAGTGGGACTATGTTTGAGCCGACAGCGGTGCGTCTACGCACAGTCACAGGAGAGCTGGCGCCTATGAAAGGAAGAGGCATGCTGACTGTGGCGGTGGGGGGAGTTGAAGTGCAGCACCCCGTGTGGATAGCGGATGTACAGGACCCGTGTATTCTGGGTTTGGACTTTTTGAAGGCGGCTGGCTGCCTCCTGGATCTTCAAGCAGGCACAGTGAGTTTCCAGGGGGGGGCCGGTGATTACTATGACCCGTATCCACGACCCTGCTGAGCCTGCAGGGAGACCGGTGACGGCCGCTCAGGACAATTCCCCATCGGTCACCCCCGGACTGTGCCACCAGATAACAGCCCCCCCTCAGGTACCCCAGGCGGAGGTGGAAGAGGCTCAGTCTGCAGTATTGGAGGTGTGGAGGAAGAACTGTGGCGGCCTGAATCCCGAGCAGCAGGAGCAATTGGGGCAGCTTCTGCTAGAGTTCCAGGGCAGTTTCGCCATGAAGGAGGAGGAGGTGGGCCGAACGCACCTGGTAGAACACGAGATCGATACCGGGGACTCGCGTCCCATCAAGTGGCCCGCGGCGACTCCCCCTTGCTCGTCAGCAGGCTTGCGACGAGGCAGTGCAGAGCATGCTGCAGGCAGACATCATCGAGCCCTCCGACAGCCCGTGGGCAGCACCTGTAGTCATGGTCCCGAAGAAGACAGGTGGCTGGCGGCTGTGCTCAGACTACAGACCGGTGAACGGGGTCACCAAGAAGGACTCATACCCCCTTCCCCGCATCGATGAGTCCCTGGACCTGGTCGCAGGGTCGTCGTGGTTCTCTTCCTTGGATCTCCGCAGCGGGTATTACCAAGTTCCTCTGGCACCAGAGGCCAGACCAAAAACGGCTTTCTGCACCGGCCGGGGACTATGGCAGTTCAAGGTCCTCAGTTTTGGGCTGTGTAATGCCCCGGCCACCTTTGTGCGGTTGATGGACAGGGTGCTGTCTGGGATTCCCCGCCAGCAGTGTTTGGTCTACCTGGACGACATCCTGGTGCATGGCAGCTCGTTTGAGGCGGCCCTGGGATCTCTAAGAGTGGTGCTGGAGAGGATCAGAGCCGCTGGTTTGAAGCTACATCCAGACAAGTGTCATTTCCTGCAGAGAGAGGTCACTTTCCTGGGCCACAAAGTGGGGGGTGAGGGCATCGGCACCCTACAAGAGAAAGTGCAGGCGGTCGCAGGCTGGCCAAATCCTCGCAACCAGAAACAGCTGAAGAGTTTCCTGGGCCTGGCCTCGTACTACAGAAAGTTTGTACGGGGTTTTGCTTGCACTGCCGCACCCCTGTTCCAGCTGCTGCAGAAGGACAGAGCTTTCCTGTGGTCTGAGCAATGTCAAGCAGCGTTTGACAGCCTTCGGCGTGCCTTGAGTGAAGCCCCGGTTCTCGCCCCAGCCAACCCCGGGCTGCCGTTCACCCTGGACACAGACGCTAGCGGCGTTGGGGTGGGCGGAGTGCTCTCCCAGACTACACCAGAGGGGGAGCGGGTGGTGGCATACTTCAGCCGGGCGTTCAACAAAGCAGAGCGACGATACTGCGTCACCCGCAGGGAACTTTTGGCAGTGGTGCTGTCCATCAGGCACTTTAAGTACTACCTATGTGGGCAGGCGTTCATGGTGAGGACGGATCACTCTGCATTACAGTGGCTCATGACGTTCAAAGAGCCAGAAGGGCAGGTCGCCAGGTGGCTAGAAGAGCTCCAAGCTTTCGACTTCAGGGTGGAGCACCGGGCTGGGGTGCGGCACACCAATGCAGACGCTCTCTCCCGCCGCCCGTGTGCCGCCGGCGGATGCCACTACTGCGAGAAGAGAGAGACTCGGGAAAAGGAGCTGCTGGAGGAGGACATGTCTGTGCGGCAGCGCGGAAAGTGGAAGAGGTTATCTGCCGGGAGCTCCAGACAGTGGACGTGGCCGAGTGGAAGCAACAGCAGGAGCTGGACGCCGTTCTACAGCCTGTACTGCAGTGGGTTGAGTCGCAGCATCGGCCACCGTGGGAGGAAGTGGCAGTGCTCTCCAAAGCAACCAAGGGGCTGTGGTCTCAGTTTGAGGCTCTACGTCTGTGTCAGGGCGTACTACAGCGGGCGTGGAAGGAGCCAGCAACGGGGAGAAGAGGTGGCAAGTGGTGGTCCCGAGGGGTCTGCAAGAGGTCGTACTCAAGGCCATGCATGGAACGGCAGGCTCTGGGCACTTTGGCGTCACTAAGACTCTCCGGCGCCTTCGTCAGGGCTGCTACTGGGGGCAGTGTCGGAGGGATGTCGAAGACTTTTGTCGCCGCTGTGATTTGTGTATGGCGCGGAAGGGCCCACCTGGTCGTTCCCATGCTCCGCTACAACAGTTTTCCGTGGGGGCTCCGATGGAGAGAGTAGCGGTTGATGTGGTGGGGCCTCTACACCTTGTCAAACAGGGGGAACCGCTACGTTCTCACGGCCATAGACTATTTCACAAAGTGGCCAGAGGCGTATGCTCTCCCTGACCAAGAAGCAAGAGACAGTCGCAGATGCTTTGGTGGCCGGCATGTTCAGCCGTTTTTGGAGGGCCGGAGACCCGGCACAGTGATCAGGGGAGAAATTTCGAGTCCCGGGTGTTCGCCTCCATGTGCTCACAGCTGGGCATGCACAAAACACGCACCTCCCCCTTGCGACCTCAGAGCGACAGACTAGTCGAGAGATTTCACCGCACCATGGGACAGCAGCTGGCCATCCTCACGTCTCAGCATCAGCGCGACTGGGACGAGCATCTGCCCCTCGTGCTCATGGCATGTCGCTCTGCAGTCCAGGAGTCCTCAGCCTGTTCGCCTGCCCTGCTCATGTTGGGGAGAGAGCTTCGAACCCCTGCTGTTTTGGCGTTTGGTCAGCCACCGGATTCCCTGGACACGCCTCCAGGGCCTGAGTACGCCAGGAGACTTCAGGACCGCCTTGATTCCGCTCACGCTTTTGCCCGCGATCAGCAGAAAAGTGCTGGGGTGAGACAGAAGCGGAACTACGACACCAGGACAAGAGGGCAGCATTTCAGGGCCGGGGAGTTGGTTTGGGTCTACAGCCCACAACGGAAGAAAGGGCGGTGCCCAAAACTGGACAGTCAGTGGGTTGGTCCCTGCAGAGTACTGGAGAGGGTGGGGGAAGTGGTCTACAGGGTGCAGCTGCCCCCAAAGGGGAGAAAAGTGGTGCTCCACAGAGACAGGTTGGCTCCGTACAGAGGAGTCGCTTCTCCACAGGCTGAACCCCAAGGAACATCGGGGCCCACAGCCGTTCCCTCGACACCCCCACTCAGGTCCCCCGGCGAACAGAGTAGCAGTCCCCCATCAGGGACTGAGTGTCCCCCTCATTGTTTCGCCGCCTGGGCCAGAACCGGCCACCCCTGTCCTCCTGACCCCAGTTCCCCTGCCGAGAAGGCAGGTACGACCCCCGGGTCGTTTCAGAGACTTTGTTTGGTAGTAAAGTAGAGTGAGACCCCTCGGTTCCTGTAGAGGGCAAGAATGCGCCCTGGTCTCATTGGAAGGGATGGTAGTCCACCCAGACCTTCCTAGTCAATGTACGGGAGTAATTATAGTGTTTGTGCTGAGTTTTTTTTTTGTTCCTCGTGGGCGAGGAATTTTGTAGTGGGGGGGTAGTGTAGCGACCCTGGTATAGGCTGTTGAGGGTGTCACTCAGGAATCCCCCGTCTCTCTGCCAATCATGGAGCTGCACGAGATGCTGACTGAGGTGCGGGCCTGTGGTTGGGTGAGCAGACGGGAGAGGGCGGGAAGTGTGTGTACAATGTGTTATATAGGTGCTGTGTTAGAAGTCAGTGTCAATGTGTGTGAGGTTGAGCCTCAAGCTATACCCCTCCGTAATCATCTGTGTAGAAGTCAGTTATTAAAGCCTAGTAACTTGAAGCTTGCCTCTCGACTCCTTCCTGTGAACGTTACACTATTATGGCTGTAGCCTACACAGAGCCGAACACACGCGATAAGAGCAGCCAGCGGCACCAACCATGAACAATATTAATATTAATAACACAGCTATAGCACAACACAACCCTCTCACTGCCTGGAGAGACGCGACGCCACACACACTACACAACGGCTCGTCTTCTTGTGTCTCTCAGCCCCCCAAGTTAACGTTAGCTGTCAAGTTAGCACTAGCACTGACCTTAGCTCCCTCCTCCCTCGGTTCTGTTGTAGCAGCAGTACGATATGCTACCACCAGCTACATTCGGTTGGTCTTCTTGATCAGGTTGTTTGGCCGTCTTTTTAAAGAAATTGCCCAAGGTACGTTGTTTTTTTCTTTTCGACATGTCAGCAGCAGCAACAATGCCTGGTAAACATGCAGCGCTAACTAAACGAGCTTGTGAGTGGGTAGTAGGGTGGAGCTGCGGGCAGCGTGCAAGCAGGCGACACTTTTTTCATGAATCATAAACTCTAAATATAATTTAGATTTCACTTATTTTACACCTTTGAAAAAAAAAACATGCCCAAAATGGAATTTATTTGGTCATCATATCAGTATTTTAGAGAGCTCCCCCCAAATTTCACAAACCATGTTCCCAGGGGAGCTCATGTCACCACTAGGGGAGCTATAGCTCCCCCTGCTCCCCTCCAGTTCGCACCCTGTCTGCACCAGTATCTTGTCCATTTTCAGTAATAACGTATAAGTTCTAAGTAATAGTAGATTTGTTGCTATAATTTACGTGATATAGGTCACGCACTTCCATTGCCTTTTGATCTGGTTTTATTTCCTCCTGGAGGCCAAACCCCAGAACTGGCAAAGGCCTTCAGCCGGGCATCCATTCTGCATCTCCCACTGCTTTATTGCTTTTAGGGTTAGCGCTAACGTAAAATATCAAGTTTGAGCAAATTATACTGCAAAGTGAATAACTCTGTGAGTTATTTATACATGTTAATCTACACATACTATAAACATATAATGTTCATATTATACTGTAAAGTAATGATATTCTTATAAACAGAAGATACTTTATAACATATCATATTATATTATTTCAAACCAGTCTCATGGCATTTCGTGTTATAGTCACGAAATTAATCTATTGATTCGTGTTCACCAACACGATTTCCCCATTTTTTTCGTGTCACACAGAACGATTTTTAAAGCAATGTAAATAATAACAAATTAGAAGGAAAAAAAGATTTCAAAAAATACAGATTTCAGTATTCTGAGGCTCTGAGCCACATTTATTTTCCTCACGGACGGCAAAAAAAGTCAGACATTATACAATTTAAAATAAAAACAATAATAGTGGCTTGATATTGAGTAAGAAAATGTTTTTATGAACCACACAGCTTCCGGTATTCCACGACCCGACCGGACAAAAAGACGTGCTGCAGGCACGAAACATACTACCAATAGAAATACATTGCTTTAAATCGTTCTGTGTGACACGAAAAACATGGGAAATCGTGTTGGTGAACACGAATCAATACATTACATTTATTTCGTGACTATAACACGAAATGCCGTGAGACTGGGTTGATTATTTAGGTGTCTATATTAAACAATACAAACTCTCAAGGACAAATTACAGTTGGACATAATAATCTTGGTTATTGTAAAACCTTAATCTAAAAGTGGACGCCAAAACGACGGTTGTAAAAATAGGTTCTATGGCTGTCAAACAGGAAAATAAAGCCAGCCCACATTTCCGATATTACGTCATATCAGCAGCAAATCTGGATCAGCTCCGTTGTACCCCCGTTTTTAGAGATTTGGGTACAGAGGAAAAGAGAGAGGTTTTTTTTTTTGTGAGTCTTCTTACAGACCGGGGACACATATGTATGTATAAAAGACATCAAAAGGTGCATTTTGCATGATCGGAGACCTTTAATACATCAATGCTCGTGACAGGTCCACTGTCAGTCAACATCAAATCAAGTTTTATTTATATAGCACATTTATAAACGATTTTTGGTCGAGCCAAAGTGCTGTACATATAATAAAAATAGCCTACGGTAGAGACACTTTACAGGAAAAACAACAGCACAGATTGTTCAGAATATCACTATGAGAAAAACGACACCCTCTATCCTTAGACCCTCACATCGTAAAAGGAAAAACTTCCAGAGAAAACTCACAGTTTAAAGGGGAAAAAATGGGAGAAACCTCAGGGAGAGCAACAGAGGAAGGATCCCTCTCCTAGGACGGACAGACATGCAATAGATGCTGTGTATAAATCGAAGAGATAATACATTTTACAGCATATAGACCGAATGTTAGGAAATGCATGTGTCTGTAATGAGAAGATGAATCCACGAGGATGTCAGCTACCATCAGGGAAGCAGCATGATGAGACCCAAGGCAGGACCGTGGTGAGGGGAGCGGGTTTGAAGAGAAGCCGTGACGGGATTGGCTCTGTCCATTGTGAATCACAATAGAGTGGTGCAGTGACGAGTCCTAAAACCCGGAAGTGAGTTAGCATTTTACCACTACAGGGGTGTTCCTCATGTTGAGGAGGCTTGCTTGGTAGCACATGTACCTCCGAGTGAGTTCATTAAGAAGCGAGGCAAGAATACCTCCTAGCCTTGGAAAACGAAGTATGGAACAGGCTGTGCAGGTGTGCGTCATATGAGAGGCCCCGTCTTACATTTTACGCCAAAGATTGTGGGGATTTTAAGACACATGTGCAGCCTCGAAATGTCTCGCTACGAAGTACGCCGGGCTCGGTAGAATTCCAAGTATGCTGGACATTGGAACAGTCCTTCGGCGGCACTCGATGATGTAGTATGCTTGAAATAGTGGCTCTGGAGCAGCTTTACTCGACATTGATAAACACCCAGTATACGCTGTGAAGTTGTTTGCGGCCTGCCAGTAAACCCAAAGCAGAAGAAGAAGAAGAAGAAGAAGAAGAAGAAGAAGAAGAAGAAGAAGAAGAAGAAGAAGAAGAAGAAGAAGAAGAAGAAGAAGTCTAAAGTTACTTATAAGTCACATGTTTCCTGCCTGGCCGCAGCGTGTGTCATTACCCTCTCTCGTCCGGGCGGCAGAAAGGAGCCCTCAGCCAGAGCAGCAGCCAACAAGCTGAATGTTGCTATCTGTAAACTATGCCGCCGAAACATAATTTCAGCCAATCAGCGTCGTCAGATCTGATGCTCAAAGGGCGCCCTGTCAGCACCCTGGCCTGTGTGTCTGTGAGTTGTTTGGACTTGTATCCAAGGTGACGCGTAGTTGTCGAGGATGGCTGCGTCTGCAGGTGGAGACTCCGGTGCTAGTGGATCGCCGGAGCTGTAGATTAACATTTACATGCTTATTGTAGTTGTAAGGGCAGTGCCTGTAGCACCATGGAGCATATGTGTGGGCTGGACCTGTGTTTTACAGGAAAGGAGTGAGCAGAGGCTCGATTTGTCGATTCTTGTTCAGTTTTCATCTTCATCACCCTCTCAAACTTTGAGTTGCGCACGCTGCTAAAGAGACGCGCTACCATGGAAACCGAACAATGGTGTAGCTGTATTAAAGTCAGAGTAGAAACAGTCGTGAGTAATCTGATTTTGTCAGAAATCGGGAGAAATGTGGGAGAAATATGACCCCGGGAGGAAACCGGGAGAGGGCAATGAAATCGGGAGTCTCCCGCGAAAATCGGGAGGGTTGGCAAGTATGACACACACACACACACACACACACACACACACACACACACACACACACACACACACACACACACACACACACACACACACACACACACACACACACACACACACACACACACACACACACACACACACACACACACACACACACACACACACACACACACACACACACAGGCCCACCTTAACCTGCCATCAGGCCCTGGGGCTGATGGCCTCCTATTTAAACAACAAATCAAAGTCATTTATTGCCTCGGCAGGCTCTGTGATCGCACTTCTCCACTCTGCTCCACGCGCGCCTGGTCCTCTCCTCCAGATGAGTGACGTATCAGGCCTCCCTCATGTCCGGTTGCCGGTGGCTCCCCTCCACGTAGCAAGTCCTCGTCGTCCTCTCCATCTCCTCCCCTCCCTCCCTCCTGTCTGTTTTTCCTCTCCCGCTACTCCATCGCTATCAGAACCAGACGGCCTACTTGGCTCCGAGGCCCCGCGGCCGGCACCACTACCGCTCGGTACAGAACTAATCTGTCCTTCCTCCTCATCCTGGCTTACAGGTTTAAAATAACCTGTAAGCTTCGGCATTTTTTGTAATAGCTGCTTGTCTCGAAACTCCTTTTCCCTCAACAATTTCCTTTCCCGAGCGCCACACTCAAACTTTTTCTCCTAAACAACCTTCATCTGTCAATCAATCACTTTCCATTTGAATAAGTCACATGTGAAACATATTCTCATTCTGATTGGCTGTTAAGTGGTGCCCACTGACTGTTTCGGAGTCATCATGTTTGAGAAAAATCTTGAGTTACAAGCTTCAAAGTTGTATTTATCATCTGAATTTGCCGAAACAATTTTAATATTCTGAAAGCCAAGACTTTGTTTATTTGAAACCAGATGAAAACAAACCGTAACGGACCCTGCCGTGTTATCTATGATTACTATATGCCTTACATTCATAATGTCAGCCGGAGAGAGGAGGAGTGAGTGGCGAGTGAGAGCTGTCATCTTCCCTTTACAAGATTCAAAAATGTATTTATCGTGTGATTTTGGAAATAAAAGTTTCATATTCTGAAAGCCAAGACTTTGTTTATTTAAATGTTATTTAAAAACATCCGAAATAAAAAACTTTTTTTTTTTAATGACATTTTTTTTATTTGCTCATGATAAGCCCCTGATCTCCGTAGGCCCCTGGGCTGAAGCCCAGGTCAGCCCGTGCATTAAGGCGGCCCTGCACACACACACACACACACACACACACACACACACACACACACACACACACACACACACACACACACACACACACACACACACACACACACACACACACACACACACACACACACACACAATGTTCGTATTTAGTCTCCTGATTTTAAATGGGAATTAAATCATATGAGTGTTCCCAAAGCACCAGTGTTCTGCAGTTTGTGTGGGCCTACTGTACTGTTGCACAGTTTTGGAAGATTCATAGCTAACCACACTGAAGATTATGGATTATCTCATATTTTTAAACCTCAATTCCCCCCCCCCCCCCCCCCCCTCCCCTCTAACATCACCAGAAGTCATAATTGAAGGGGTCATCTCATTTCTCAAATGTTCTTCCGGGGGAGAATCCCCCCGGACCGCCCTAGTATGGTTTGGTCCCTATTTCCATAGCCCCACCAAAAATATTTTCCACCAGCCGCCACTGGTGCTGGGAACTTAGTACGGCAAAGTACTTGGTGTGAAAGCGGCTCTTGACATTGAGAAGCACCCATTGTTTGTGCCTTTTGACAATTTCACTTCAATTTAAATTATTTGTAATCATTTATGTTGTTTTTAGTTTTCTCTTTTGAGTTATGTTGACCTGTTCACGGTCAACATAATCTGTATATTTTTTAATGTTATGAATTTAATTTCATTAGGGGCAGGCACAGCGCCACCTACGGTCAGTAGAAATTAATTATAATAATAATTCCAAAAATATGTATAACATATATGTTAAAATATATTTTAAGATCATGTTTAGTCGTCTGATTCGTCTGTACATTGCTGTTTTAGTCTGCGTTCTTCTAATTAGTGTCTACAGTGTGCCTATTGAGCCGGGTTGAGCGAAATGAATGGGTACTGTGAAAACTAAACTGCCCAGTCTTTTTGTATTCAATGTGTGCGGCAACACATAATCACAAGTGGGGCAAGGTGCTTGCAACCCCACCAAAACTTCATCTCATAATTCAGAGAGCTGATTGGCTGTAAGTACGTGTGCCGTGAAAAGTGTAGAGTGTGAAGAGGAGACGAGAGAGAGCAGCGTATAGTGATTAAAATCAGTAAAACGGAAAGAAAATGAATGAGGTTGACCATCTACTGCAGCTTTGGTAAGTTCATTTTATGTCGTATCTTTTGTTGATCGTCTGTGTTTTGCCTATAGGCTATTGCTCTGCTGGATCGATTGATATTGTGACTTCGGTGATGAGTGTCTGTGTTTTCCTTATATTTACAGTCTATTGTGTTTAATTCTGAAGCATTACAGTTGTTGTTATCGTTAAGTATTGCTTTGTGATGGTGCCCTTTACTCCATGGCCGTGTCTTATTTCTCTAACTCCCCTCCTCGACTCCTATCCTCGAGACTTAGTCCCGCCCACAGGAGATGCGAGCGGAGGAGCCGAGGAGCCGAGGAGGGGAGCCAAGGAGAGAGGAGGGGAAGCAGCAGGCGGTTAGAGAAATGAGAACTCCTCTCCTCTGAGCGGTCATTTTAAAGAGATGTCCATTAATGATGACAGGAGGCACAGCAGCCCTCTGTCAGCAGGCGTGGAACCGTGGAGGACCCATCAGTGTATCCTCGATTATAGCTCCTCCAGAGAGCCTCCTCAACGCTCGATCCTCGAAGTGCATTTAGAGCAGGGGTGCCCAACCTTTTTTGAACCGAGAGCTACTTTTAAAGTTGCCAGTCTGCCGAGATCTACCAGTCCAAAGAGAGAGGCGTAGCCATTACTGACAGCCTACTACCAGGTAAATACACACTTCTACTTGTATAAAACTGACCTTCGTACGATTAATACTTCATAAAATACTGCAGATCCTTTATCTTTCCTCTTTCTAATCTACACACATACAAGTATTTAACTGAAGTTACACAACAGTGTTGTTGATACAGAGTTGGAATTTATTCACACGTCACACTACAGTGGGTAATGTTTTCAAGAAACATTGAACAGTGCTCCCACATATGACACAGGAAAAAAGAAAATACTCTGAACCCTTTCTTTGCATTTATATAAAAATAGTGTTGCTACAAAAGTATAAATGAGGCTTACTAATAAGACAACTCAGACCTGAAGCTACACAGGAATCTGCTGCCAAAGTGCAATAAAAAAGACAAAATTAATAGAATCAAACCCTTTTTTTGTTGTATTTTAGTAGAGTATACAAATAAATGCCTTTAAAATAGGCACTACTACTACTACAACACTAGTTTCTTAACCTGAATTGATAATAGACTATAATCAATTTAAACAGAACAGATCTTAATGTTTGCATTCTTATACCATTTTGTACAATAATTATAATGAATAAGTTCAAACAAACTAAAACTTAGAGCTGATTAATAACGGTATGTAACTTGAGTTTTTATTGTATCAAAAACCTGTTGAAATGCTTCTGTTATTTTTACTGTCCCAAAAAGCGCGTCGGCAGCCTCCAGGAATGCTTCTTTCACAACTTCGCTGTCTTTGAAAGACTTCATGTGTTTCTCAAGAACGTGACTGACACAATAAGATGCTCTGGAGCAGCCTTGCTCTTGTTGTTGGGCCTGGTGAAAATGGACTGCTGCGCATTTAGCTGTCCTCTCAGGCCCCTCCCATTTTGGAAGCGTAGGGCAGAATTAGGAGGGAATTCCGTCTCGTAGCGTTTGTGCACTGTTTTGAAATGCCGCTCGTAAAAGACCCTTCTTCGATAAAGCCACGCTCGCATTGCAGATGAGACAAATGGACTATGAATTGGAATAGATACAAAAAAAATCATCCTCCCACTCGGAGTGAAAATGATATATTTGTTTTTTTTTTGCTTCTGCCATTGCGGTCTTGTGTGTGTGCGGACTGTCACTTCTGTTGACACGGACAACGTCAGCGAACTAGTGCCCACTGCCCACAAGCCACGCCCCGACACATGGGGTCACGCCGGCCAATCACAAAGCTTTGATGCGTTCAAGTGCATTATTCTGGCACAGGAAGATTATGTTATAGGACATTAACGATACAACTGAATATTGTTGTTCTATTTTTAGACACATCTCGCGATCGACTGGGAATCTCCCCGCGATCGACCGGTCGATCGGGATCGACTGGTTGGGCACCCCTGATTTAGAGAAATTAGATGTCCTTCAACATGGCACGCTGAAATTAATTTCCGGGTCACTACCGGAGGACCGAGGATTCGAGATCTTTGAAATGTGACACGGCCCATGTATTAAGGTGTATTAAAATATGACATCCCCACGCTGTGTACGTAAATGTATGCGCTGACAGTGGCCCTTTCTCATTTCATCAAATCCCCCTCCTCGATTCCTCGACTCCTCGGTCCTCCGGTAGTGACCCGGAAATGAATTTCAGCGCGCCATGTTGAAGGACATCTCATTTCTCTAAATGCACTTCGAGGATCGAGCGTCGAGGAGGCTCTCTGGAGGAGCTCTAACCGAGGATACACAGATGGTCATGGGCACAGGAAGGGGGGTGCTGAGGGCGCTGCAGCACCCCCTAGCGGCAGGCAGGTAGTGCGGAGCTCCCCTGTCTGAATTATTATTTGACGGTTATTGCTGCTCCCGCTGTGCATAATCTGTGTAATATGTAGCCAATAAATTCCACATTGTTGGTAAAATAATATTTTGGCCTGCCCCGAATGTTTTTTCCGTAGCACCGGACAATTCTACCTCAATAATATAATACATTAACCGTGCTTTACCTGAACCTCATCAAGACACTAGAGAGGACGGCAGGGCTGTAATTTCCCGTGTTCAGTGAATGCAACAGAGGCAAGACACCGGACCAATCAGAGAGTTGCATGGAAATAAAAGTGTGCTTGTGTCATTCAAGCTGGCTGTGTGTGTGTGTGTGTGTGTGTGTGTGTGTGTGTGTGTGTGTGTGTGTGTGTGTGTGTGTGTGTGTGTGTGTGGAAATAGCGCATTTAGTGTGTGAGAGAGAGAGGGACCGGTGGCAGCAGCAGGGACCGTGTTGTTCAACCCAGTCTCACGGCATTTCGTGTTCACCAACACGATTTTTAATCTATTGATTCATGTTCACCAACACGATTTGCCCCTTTTTTTTTTCGTGTTGCACAGTACGATTTTAAAAGCAATGTATTTATACTGCCTGCAGCACGTCTTTTTCTCCGGTCGAGTCGAGGAAGACCGGAAGCTGTGTGGTTCATAAAAACATGTTCTTACTCAATATCAAGCCACAGTTATTGCTTTTATCTTAAATCGTATAATATTGGACTTTTGTTTCCGTCTGTGAGGAAAATAAATGGGGCTCAGAGCCTCAGGATACTGAAATCTGTATTTTTTAAATCTTTTTTCCTTCTAATTTGTTATTCTTTTCAAAATAACACACTGTTATTTACTCACCAATAACACTCAATTATCCTTGCTTTTATTTATTGGTTTAATTCCATAATCTCGGGCTTTTTTGGCGTCCGTTAGGAACTGAATTTCAAAATAAAAATAACCGGAAACAGACGTAGGCATTTCGAGCGATTACCCAAGATCCTCAGCTATGGTTTTAAGCTCGTTTATTGGATGTTTTAGCCGCAATGCATGCTGGGATTTGGTGTTTATATGTTATGAAATCCGGAAAACATTTTAAAAGAATAAAATAATACTTAATTCCGAGTGTTCTTGCTTTTGTCTTTGAAAGTCATCACATAACGGCATTGTAATACACGGTTCGGCTGCATTACATATTACAGATCTGCCGTAGTTCTTTATTTATAGAGCCCTGATGAGAAGACCTTTGGAAAAACTGAGAAAATGCCGCCGAAACTGAATACTTGACGTGGATCATAAATATATTCAACAATTAAACAACATCTTCAATTTCTCTTCACACAATACGTCTCCTTGCAGGATCAACACTAATTCGGCTGACTTTTACATTTGATCTAATTCACAGATAGGTTATATTTACACCATAACGGTGCACAGCTGATAGAAAAGGACTGTAGTTTTTAAAGATATTACTGATTTTCTTTGAATGTAAGAATGTAAATACTGAGTCTGAAATAGTATAGCAATATGCTGTAAAATTATGTGAAAGCATGAATAAAACGTGTCCTACACTAATAATACAAAGTTATTATGACTGTGTGTACCTTGTGTGCCCCGCCTATGGTTAAAGCACGTTATTGAATTATTGTTTTTATGTGTTATAATATAACACATAAAAACAATAATGTACTCTTAATATTTGTTTCATCAAATATTATTTGAATATTTGAATACAAATATGAAGAGTACATAGTTTCATAGGGGGAAAGTATAAATATAGAAATATAGAATATAAAAGATCAAGAAGATACTATAAGTGATCTCTACAATAAAACAGTTTAGTGCAGGATGTACAAAGATATTAATAGGAGGAGGTGCACAACAGAAAAACGGATTAACCTTTATTTAAACATTAAATATTAAGCCTGACAAAGTACTTAAGGTCTAATATATTGCTTTCCTGCAATGTTAACTATGTTGAAGCACTTATTGTAACTGATATTATACACATTAATTATACTCTTATGTATGTAGATAGAATAAGAAATGTGCAGAATATGACAGTTTAATGGTGGAGGTACACACATATTGATAGATGTCTTGTAATGCACTGTTGAGGAACCTGTGACCCAAGTGTTTCATTCGTTGCATAACTACACCGTAGTTGTGTATATGATATGTCAATAAACCTTTGAAAATCTTGAAAGGGATGTGCAAAATAGCCATAATATACAGTCTTTAATTAACTATTAGTAGAGAATAACGAGTAATGAATATACTTTATTACTCGTTTCCATTCATGTCAATTGCAGATACATGTTTAGTCTTCTCAAGCACCAACTATCAAATATCTCTCCTGATTGTTGGCACTTGACAACAGTAACGTAGGCAGAAATGTACTTTAGGGTGGGCCTGTAAAAAATAGGGTGGGCCAGATTTTTCTTCTGGCATCAGAAGCTAACAACAATCCCCGCCGGTACCGGTGGCAGATTACTTTTGGAATACTTTCTTTTTCCATAACAGATGGGTATGTTTTGGTGAACAGGAGACACGTATTTTACTGTTTTAATGGATTATCAAGAGCTCAAACACAACATCTTGGTGTCATTCTGGACAGCTCTCTCATCTGCACCCCACATAAAAACATCACCCGGACTGCATTCTTTGTACTGGCTTAAAACCTTTCCTTGGAATATGTTATGAATTGTAAGGTGTCCTTGGGTGCTTTGAAAAGCGCCCCTAAATAGAATGAATTATTATTATTATTATTATCTGAAACTTTTTCAGTCACTTGCACTTGCATGCATTCAGCAGCAGCAGGCCATTCACTTTGATTTTATCCCGTTATAAATGTCATCATTTTGACAATAAAGAAATGCTACATAAACGTTATCTTCCACATTTTATCTAACCATTTCCGTTTCTAACTTTCAATATATTTTAAAAGAGATCTCTCTCTCATCTGCCTGCGGGGGCGGGGCCTCACAGACATGCTGCATCTCTCTCTCGCTCACAGACACGCTGCAGCGCTGTGCAGTGTGCACACAGTTCTGCCGGTAATGAATATTACATTTTCCACCAAGTATTCCAAAATGTATTCACTTCAGGTTTACGAAAGTAACTGTAATCTGATTACTCGTTTTTCAAATGTAACGCCAGCTGAATACACTTGCTTTTTGTATTCTGATTAACGCCGTTACATGTATTCCGTTACAACCCAACCCTGTGTATATCTCTCCGGACTGTCCACCAGCAGATGAAAAACACCCACCTCTCCGCCTCTTCCAAAGGACGAGGGAACCGTGCGGCAGAGTTTCCGTTAACATTTTTTTTTCTTCTGACAGCCCAGCAGCAGGAGAGGTGGGGAGAGGGAGACGTGGGGAGAGGGAGGCGGGGCTATTTCATCGTTATCAGAAAATGATCGTATAGATCGCTGCTAGATGAGGGCAACTCTTCTTGGAGTCTGGCTTTTTTTTTAAAACCAAAGTTCATTAGTGAACTTTGAGCCATCATTTATTTTGCAGGCAGCTCTCTGCCTCTCTCACATTATTATGGCGCGCGCCGGAACCAACAATCAGTTTGACCGTAAATGAGTTCGGTTCAGAGGACAAAGCACATACAACATTAATTAAACTTGATATTTGCTCACTTGAATTTCACTTTGAATGCTTGGATATTCTCAATGGGTGAATAATTTTTTTTTATAATAATAATAAAAAAATTAAATGACACCGAAGCTTTCTCAGGGTGGGCCAATGAGTAAACTGGGTGGGCCTGGGCCCACCCTGGCCCTATGGTGGCTACGCCACTGCTTGACAATCACCTTACCTGAATTTTACTCAGGTCACGTGTAACTAAAGTCTGATTTAAGGGTTGTTTATATTTCACATCATTAATCAGAATCTGCAAAGTAACTCAAATAAATGCAGTGGAGTAAAAATACCAGGTTAACCTCTGAATTGTCGTGGAGTAGAATTACAAAGTAACAATGAGCTGTCATGTGGGTATATATTAATGTTGCGCATTATGGACACAAGTGATTTTCACCCATTTATTAATTATATGTTTTACATTTGATAACACCAATGTGTTTAATACTGGCAACTTCTAATTGTGGGAAAAACGAAAACGTTCAGGAGAGACGTCCCATAGAACATTTTGCGAAACACAATAGCCAGCATGTGTAGTTCTGGGGGGGCGTTCGATTCCCGTTTTGGAAAGTCTGGCGTGGTTTCGTTCCATTTCACACAGCTGTTTGACGCTCTGCGTAACCTTACAGGGACTGTAGTCCTAAACGATAGCTGGGGATTATGGGTAGTGTAGTGTCTTCGGCCATCCTAAACTCAGAAATGTTGACAATCGCAATGATGCTCGAAATGTCCCTTATAGGCCTACGTCTGTTTCGGGTTATTTTTATTTTGAAATTCAGTTCCTGACGGACGCCAAAAAAGCCCGAGATTATGGAATTAAACCAATAAATAAAAGCAAGGATAATTGTGTGTTATTGGTGAGTAAATAACAGTGTGTTATTTTGAAAAGAATAACGAATTAGAAGAAAAAAATATTTAAAAATACAGATTTCCGTATTCTGAGGCTCTGAGCCCCATTTATTGTCTGAGCCCCATTTATTTTCCTCACAGACGGCAACAAAAGTCCGAAATTATACGATTTAAAATAAAAGCAATAATTGTGGCTTGATATTGAGTAAGCACATGTTTTTATGAACCACACAGCTTCCGGTCTCCCACGACCCGACCGGAGAAAAAGACGTGCTGCAGGCAGTAGAAATACATTGCTTTTAAAATCGTGCTGTGCAACACGAAAAAAAGGGGCAAATCGTGTTGGTGAACACGAATCAATAGATTAAAAATCGTGTTGGTGAACACGAAATGCCGTGAGACTGGGTTGTGTTGTTAGCATCTGGTTAGCTAGCTGCACTAACGGACATACGGAGCTGTTTGTTCCACAACAAGCTGGAGGAGAGTCCTCTCCTCTCAGACTGAGAGGCTCAGGTGAGCTAAAGGACTCTCTGAGTGTTTAGATAGTTAACTTTAGTCTAAGTTATCTCAGTGGGTCTCAAACGGTGGTTTGGTCACAAATTATTCAAAAGATTATTTCCGCGGCACACCTTCATATGATCATTATAGTTATACAAACAATAAGAGAATAAAGGAAAAACAGTTATGAAATACTATATGGCAGTAAAACAAGAATACAGTTTGAAAGGGGAGTGATTTGTAAAATATCCATAAATAAAAAGAACATCTGCTTATAGTTGTGTTTCATCTGGGTGTTGAGAGATGTATCCATAGATCTCTTAATGTTGCTCTCAAAGTGCACCAGATTGATGCTTTTAACTTCAATATTTAAAAAAAATCTTCCCGGGGGAGCATCCCCCCGGACCCCCCTAGAGGAAGTGAGGTCCGCTCCCCACTCGTAAAAAATAGCACTTTACCCCTGCCTATATGCAGTGAGCTGATTATCGAGCCTTCATTGTAACAGTCGCGGGTGTACTGTGTATTTGCGTGTGGGGAGTGCTTTTGTGCGTGCTCTATAGTGCCCGTAATAGTGTTCACTGGAGTCCAGCACCTCAGCAACCCCACTCAAAATACCTTCCCGCGCCTCTGCAGATGGTTCCTCCACGGCTCATCTGCAGATGCATTTCCGGGAACGGTGGAGGCGTGACGCACGGCCGGACTTATCTCAGCCAATGACAGCTCTGCATGCATCCCCTGGATATTATTTTAGAAACTGCTTTCATCGCGACGCAATGTTTACAGTGAGAACAGCTGTGAGGTCCATGCAGAAAGCAGAGCAGTGTGTATAATATATATCACTCAGTATAACAGCCCTACTCTCTTTATTTGCTTTAGTTTAGTATCTACAAACAAAGAGTCGATATTTTTCTAAAACCATTTAGTGCTTCACAATAAAATACACAACGGCTGTAGCCTGTTTTAGGAGCTGTGCGTGTGTGTGGTGTAGTTGTGTGTGGTACAGTGTGTGCGTAGGGGGGGGGGGGGATATATCCAGTCTCTGATAGTGTTAGTTATTATGAGAGTGCTCTGTTTGATTCTGAAATTGTATATATTTATATAAATATATACATGTGTGTGTGTGTCCCCGCATCTGTAGCCTGTTATTGTCTCATTATACCGCACTGTCAATGAATCAAAGTAAATATATAAGTCGTCATGAACACATCTGTCCATCAGACAGAGGCCTGCTGTGCCTCCTGTCATCATTAATGGACGTCTCTTTAAAATGACCGCTCAGAGGAGAGGAGTTCTCATTTCTCGAACCGCCTGCTGCCTCCCCTCCTCTCTCCTCGGCTCCTCCGCTCGCATCTCCTGTGGGCGGGACTAAGTATCGAGGATAGGAGTCGAGGAGGGGAGTTACGGAGCGTCCACACTACAGCTTCAAAAAAAGCTTGGAGCTGGGCGTGTCTGAAGCTTGGGGATTTTATTCAAGCAACGCGACCAACAACCAATCACATGAATCTCCCGCCCCCGACATACAAAGCAAAAACCCCCGGGGATTTTATGGGAGCAATATATATATATAAACTCCCCAAACAGGCGAAAACCTACCAGTTTCACCCACTGTCTCTGCCACCTCCCTCCATGCCTGGTTCCTCCGGTTTGTATCCCGGTAGGTGAAGAGGGTCTGTTCATACAAAACCGGGTGATTTGCTACAGCGATAATTAGTTTCTCCTCCATCTTTTTTTGAAATATAGAAATGAACGGCGGGATATCTCTCCCAGTTTAGACGCGGTTTGATTGGCTACGGCTTGAGCTGTCAGATTTTCCGAAACGGGATTTGATTGGCTGTCGCTGGCTAGGGTTTATCCCTAAATTAGTAGATTTAGGGAACGTTTACAGATAACAGATCAAGCTAGGATACCGAAGCAAGTTAGCAACACACGTTGAACAGCCTTTTAATTGTAAATTCCGTTCTCTTAATGTCATTTCGTCCAACGTTGTTGAATTAGAGAAGAGGGGCTTCTAAACGGGATTGTATGCGGGGGTGGAGGGAGTTAAATATTAGATAAATATAACTTTGGTGCGTGTAAGAGTGAGTGTTTTTAGCAGAGCCATATTGTGTCCTTGTGATTCTGTTGATTATTACCCGTCTGTATAATGTTGCAGCTCAGCTGATTCTGGATTGATGGCAAAGGGAGAGGGACTTAAGTGAGAGTGAAAACACAAGGTAAGTTGAATACTACTGTTTTATATAAGTAAGCATACTAAACATGTATTATATCACTGTATTATATAAGTAATATTGTTAGTAACTACTGTCTGGCAGGTGGAGGAGCAAAACTGCAAGACTGCAAACTCACAAGACAGAGAAATCAAAGTTTGTTCTCCACAGAAGAGGTTGATTTCACTTCAATTTTGTATTTCATATTTTCTAAAGATGTGGAAATGGCAATAAAAAAAAACTTGAGAGCTGTAACCAAGACAACTGTAACAACATGAGTAGAGAGTCACCAAGGTTTTTCAAGTCCCTCTCTTTCTCCATTTTTACCAGATGTGGGACATCGGGCATGAAATAAAGCTGCCTGTCTGGTGTTGCTGGATGTGGCACCGATGTTTTATTTTGGTCCACCCCAAAGGATTTCCACATGGCTCGGTTAGGGCTACCCATGTCTGTGGTGACATCAAGCACATGTAGCCCTATGGATGCTGCCCTCTGTATTATATCAATAATGATTGGCCTGTACTCTGGTCCATTGGTAGAATTGCCAGTGTAATGATATGCCACTACTTGCTTCCACCGTGTTGTGTTTCCAGGCAACATAAACACACAAGCATGTGTTGACACCCCTGTGTGACCTGGCAAAGTCACATCACCGTACAGTTTGCCTGTAATCATGTCTAACTCCACACTTGGTGTGATTGCCATTTCATCCAAGGTCAACACACACTCCCTTTCAAGGTCTGTCAATCAATCTGCCTTCAATTTTAGGAAATCAAAGACCTCTGTCAACACACCAGGCTCAAACTTAACACATTGCATCCTTCTTTGTGGTGAGTCTGCCTAATGCTTTAAGTTGGTCTTTTGAAAACGTTTTCTTATATTTCTTGTCCCTAATTTTCATTGTTGTCTTGAGAGCTGCATTTTCCTTCCTGATTTTTCTTAGTGCAGCCTTTGCTTTTTTGGTGATTCCTTCTTGGCTCTTTAATTTTCTCTTTAATTGTTTTAATAGATCTGTTTGACTGGCTGCTGGTTCCCTCGTATGCTGACTGGCTGTTGGTTCCCTCGTATGCTGACTGGCTGCTGGTTCCCTCGTATGCTGACTGGCTGCTGGTTCCCTCGTATGCTGACTGGCTGCTGGTTCCCTCGTATGCTGACTGGCTGCTGGTTCCCTCGTATGCTGACTGGCTGCTGTTTCTCTCGTATGCTGACTGGCTGCTGGTTCCCTCGTATGCTGACTGGCTGCTGGTTCCCTCGTATGCTGACTGGCTGCTGGTTCCCTCGTATGCTGACTGGCTGCTGGTTCCCTCGTATGCTGACTGGCTGCTGGTTTCCTCGTATGCTGACTGGCTGCTGGCTCAGTGGGTGGTGTCCGCCCTCCCTGTCTCTCCTCACTAGCCATGTCCTCTCTTTCTTCACCCTCACTTTCCTTTCTCTCAGTCTCCTCATCCCTTCTTCCCTCAATCTTTGAGACTAATTTAAGTAGAAGACATGGCACTGTACATTTTCGAACATTTTAAATATTATACCACTTAAAAATAAGAAATATTACTTTTGTTACTAAGAGTTCATACGTATTATACCTGTGTCACCTTTCACACTATAGCTGTGATCATGAGCTATGGGCTGTGTAGATACAGGTCCCGGGGTGAATCGTGGTGCAGGGGCCCTTCTCTTTTTGACCACAGGGCGATGCACGAAGATGGTGGGTATAGCCTCTGCTCTCAGCCTAGTCTTGCCCTTTTTTGTCTTGACAAACTGGTCTGCATCAAAATGTGCCTGCGGAGTGACTTGAGGTTACTTCACACACAGAACATCTCAGTTTTGTCTGCCCACATACATATTCCATAGTGGTTGAATACACAGTATTAGGAAACACTTTATACTTACTGGACATGTTATACTCATTACATACTGTATATGTACTATATATACACTATATATGACCAAGAATGTGAGACAACTTTATAGAAATTAATATCACATCTGTTACTGATGCCATTTGTCATACTTTGTTAAACTCACAAATAATAAAGTTCCATAACTTCAGTTGGGAACAAAGACCACACCTTATCTCCCTAAGGCAATAGGTGTGCTATATAGGTGTGTATAACCCTTTCTCCTGTCTGTTACTCCCTCTTTCAGCACAAGAACCAGAGGGGGATTCAATGGAGCCTGAATACCTGCACTGAGACCCTCACCCTGCACCCTGAGTCTCAACTCTGTGTTTTTCAAGCCTTTCCCTGTTTTTTTGTATTAAACAAAACATCAAGCTTTCCCAATAGTGTGGTTTTCGTTTTGTGAAAAAGTGCAAATGCAGTGTTTGTATATAATTACCTCACATATTTTTTTGCTGTTGGTTGTGAAATTGCTCCTGCTGACTTGAGCCAGCCATTTTTTCCTCCGCTCTGTGTCAGTGGGGAAGCCGTATATTCGTATTCCTTTCTCGGAGCGATTTGAACATCCCCAGGCAGCACAGCAAACCATGGTGGCGACAGGAGGCAGCACAGCAAACCAGGACAACACGGAGGAAAAGGCACCGACAAACTGCATGATATGCTATTCAATGTTTATTGAATTCCATGTATTTGCAATGGATGTTCCTAAAACAACACATTTAACATCATCATCATGCTGCTGCTGCTGCTAGTCCTTTGATAGTCACCTGTCGGTCTCCTGTCCTTTCTGAAAGCCATAAAGATGACATTAGTCATTTAGATAACTTGTGTCCTCAATTACCATGGGATTACTGAAACTACCATGAATTTAAGAAAATGGTAGAAATTAATCTAATCTGAATTTTAAAGCATTACTTTAGATCCCCTCCCTCTAAATATATCAATAAACATTAGAAAGTGATGCTCCTGACTACCATACAAGTTTAGGAAGATAATATTGGTTTTAAAGAATTCAAAGCTATAAATAAACAGCAACAGGCTCTTTAACCAAGGCACTGTTAGCCTAACATGTAAACTAGTTGTTCACACTAATCCTAATATTATCACTTAATATTAGCAAATTCTATTTTATTTTTTAAAACATATTGATATAAATACATACACATATCGATTTGTTGTATAAATATTGCAAATCAAAACCTTTATTCACTAATAATTACCAACAATCGTAGTTCTATCTCCTGTTATCAATGCAGTGACGGCCCGTCCACACTACAACTTCAAAAAAAGCTTGGAGCTGGGCGTGTCTGAAGCTCGACCAACAACCAATCACATGAATCTCCCGCCCCTGACACACAAGCAGCGGTTTGATTGGCTAGAGCTTGTACTGGCATATGATTTGATTGGCTGACGCTTCCACCGAAAGCTTCAGAAGCTGCAAAAGTTAAACATTGCTCAACTTTTGCAGCCTGAAACGCCAGGAAAGCTCCGCTCTGCTTCCCACAATGCAGTTCGGCGAAAAGTGACGTCACCCCATTCAAAGTGAATAGGCAGACGCGTTGGAAACCGTTTTTGAAGCTGTCGAAGCTGTAGTGTGGACGGGCCGTTAGAGAAATGATAAAGGGCCAGTGTTGCTCCGTGTTCTTCATTCACGGCGCACCAGAAGCTTATATATAAACATCCAAGTTGTTCGTGCCGCACCAGTTTTGTACATATAAAAACGCCACTGCTTGTTTTATTTTAACCATGTTGTACTATGTTTTTATTTGTATTTCTTCTTTGCGTTTGTTTAATGTTTTTTGCTGAAAATGCCAAATGGTGAGTTTTGTTGGTGAACATTAACTATATTAACTTATATGTCAATTTCTGGATTTTCTTTTTGATATTCTTACTTTCACTGTTAAAATAAACCTACCATTACAATTATAGTCTGTTCATTTCTTTTTAAGTGGGCAAACTTACAAATACTTATTTCCCCCTCTGTATATAATATATATATCAAGAGTCATATGGTGCTTTAGAGCCTCTAACTGATGAATGAACACAACTAAATGTTAAATCACAACTGACTATATGAAGACATCATTTCATTCATTCATTGTGTTATGTTATACTTGATCTTCATAATTTATCACATTAATGAGACATTCAATTAATAAATGTAGATTTTATATACATCTACGCTTTTGGGTATTTTATACATTTTGGAGTTAATGTATAGGATCATATGAATTCACTTATCAGAGGAATTAACCCACTGTGACATTTGATGGATGACGTCGTTGACAGATTTACGTGCAAACAAATCGAATCTAAATTAAATGACACTTTACAATCAAATATTCAATTTATTTAAGAAAAAGAAATACATCCCTCAAGGGAATCACGGTTTATATCCTTTATACATACAAATCTTATGTAGAACTACAGCAAAGTTTTGTGTAAAAAATACAAAGCTACATTTTTATAATGCACTATACAATTACACAGCTTCCAACAATCCAAGCTGTGACAGCCAGAGACAAGGACGCAGCTGATATTTTAAGCAAAAAGTCCTTCAACTGGAAAACCCAGTCCCAATTCCCCTTCCACACCAAATGCCCATAAGCAAGGTTAAGTCCTTAACAGTTCCTCAAGTTCTGGTCTACATCTGATGCTGATCTCCTTAAATGGGGAAACATTAAACAGAACATCCCTATGTCTTATGGCCTACGCATGAACAAGTCTCCTGTGACGTTTTAAGCCATGCAAGCTTGAAAAGCCCTTGTTACATACTGCACATACATATGGTCTTTCTCCAGTATGGGTTCGCATGTGTAAGGTAAGAAAACAGGATTGGACAAAACCTTTTTCACACACGTTGCACTTAAATGGCCGTTCCCCAGTATGGTATCTCCTGTGTATCTTTAATTCTGCAGCAGATCTGAAAGACTTGTCACAGTCGTCGCACTTGAAAGGCCTTTCCCCTGTGTGAATCAAAGTATGCCTCACCAAGGCGTCCTTGCCAAAGAATCCCTTTCCACAGTGCTCACATGGGAAACGCAACCCTTTGTGATGGAAGTTGTCATGCTTCAGGAGGCATCTTCTGGATGTGAAGGTCTTCCCGCACTGAGCGCAGGTGAAGATTGGCATTGGTTTCTCCGTCACAGGTTCTCCAGAGTGATGCACACGCTCCACGTGCCTCGTCAATGTCACACCGTGCCTGAATTTCTTGCCACATTCCCAGCAGAGGAATGGATACGCTTTAGTGTGCTTTTTCTGGTGCTCCACAAGGTCAGAGTACGATCTGAATCTTTTGGTGCAATGAGGACACTGAAATGGTTGGTAACCAGTGTGTTTCCACTCGTGTCTGATGAAACGCTTTAGACTAGCAAATGTTGTCTGACAGTGGGTGCAGGTAAAAGGCTCGATGGGATTATGGACGTCGATATAGTGCTTATGCAGGGCCTTGAACACAGGGAAATGCTCCACACACTGGTTACACTGAAATGGAGTGTGGGATTCTTTGTGCATTGCCAATGCCTCAGGGTCCCGTACCAGTTTCATGCACACCTCGCAGTAGAGCGGGTTGTGAGTTTGTTTGTGGGAATCCAATGTGGACTTGTACTTGAAGGCCTTGTCACATTCATCACACCTGAAACAATGCTTAACATCCTCAGGCTGCTCAGGATCCACCTGCTGCTCATTGTAGCAAATGTTTCTTAAATGGAACCGAAATGTTTGTTTGCATTTAAACTCCACACTGCAGTGAGGACAGTAGAACGGACCTTCCAGCACGCTTTTGTTTACGTCTGGGCTTTTCTGTTCTGCTTGTCCCGTGTTGTCTGACGACAGCTCTTGGTTGGCTGCCTCACCAGGAAGCCCACTGGATGATTGTTCACCCTCGTCTGCTGCAGTCTCTTGTTCCTTTGCTTTTGTCTGATTTGGACATTTATGCTGCTGCAAGTAACGCAAGCTCTTATAAAACCTTTTACACACAGGACAAGAAAAAGGCAGCTCATCTGAGTGTCGATTCATGTGACGCTCTAAGAACTTGGCACGAGTCACCACCTTGCCGCACACTTTGCACGTCCTCTCATCCAGGTCATTGCTTTTGGTTGCAAACCTTTTAGGGCTGCTGTTAGTCGCATTGCTGCCCTGTGTCTTTCCGGATTTCCTCCACTGGGACAGGTACCTTTTCATCTTGAGTCCACGGTTCTTTCGCACCGGTCTCTCCAACAAAACTTCAAATTCCGGATCAAGTTTTCCCCTCATTTTGGTTTGCACCTGAAAGTCTTTATCTTCAGGACATTTCTTTTTCCTCCCACGTCTATTTGGCTTTTTCTCCACGCTGTTGAGCACTGTCACCTGGCCGTCCTCCCCTATCATGAGTGTTCCAGACGGTTCTTCTGCCATTTCACTCTCACTGGCCTCCGTGCCATCCAAACGATCTGTAACCACCACAGAGTCCATTTCTGCCTTCACCTCACTGCCGAGACCAAACCACTGTGTTTGCACACACTCAGAGTTCACAGTTCCCTCCATGCTCTCAGATTCAACCTCCATCTCTTGGCTCACTGTATACATGAGCCCGCTCTCAACATCTGTTTCCGTTTGCTCGTTGACAATCACAACTCGTTCCACAGGAGGCAGACACAGGGCTGACAAGATGCCACTGTCAACTATGCAAGACTCTGAAAAGAAGAGATATCATTAATCATTAAAATGATAAATAAACAGACTCGGATTGAGTATCAATAATATTCTGTGAATAGGCTAATTGAAATTGTGAGAAGCTCACCAATGTCCTCCAACTGTCCGAGGTCTTTCTGAGTGTCCAGCAAGCTTTTGAGCTCCTGAGGTTGAGCGAAAGTATCCATGCATTCATTCAGAACAGAAGAGGCATCGCTGAGCAGAGACGCAATCTGACAAAGCCAACATGAAAAAGAATGTAAGGCAACAGTCCTGAAATGTCTTATCGTTAGGTCAAATTTAGTTGAAAGCAACCGAAATATCATGACCCGTTTAAGTTATTTACAACGCCCCGTTATGAGTAAGTAAGTAAAACAAAAACCAACATTTTGGTAGTTACAAAGCACAAAAACTAACAAAGTCCTCTGTGAAGCATAATGTCTTGAGGGTAGGAATATAAAGCACAGAGTTTACCACACACACAGCATAGTTTTTAATTGACATTGATGGAGACCTGTTGGAGAGTTTGGGTGGGAAGGAGCTTTTCAAGTCGGGACAGAAAAAGCCACATCAGGGTCTGGATTGCTTTGTCGTATGTTGGGCCAAAGTCTCCCGGGAAAACATCCTGGAAGAGAAAGACATACTTGTGACCACAATGAGAAGAACTGGTACACATTAAGTAAGCTTGGTACACAGCTATTTCTCAAAGGAGTTTGCATATTCTATAACTGATTTAAGTTTTAAAACATTATAAAAAGACATTATTAAAAAAATCCTAGGTACTTACCTGGAAGAAGTTTCTCCTATCCTCCGGATTTCTCACCAGGTTTTGGACAAGGCCCATGAAATGCGAGTCAGATATGTCTGCATTATCAGTCTGCAAGAAAGATTGGTAATTAATGATAGAACACCACACTAGTGTTAATTTCGTTGACTAAAACTATGAAGAAATATGTTTGTCAACGACCTTTTTTTCCATGACGAAAACGAGACGGCAGTAAACAATAACTGTAACGAAATCATCATGCACTATCGTTGACGAAAAGTGACGAGACGAAAATGTAGTTTACTAAATAAAAACTATGCCAAAATCTCTCTTTACTTTCGTTGACGAAAAATGAGGAGACTAAATATTATCAAAGATAACGTTACATCTCTGATAGTTTTTCTCCCAGCAGTTCCATTTCCGGTGCTGCGGCTGGGCAGCAGCTGTGTGTGGGCAGCAGCTGTGTGTGTGTCTGTGCTGCGCGCGGTGGTACATTTGAATTACACCGGGCAGCGGCACAATATGAACTGTCAGGAAGACTCGGGTCTAACTCGTGGTCCAACTAACCTTATACAACAAAAAATAAAATGGCAACACCAGGGCTTGGGAGCAGTGGTCGCACTCGCGTTAACCGAATCCCCCCGTCAGCTCGAGTGATTGATGAATTGTGCACTCGACGGGTAATAATGGATTATGACGGAAATGTTACAATCCTGTCCGTCAAAATGACTGACAACGAAAAAGTCTAAAGCCACCACTGCTTGGGAGAAAGAAACGATGTGATATTTGGGCGCATTTTCGCTACAATGAGGCGGAGTAAAAAAGCAAATGCATTGTTTTATCAGAAGGGAAGCAATGTGGCCATAACACAGGTAAAAACATCACACACCTGACCAGATACTCTCTGCAAAGCTGCATTCTTAATCATTCAACCTGTGTGTATCATCAAATAAGGACAAGATATAATCTTATTTATTTATATATGCTAAAATGACAAATGATTGGTTTTGGCTAGACTAGTTTGACTGAAATGTTCTATATAATCTGATGACTAAAAAAGACTCAACAGTTTTCATTGACAAAAAGTAGACTAAAATAATTAGTTTTCTTTGACTAAAATAAGACTAAAATGCTCAGACTTTTAGTCGACTAAATCTTGACTAAATAAAAACAGGACGAAGGTGACTAAATATGACTAAAACGGAAATTTAACACAGGACTAAGACTTAAAAAAAAAAAAAAAATAGCTGACGAAATTAACACTACACCACAGAGATGTTCACAAGTCTTTTTTTGCAAGTCCAAGTCAAGTCTCAAGTCTTTGGTCACGAGTCCAAGTCAAGTCTCAAGTCTCTAAAAAAATAAAAGTCTCATGTCTCTTCTGGTTGTAATAAGCCTTCTATTGTCTGCTGCTATCCAGTCTGTTAAGAATACTGCACAGCTATATCTAAGAAATTCAAAGCATTTACTGTGTTATTATCACTCTATTAGCAGACAGTATCAGTACTGATTAGTTGTTTGTTATATGATCACTTTAAACAGGCTATTGCAATGCAATATGAGGAAAAACATCACACTTTAGCTAAATGCAAACAACTCATAAGCAAAACACTTCAGAATCAGAAATCAGTATCACAAATACTTTATTAATCCCCCGCAGGGAAACTGTTAAAAGTACTTAAAAGCGGGTAATGATTAACGTTACCGACCTTTTTTATGTCATGTCAAGAGTTGGATGTCAACGCCACTCAACTCAAACAAGTGTGACAAGCAATTCACTAATCTTTTCAAATATTCAGTTACAAAGCTAGTAGCAAGCTAAGTTAACATTACATAGCTGATGCTGAGCTAAACATGTTTGCTAACCGTCCATGCGTTAATGTGACTGACCTCTCCAGGTGAGTTTTCAAGTGCCTGATGAAATTCGAGCCCGGCTAAAATAACTGGATGGCCTACCTGCCTGTCAGCCTTCCATCTGGGCACAAACTTATCTCGTGCCCTCATTGGTCATGTGCGCGTTCGTGTGTGTTGGAAGAGGCGGGCTCTATAAGGAAGTAGCAGCCTCTAGCATTATCTCCGGTTGTGTATTTTCAAATTCTAGCGATCTCGAGCCGGTTTCTCTCAAATGTACCTCCCCCACCTTTAATACGCCAAAAATAGAAAACACAATGATTGTTCACGAGTCCCAACACACGAGTCCAAGTCGAGTCTGAAGTCTTTTGGTCACGAGTCCAAGTCAAGTCTGGAGTCTCTGTGTGTGCGACTTAAGTGCGACTCGAGTCCCCATCTCTGCTACACCACACTCAAGACAAGCACCTCATTGCTACAGATCATTATCCTCAATGCAAATGATATAATGGAAAGTAAAACCTCAACACAGAAAAATATTTGGATAGTTGATGTTGGCCAAAGGTTTAGCTCACCTCCACATTCCACAGAGTTCTGAGGCTCTGCATCCGGTCAAGATGAGGCTGAATGATCTGGGGGTCCGCAGTCTCCTCAGAGCGGCACAGCTCCAGAATCAGCTACAATCAGAGGTAAGCGACAATAATGAAAAATGACTAGAGGAAGAGATGGCAGTCAAGAGCTGCTTTCTCTGTTTATTTAACCTGTCACACTGAATGAAACATTTGACATGCACCAGTGTTTCCCCTACCATTGTCTTGGAGGGGCGCTGCGCCCCGCCAACGGAGCCCCGCACCCCCCTGAAATTCAAGGTGTTTAAAAAATAAAATAATCTTTTTTTCTTTTTTTAATATATATATATATATATATATATATATACATACATAGCACCAAATTGCAACTAATCTAGTTTCACTTTTCACATATGCTCTTTTATTAAATAAACTAAAAACACTTTCATTTTAAGTTGTGAGTTTAGTGTTTTTGACCCTACGAAACACTGCTCGAGGATTTAAAAATAAATATATCCCAATGCCCCCCCCCCCCAAAGCAGTAAACCTAGGGGAAATACTGTGCCCCATTTAGTTATATAAAGTTCTGGTGCTGTGTCTTCAGTCAAAGTAAAGCCAAGTCTATCTGTTGACGAGTTCAGCTAAACTCTGTCACAATCACACAGGCGAGACTACTAGTGGTCCATGCAGTGAAGGAGTGATGTTGGGTACAGTCCCGACATGGAGACAAAATACAAAATATGTCAAAATGTTTTTTAAAGTTGTAATATTGACAGAAAAGTTCAAAAGAAAGAAGGACATTTTATTTTGTCAACAAATTTAAAAGTTTGATCAATTAACAAACTCCTTGGTTACGTCCATGTAATCCAGCACACTGAAATAGCAACATCCAACAAAGACTGTCCTGTCTGCAGGATGCAGACATACAGGTATCAAAGCCTGATCCAAGGACACATATCCAACATTTGGCCTGTTCAAATAAAGTGTTGTTTCCCTCTACACTTTCAGCATCAAGACACATTCCATGTCACTATGAAGAATGAGTCTAATAAGCACATTAAGTGTCTATGGGCATAGACATGTCTCATAGCTATTTGTGTGAACATAAAGATAATTAGTGTGTAAATATGTGATTTGTAAATGTAAAACACCATCCACAAATGCATTTAAAAGATTTGCAAACTCACAAATAAATGTGCAAGTGTAAAACGGATCTGCAAATACGCTAAATATTTTCACAAATAAAAAAACGATCTGTGAATATCTCTTTAACATTTACAACTTTCGATCAGGCATGTGTGAATCCATTTTATATTTGGCGACCAAAAATGCGCTTGCGGATCTCAAATCTCTGCTCGCGGATCGTCTTTTTACACACACGGAATTTTGAGACATATTTTCCGCCGGTCTCGGCTAAAATCTACTCATGATGCATGATGTTTGTTTAATGCTGTTTTTTTATTATAATGAACAGCGGAACGTTAGATGCATTCTTTATCATCATCATGTTATAGTGATACAGTTCAATACAGCATATATCGAGCACTTTCGTTGATGTTGAAGTACAAGCTATACGGGGGGAGCAGCTGGCAGCGAAGCAGCCCAGATAAAACTCTTTCTTCATTGTTTGTTGGGTATTCAGTCAAGCGGGTCAAAGTTACAATGTCAAATTGTAAGTACAATGTAAAGTCCTGTGCTCTGCAGGTGCCGGTAAGAGCAATACAATGACAAAACCTTTCCAAACAAAACTATAGGCAGGCAGGCAGGCAGGCAGGCAGGCAGGCAGGCAGGCAGGCAGGCAGACAGACAGGCAGACAGACAGACAGACAGGCAGACAGATAGACGGACAGATACATAGATGGATATCATATATAGATTGATACTTCATTCATCCCAAATTGTGAAATGTGTGGAAACAAGTATTAACACAATAACATTAAATACAAATGAAGGCAATAGACAGGAATAGATGCATATACAGTAGAAAGGACACGATGAATATTTTAACATTTAATAGCCTTACTATGAAAGCTAACCTAAATACGGTGCTTTTCTACAGATTACTTTATTACTGCACTGGTAAAGTAAAATTAAGCCGATTAATAAGATGTGAAGTGCTTTGTAACTTTGTCCCGCTTGACTGAATACACAACAAACAATAAAGAAAGACTTTTATCTGGACTGCTTCGCTGCCAGCTGCTCCCCCCCGGGACCCGAAAGTGGCGTATAGCCTGTATTTCAACATCAACGAAAGTGCTCGATATATGCTGTATCGAACCAATAAACTAACACAAACTAACTGTATCACTATAACATGATGATGATGATGATGATGATGATGATGATGATGATGATGATAAAGAATGCATCTAACGTTCCGCTGTTCATTATAATATAAAAACAGCATTAAACAAACATCATGCATCATGAGTAGATTTTAGCTGAGACCGGCGGAAAATATGTCTCAAAATTCCGTGTGTAAAAAGATGATCCACGAGCAGAAATGTGAGATCCGCAAGCAGATATTTGAGATCCGCAAGCGCATTTTTGGTCAACAAATACAAAATGGATTCACAAATGCCTGATCGAAAGTTGTAAATGTTAAAGAGATATTCACAGACCGTTTTTTTATTTGTGAAAATATTTAGCGTATTTGCAGATCCGTTTTACATTTGCAAATTTATTTGTGAGTTTGCAAATCTTTTAAATGCATTTGTGGTGTTTTACATTTACAAATCACATATTTACACACTAATTATTTTTATGTTCACACAAATAGTTATGAGACATGTCTATGCCCATAAGTGTCCAACTGAAGAATCTTAAAGAAAATGTAAATGCCACGCAGACTGATGTATTTATTTTTCAATTAACCTTATCCATGTATTAGGGCTGCTCAATTAATTGTATTTTAATCGCAATTACGATTTTGGCTTGCAACGATTATGAAAACAACAATCGAAATAAAACGATTATTTATTTTATTTTATTTAAATTATTTTCTTTATGGGTTTTTCAGTTGAATTATACTTAAAGTTCAGGGTAATCAACTGTTAAAAACATACCGTTCACATTTTTCTTTTCAATAAATGTATGTTTTCAAAGTAAATGGATAATCGTTTTTAATAATCGTGATATCAATTATTGACTCAAATAATCGAGATTATGATTTTTGCCATAATCCAGCAGCCCTACTATGTATTCCCACGAAAATCATCCTATTAGGTTCATTTTCAAAACAATAACTCATCCTCACCCGTGCTCTCAGACCCAAAATGAGCTCTGCGCGCTGCCTCGTGCTGAGAAGTTGAGGGACTATCTCCGTAACCATGAAAACAAACTCCTCCAGCAGCCCATAATCCGACACAATTTTCTGCTCCACCGTCAGCCAGATGGCCGCAGAGACAAGCCGGATGGGGGGGATCAGGAGGCGCAGAGTGGAGAGAGGAAGAGAGGGACCTGCACACAGTGACGTACAATTAAGAAAATGTTTAGAAGATGCCACTCTCACATTAGACCAGTGGTTCTCAAACTTTTTCTGGCATTCCCCGCTTTGAACAGGTGGGCCTTTTCAAGCCCCACCTGTTCCTCGCCGCTCCAATACAATTGAAGGCCAAGCTTAAAATGGTTGTAAAAGTAAATAAATAGTATTTTCATTTCAATAATGTAGCTACTTTCTATACCCTGCTTCATAAACAATACTGACATCCCTGTGCTCCTCCGAGTCTGGGGGTCCGGGGATGTGAGGACAGCGCGAGGACAGACAGGGAGGCTGCTTCACTTCATAAAGGAAATGGCGGTCAATATTAACAACACAGGAGCTAAAACGCTTAATAACCTTCATTACGTGTTAGAGGAAGAACATAAGAAAGTTTGACAAAGATGAGGCTGTTAAACGGGCAGCGGATCCGCTGTGTGGAGAGAGAGAGAGAGAGAGAGAGAGAGAGAGAGAGAGAGAGAGAGAGAGAGAGAGAGAGAGAGAGAGAGACACACGCTGAGCTGCACCGTGCTGATACGGAGCATAGAGAGAGAGCTGCGGTCCGCGGGGCTCGGCTTCCTGTCCTCACAACTCTTATTAATCTGGGGAGCGGGCAATTGTTATTTGTTCCTACTCGGAACCGAGTTTTGCTTCCCAGCCCTGCCACTGTGCTACACTTCCCACCCCGGCCCCGTCTAACTGTACAGAAAGCAGCGAGATGCATTTCCTTTGGAATCGACAAGCAGAACCGAAACTAACATTTCTAAACGAACAATGGCGGACACGTACAATTTGCGAATGAGTTCTGCCTTTTGTAAACTGAATGTATCAATAATTTGTCAATAAACGTCACTTGTCCGCCGGACAAGTCAATTGACAGATCTACTTGTCCGATATTGTAAATAACACGTCCCGGACGGTGGGACGTGTACTTTTTCGCACACTGCTGAGGTCCAAAACATTTATTTATTTTAAATAAATAAAAAAAATCTCCCGTTCATCGCGTCCATTCGCGACCCACCTATCACTTCTCTGCGCCCCACCAGTGGGGCGCGCCCCACACTTTGAGAAACTCTGCATTAGATCAGGACTCATTTAGTAGGTTGAGAAAAAACTGTCTTATAGAAGATAATATGGCACACCATGCCATTTCTGGACAGAGATGTTACTGAATATGCTTTTAATGCAATTATTCAATGCCAATAGCACCACAAACGAAGTTCTATTCGTCTCCATTTTTGTGGTAATGCAGTGCATGACATTAAGGATTTTGGTCGTGGACGAAATGACGCACGAAGGGTTTGGGGGGCCTCCCCCTAGGAAATTTAGATTTTTGCAGGTCTTAGATGCTGTCTGGTGCATTCTCTAGACTGAATTATAAGATGAACCACCACAATATTATATTGTACAATTTCAATTTTATTCTTCATTTCACTTGTTTGTTTGTGTTTGCTCGCTTGCATGCCCTGCATAGCTATAAGAAATACTTAAGTTGTTGGTCAAGACACTTTCCATCTGATGAAGGCAAATGCCTTCCCAGATGTAAAAAAGTAGAAAACATTACATTCAGTTATAACTGCCAAAACAAACATTATTTACTAGGGATGCCCGATATTAGGAATTATGACGTCATCCCGATAAACCCGATAAAAGTATTAATAGCCCCGATAATATACAAAATATTTTTTCAGTAAAAAAAAGAAAAAATACTGCGGTGTGGGTTAGGGCGATACACTAATCTCACGATACGATACACGATATTCAGCCAACGATACGATATATATCACGATATTCAGCCAACGATACGATTCGATACACTTATATCATTTTCTGAAAGATTTTAAAGGGACAGTGGGATTTTGGTGACATCTTGTGAGTGTTCCATTGACTTAGATTGAATTAATTTAACTGAAAACTGAAAGCATCCATTATACAATATATGGCTCTGACAGAGAGTCTCCAGCTTGCAAATGCTGGACAAAATGAATCAAAAGATGTGGTGAGAAAATTTGTTTCATTTATTGAAACAGTGCAAACTCTAGCTGTAAAGTGCAGTATCACGATGGACAATGGAGAATTAAAAGGTGCAGCAGGTGGCGGAACACGGGGGAATTGAATGGGACTTGTTAGAAATTAAAATCAATGTTTTGATGGCATAAAGTACCTTAAACATACCGTCAGTTTAAATGCTGTTTTATACTGAAAAACCAGAAGTTGTTGTGCACAACCAGTTGTTGAGCTTTTATTCTGAAAATCCTTCATCTCCGGTTAGCATTTAGCATGTGGCTAATATACCATTTCCTATAGAGGTGAATTTAGTAGCGATATGACACGGAGTGTTGCACACCGAAACCTACTGATTTCAACACTACAACTATAGACGTCGAGATATTATTATTGCTGAATATTAAATGAAGGTACAGTTTATTTGAATACGTTTGTTTACAGACGTGGGTAGCATGAGACAACATTCGGAACTACCGGAAATGATACCAGCCGTGAGGTATTTTTGGAGTATTGATTACAGCGTTTAAAATGTATTAAATGAAAAGTCATGAAAGAGATAAGGAGGAGAAAAGGCGTGTTTAGTTATATATTTAATGTACAATGTCTGAATCCTCTGTAATGCGCAACAACGAACATTGGAGACGTGGAGGGCCGATCCCCAGCAGCGCCAACCGGCCCACAGGGAGGAGCCAGCAGAGGAGAGGATATTTAACAGCTGGAAAGGTGGAGCTCGCTCTCTTCTCTTCGCTCACAAGAGCCAGAACACAGCTGTTTTTCTGACTGAACCATCTTCTGCTTGTAACATTACCGCGCTTTTTATTAATTAAAGTATACATTTGAACATTCTCAGAGACTCAATTAGTCTCCTTTTTAAAGCTTCTCTCCTGGACGCGAGTATAACGAACACAGTTATCAGACTTAATGTATCGATACCCGCGACTGAAATATCGATACTTTCTCGGAAAATTAAATATCAATATATATCGCAAGATCGATTAAATTGCACAGCCCTAGTGTGGGTGGATTGGGATGAGGGGCGCTTGTTTTTCACTCGGCTCCTCCCGCTTTGCCAGTACTGTGGTATTAGTGGTTTAGGAAGAGGGGAGTTTTTCACAAATCCAGCGCTCCCTAACTCGTGCCTGGCTGTGACGTAAATGGTGTGTGGCCGTGAAGCCAGGACAGTAAACAAACATGTCGTCTGTGGGACTATTTTAAAGTTTCAGAGTTAGATAGTTCGCTTGCTATTTGTATTAACAGATGCAATGCAGAAGTTCCTAGAGGAGGGAAAAAGGCAACGAGCTATAATACTTCCAACCTGATTAGTCACCTGAAACATCGCCATCGCTACGATGGTGTGTTAAAAGCGTACGAAGACGCCTGCGCTGCTAAACTAGCGGCGAATCCAAAGCCATCTGCAAAGGCACCGGGGCTTTTACCTATCGACGAGGCTTTTGAAAAAGGCAAGAAGTTTGCCAGAGACGACCCCAGGGTTAGTTTTGTTCATAGTAGTAATGCTCATGTCATTTGCTCACTACTAGTCCACCAGGTGTGCAAAAACTACAGGTACATTTAATATATATATATATATATATATTAGGGCTGTCAGTCAATTAAAATATTGAATCGCGATTAATCGCATGATTGTCCATAGTTATTCGCAAAAATTAATCGCACATTTTTTATCTGTTCTAAATGTACCTTAGAGGAATATTTTTCAAGTTTTTAATACTCTTATCAACATATGAGTGGACAAATATGCTTTATGCTAATGTTTATTATCATTTGAACAATGACAAATATTCTCATGAATATTAAACACAACAACCTCTGAACATTACAAATATTCGCCTCAATTCAACCTGGAACCTCTCTCATATGTCGCGTTCACACCGCCGGGACTACTCAGTGCCGGGAACTCTTTTGGAACTCTTTTGGTACTTTTTAGTCCCTGCTAGAGAGGTGGTACGAACCTGGTGACAAAGAGTGCCAATTTCTATTCTATTTCTATTGGCTGGGCGAATTGCAAACCACGCCCCGTTAGACTCTGAATTTGTTTTGTTAGGCAGCCATTTTTTTCCTCGCTACAAAACCACATCCACACCTGAGCGAGTAGGTTGTTTGTACAGCACCGGAGCGGTGGAATGATGAGGAAGTGTCGGCGCTTCTGTCCATTTACTCAGATGCAGGGATGCAGCAGCTTCTACAAAAAGCAGTTCCCAACTCAAAATGTTTTGAGCGATGTTCGCAAAAGCTACTTGAGCTGGGAATCGTGCACAGTGCACACCGATGCCGGGTAAAAATTTAAAAACTCAGGCAGGACTATAAAAAAATTAAAGACCACAATAACAAAAGTGGTAACGATAGAAAGACCAGTAAATGGTACGAGCGCCTGGATGATCTGCTCGGCCAGAGACCCTCGTTCTCCGGGACAACGGCGACCATCGACTCGGGCACGCTGCTGTGGGAGCTCGCTGAAACGGCGGATTCAGTCGGCTGTGAAGTGAGCAACGACGACAACGACGAAGGTAAAATAAACTACTTGTACTGGGGTTTTTAATATGCACATTACTGGTCTCAGATGCACTTTTATTTGCTCAGTAGATCGAGGTAGCCATGAGCAGGCTGAACTGGCTAACACTGTTAGCCGGCCCTGAGCTGGCTAATAACATAACATCTAACTAGCTATTCTCGGCCGCCATGAAAACGTGTTGTCTTGTGAATAAGTGGGCACTGTTTTCTGTAATATGCTTCACTAACTCATGGCACTACATTTGTTTGTTTCAGGCGAGGCGGGACAACTCGCTGGATTGGAAACGAGTGGACTGTCCTTTCCCGATCGCAACAGCAGCCGTTGCTCGTCTCCCTTTTCATCAACCAAACGCAAAAGTACGTTCACACACACTGTAGCTTCACAATCACGTTTACTTCCTTCATGGTACAATTATGAATTATGAAACACCGTGGAAAACGTGTTTGCCTAGGCAGGCGTTTACACTTTTCGCGCCCATTTTACGCTCACAAAATTGTAAACATCCGGGCTAGGTCACATGACTTCCGGTAAGAAAACGTAACGTGTGTCTCTCTCGTGTGTGTGTGTTTATGTCTTTGTGTGTCTGTGCCTAACCCTATCAGTCGGAATAGCCCTAACAGCCTGACCGTGTCCCTTCTGCCTGTAAAACTACATGGTGATTAAATAATGTTTCCCCTTAGGAGAGCGCGCACAGGACACACATGATGAGAACTTCTTTGCCACCATCGAGACTATGGAGGACAGGCGTGCCATGCGATGCACGAGGACCAGATGATGCTTTTACACAAGGCCCAGGAAACAGAGGACAGGGTGATGGCGCAGTCTTGGCACAGCAAATGGAGCAACAAAAGGCTTTTCAGCAGGGGTTTCTGGGAGTGCTTTCAGAGCTAGTGAAGTCAAACAGGCCTTCCTCCCTGTAGTATTGTTTTAAATATTGACACACAGCGGTGTTTCCTGGACATGGAAACATTCAGGGCTTAGCCCACAGTTAAACTCTTATGGTGCTATTTCTATATATTTGTTTTGGGTACATTTGATTGAAGTTGATTTTCTATTGTTATTATATATATATTGCCACTGTTTTTTAATACTGACACCTAACTTGCACTAAGGTGTGTCTGTTACATTGTTTTGAACTTCATCTTGGTGAAGTTGATGCTGAATTCACTATTTAGTAGATAATCATGTGACACTTTAACTTTGCACTACGGTCTGTCTGCTGAGCCTACCCATTGTATTTGCCAGTGTTATGTTTTGATACTGACACTTATTGATCTGCTGCTGATAAATAAAAGATAACCTCCATGGCGATTTAACAGATAATGTATCTTGCTTATTTCTCCTCTGACACTATCTTTACAGTGACCTGTGTAGCATCCTATAAATCACATTTAAGTGATTATTCTGATACCATCATGTTTCATCGGTTATAAACTGGCGAAGCTTTAGTTGTGTCCCACCCACAATGTGGCTTTGAAATAGATAATTTCATTGTATTTCAAAACGGCATCCATCAACACAAGCACTATTTATTTATTGAAAGAGAAATGGTTAAGTTTGTAATTACCAGTGTTGTGAGTTCAATATTTTAATTAATTATAGTAAGGGAACATCTTAGGAGGATATATAATAAAGGTGTGTTAACGGCTGAGCCTATTTAATGTGCATATGACACCTGGCAGTTTGTTATTATATTGCCACACTGTTTTGATACTGACATATTGTCTTTGCACAAAGGTGTGTCTGCACTATTGTAATTGTGCCTGTCTTGAATGTGGTAAATAAAAGAGAGAACCAAATGCACTGTACAAAGCCTTCCATTGTTCATCAGCCATCTTTGCAGGGGGTAGGCTGAGTCCCCAAGGATATAGTAACCCACATCATGTCCCCCAATATTCCTTGTTACATGAGGAAGTAGACCACCCATATCCACAAAACTAACCAGTGAGGACATGCTGAACACTCTGCTATCATGCATGCTACCTGGTAAGCCAACAAAAACACTCCAAAAGAGGCCCCGAGCATCCACAACACCCTGCAGGACGAGCGAGTGCCAGCCTTTGCGGTTGAAATACTCGTTATGGTACGCCTTCGATTCCGAACCAGCATTGCACTTACAGCATCCGACGCGTGGGTCAAATCCCTAGTTGGCTGCAATAACCCAGTTACAAAGCTGTATAACATGAGCACAAAGACAACAAGCTCATTGAACTCCATCATGTCTGAGGTCTGAAAGTAAACAAACGCCTCATACAGCGGGTGAGCTTTATACCCCCTCCCCCGTGTAGTTCTTCTTCTCTTGTTTTTTTGTTGTACTCGCCGTGAAGTGGTTTTGCGGCCTGCCAGTAAACCCAGAGAAGAAGACGAAGTGACGTCAGCGTAATCGTGCCTCAGGGAAAGTACTGCGGTGTGAATGCGATTGGCACTAGCCCCCTGGCGGATTTAGTGCCGTGGTACTTTAGTGCCGGCACTAAAGTACCGCAAGTCCTGCGGTGTGAAAGCGGCTATACAATACAAATGGTGTGTGTGTGTGTGTGTGTGTGAGTGTGATCGTTGGAGCTATGTGCAACTCAAGGCATATGCTCGAACGGGAGCTGCCTGGACGCTGCAATCATGTTGCTGCAATCATGTGTGCTGACTTCTCGTACAATGTCCCGCTGTCTGGCTTCCTGCATAAAGTCAAGTGCTCGGTGCAGTTGTGTGGATGGAGCGCTCCTCTGTTTTCATTTAACCCTCCGGTATCACTGTGGACGTTTTTGTCCATATGGGTAATTTTTCACTTTTCATTTTGCAATAACTTTGGTTGTGTTGGTGCAAATGGCCTGCATTTTTGTAACAAGGCTATTTTCTCGATCTATTTTGGAATTCAATTTTCAATTTTTCAAATCGGTCTTTAATTCACTATGTAACAAATCGACTACGCAAATTAGTCATTCGAGACAAAAATGTCCACTGCAAAAGACTTTGATAAAAACATTATATTAAAAAGGTTTTTTTCACAACTTTTTTGGGTTCAATCTTGAAAGCAACTTCCGCCCTAATAGAAAATACCAAAAATGTAATCATTTTCAGGATTTTAACCCTTTCAATGCCATTTTGAAAACATGAAACCGCTGTTTTTTTTCATGATGAAAACAGAGAAAGCGAGTTATTTTCCCAAAAATACATATCTGGAGACTGGCTCTTTTTTTTTTATAACAGTCTTGGATATGTCAAAGATTAGCAACAAAATGGATTTTTTTGCATTATTAGTTTTTGCACAAAATCAGATTGAACAAAAAAGTTACAAATTAGTCATTCGGGACAAAAAAGTCCACTTCCAAAAACTGCTCTAAAAGGACAACAGATTCATATTTTTTTTAACTTTTTGGGGTTAAATCTTTCAATCAACTTCAGTCCTGATCAAAAATACCAAATGTTAAATTATGTTCAGGATTTTAACCCTTGAACTGCCAGTTTGAAAACATGAATTTGCGTTTTCTATGAAAAACATGCACAAAAAGGCAGTTATTTTCCATATAATAAATGTTGGGGGGGGGGTCGGCTTTTTTTTTTTTATCACAGTCTTGGATATGTCAAAGATTAGCAACAACATTTTTTTTTTTGCATTATTAGTTTTTGCACAAAATCAGATTGAACAAAAAAAGTTACAAATTAGTCATTTGGGACAAAAATGTCCACTTCCAAAAACTGCTCTAAAAGGACAACAGATTAATATTTATTAAAACTCTTTGGGGTTAAATCTTTCAATCAACTTCAGTCCTGATCAAAAATACCAAATGTTAAATTATGTTCAGGATTTTAACCCTTGAACTGCCAGTTTTAAAACATGAATTTGCGTTTTCTATGAAAAACATGCACAAAAAAGCAGTTATTTTCCATATAATAAATGTTGGGAGGTTCGGCTTCTTTTTTTTTTTTATCACAGTCTTGGATATGTCAAAGATTAGCAACAACATTTATTTTGGTTGATTATTAGTTTTTGCACAGAATCAGATTAGACAAAAATTTCCCATCCACTTCCATTATAGCCACATCTTTTGATCTCTCCCCATACCGGTATAAAATCATGCATTTTGTAATGTCAGGGTTTTATATTGGAGGAAAATAGTTCAATTTGTCCTTTTTACTGTATATGACCAGATGTGACATTTTACATTGAATTACATGCTTGTCATGTCTTGGTTTACAGTTTACAGCATTCACAATTTCCCCCTCATCTCTTTACCTTTGATGTGTGTGCGAATGTAGGAGTAAGTGTTCTCTCATGGCATTTTGTTTTTCATTTGTGCTGTTTCATGTGTCTTAGAGGTAAACAGAGGTATGATCTTGACCCAGCTTGACCTTTTTGTTTAGAATTGTTTGGAACTTCAAAGGATTTGATAATGTCTCTTTAGCATACAAACATACACAGCCATACATGCACTAAGTCAATAAGCGAACACCTGGCTGCAAAGCCAGATCCATAAATATGTGTAGTTTGGCTGGCTGGTCGTTTCATTCCTGTGATACGCAACAAGCGAGTAAGATGAAGAGGCGCTTCTCTGTGGAAGAAGCTAGGGATATGGTGATGCAGCCGGCAACCTCCAGCGAGCTGCTTGACTCTTCTTCTGAATCAGAAACAACCTCAGAAGAAGAATGTGATGTGGAGTTTGTAGTGGAGTCTGATCCTTCTTCTTCTGACCCTTCCACTGAAACTGCAGAGGAAACAGAAGATTCTGGCAGTGGGTGGACATCAACAAATTGTGAAATCTGGTCTCCCTCTAACAACGACACGCTGCGCTACATTCCCGCTGCCAGAGGTTTGGTTCCAGGGCCCACGCGTTATGCCATTACAAGAATTGATGACGTGGAATCCTCCTT
The DNA here is from genome assembly GCF_902827115.2 of Pseudochaenichthys georgianus. NCBI lineage: Eukaryota > Metazoa > Chordata > Actinopteri > Perciformes > Channichthyidae > Pseudochaenichthys > Pseudochaenichthys georgianus. The sequence goes on from NC_047525.1 coordinate 4,125,206, forward strand.
CAATTTATTTTTCACTGCTGAGATCATCAGTAGTATTGTCGACATGACAAACTTGCAGGGGGGATGTTCGGTGGCAAACTGGAGTGATGTGGATGCCACAGATATTCGTGCATACATCGGTCTCCTGATGTTGGCTGGAGTGTACAAATCGAAGGGCGAATCCACCCGCAGCCCCTGGGATGACCACAGTGGACGTGCCATCTTCCGTGCCACAATGACCCACACCAAATTCCGGTTGATGAATACAACCCTCCGGTTTGACGACAAGCTGATGAGACCTTCCTGTCACAGAGAAGACAAGCTTGCCCCCATCCGCTCTCTCTGGGAGAAGTGGACACATCGCCTTCCGATGCTTTTCAACCCTGGTGAAGATGTGTGTGTGGATTAGCAGCTTGTCCCCTTCAGAGGCCGCTGCAAATTCCGGCAATACATACCAAGCAAGCCAGCAAAGTATGGGCTACAAATCTGGATCACCGCTGACGTTGAAACCTCCTATGCCAGGAAGTGCCAGATTTACACCGGTAAAGCTGCTGGCAGTGCTGCCGAGGTGGGCCAGGGAAAGTGTGTCGTCCTGGAAATGACAGAGGGGCTCCAAGGGATCACTGTGACTTGTGACAATTTGTTCACGTCATATGCACTTGTGCTTTTTACTGCTGTGGATCCCTCCTGGAAGCAAGCCAAGTCCTTCAGGAGGAGGCTTTTCTTGGAGGAGTTGGGGAGATCTCTGGTGTCTGCAAAAATCATGCGGAGAAAGCATCCACCTCGTACACCGGCTGCTGTTACCATAGTGGCGGACATACAGGCCTCGGCAGCTGCCCCTGACACCGGCACAATCGCAAGCGGCTCTGCCCCCGACACCGGCACAACCGCAAGCGGCTCCACAAAAAAGAGGGGACTGTGCTGGATGTGCACTGGGAAAAGTTCACCTGCAGAGAGCACCAAATCCCCTGCTGCAGGTTCTGCTGGATGAACTGATATCTCTCTCTCTCTCTCTCTCTCTCTCGCACGCACATACACATTATTTGTTATCTCCATCTATCTTACTCCGTCTCTAACACACATACTTGCTCTATCTTCATCCATCTCTCATTTTATTCAACACACACTCATACATATCATTGTTCTGTTTTGACAATTTGATTTGTTCATGAATGTTGATTGCAGTTTGCTGTTTGGAAAATAAATGTTGACATTGATACATCTGATGCTGATTTAAAAATGATTTCAAAGAAAGTTGAAAATAGTATTACTTCAGTGTTTTTATAGGTCATATAATTCAATGGTAAAATGTCACATCTGGTCATATACAGTAAAAAGGGACACATTGAACTATTTTCCTCCAATATAAAACCCTGACATTATAAAATGCATGATATATACCGGTATGGCGGAGAGATCAAAAGATGTGGTTATAATGGGAGTGGATGGGACACGAGTGGCTAATGTGAGACTTTTTTTGTTCAATCTGATTTTGCGCAAAAACTAATAATGCAAAAAAAAAAATGTTGCTAATCTTTGACATATCCAAGACTGTGATAAAAAAAAAAAAAAGCCGACCCCCCCCAACATTTAATATATGTAAAATAACTGCCTTTTTGTGCATGTTTTTCATAGAAAGGGCAAATTCATGTTTTCAAACTGGCAGTTCAAGGGTTAAAATCCTGAACATAATTTAACATTTGGTATTTTTGATCAGGACTGAAGTTGATTGAAAGACTTAACCCCAAAAAGTTTTAAAAAACATTAATCTGTTGTCCTTTTAGAGCAGTTTTTGGAAGTGGACATTTTTGTCCCGAATGACTAATTTGTAACTTTTTTGTTCAATCTGATTTTGTGCAAAAACTAATAATGCAAAAAAAAAATGTTGTTGCTAATCTTTGACATATCCAAGACTGTGATAAAAAAAAAAAAAGCCGACCCCCCCCCAACATTTATTAAATGGAAAATAACTGCCTTTTTGTGCATGTTTTTCATAGAAAACGCAAATTCATGTTTTCAAACTGGCAGTTCAAGGGTTAAAATCCTGAATATAATTTAACATTTAGTATTTTTGATCAGGACTGAAGTTGATTGAAAGATTTAACCCCAAAAAGTTTAAAAAAGTATTAATATGTTGTCCTTTTAGAGCAGTTTTTGGAAGTGGACTTTTTTGTCCTGAATGACTAATTTGTAACTTTTTTGTTCAATCTGATTTTGTGCAAAAAATAATAATGCAAAAAAATCCATTTTGTTGCTAATCTTTGACATATCCAAGACTGTTATAAAAAAAAAAAGAGCCAGTCTCCAGATATGTATTTTTGGGAAAATAACTCCCTTTCTCTGTTTTCATCATGAAAAAAAACAGCGGTTTTATGTTTTCAAAATGGCATTGAAAGGGTTAAAATCCTGAAAATGATTACATTTTTGGTATTTTCTATTAGGGCGGAAGTTGCTTTAAAGATTGAACCCAAATAAGTTGTGAAAAAAACCTTTTAATATAATGTTTTTATCAAAGTCTTTTGCAGTGGACATTTTTGTCTCGAATGACTAATTTGCGTAGTCCAATCGAATGATACCGGAGAAAAAAAATACACATGCGTTAATCGCGTTAAAATAATTAGTGGCGGTAATTTTTTTTTGCGTTAACGCATTATTAACGCGTTAACTTGACAGCCCTAATATATATATATTATATTATTATTATTATTATCGGTCTTGAGAAGCAGGAAGTTATCGGTATCGGTTTCAAAAAACCAATATCGTGCATCCTTAATTATAAACAATTGCTTCAAAGCCACAGATACATTATCAACCTATGGATCAACCGATTCAGCCGCGTTTTTTCTCGTTTTAATGCCATTGAACACGTCTTTTGATCAGATTGACCGCTATGGTGAGACGATCTCCCGTAAAAGCTCAGTAAAAGGTACGTGTTGTGATGTCTGTGTTTGCTTCCCCTGTTATGAGATCGGATCGCTTAGATACTATACTTAAATAATCTGTGGAGTCTCATCTTTAATCGGATATATTGTATGTGCAGTTTCGATAAGTAATAAGGGTATCTTTATTTTGAATTCTGTGCTAAAGCGCATTAGCATTTTTTTTAAAAATGAATAAAACCGCATGTCCCTGCGGTGTGAATATCGCGCATGCGCATATCGTGGTTATCGCCATGACACGGTATATCGTTCAGCCCTACTAGCGGTAGCCATTAACATTTGTGAAGCTAGTGTCCAGCATCTTAGTCAGAGGTGGAAGAAGAACATAAGTAAAAGTATTTTGTTACAAGTAATGCTGCGTTCACGCCGGACGCGATGCGAATATTCGCATCGCTCTAATCGCTCCTATTGCATCGCTCTAAGCGCTCGAGTTTTCAACAAGACGCGCTGGCGCGGGAGCTACAACTACAACAAAATCAACATATTTTACCATGATTAAATTGTAATACACGTTTCTAAATGATGCTGAAGTAACAACATACTTAATGCTTGACAAGTCTACAGACAAGACGGCAGGCGAAAAACCTTTTAAAATGCTTGTTTTCTGAATGAAGATCGGGTCGACCAGGCTAAGCTAACGTTGTATATACTAGGGCTGTGCGATTATGGCAAAAATCATAATCACGATTATTTGGGTCAATAATTGATATCAAGATTATTTTGACGATTATTCATTGACCATTTATTGAACTTTAAAACAAATAATATTTTACCAATAAACAAGATCAACAGATATGTTGGAGCGCACTTCCAAAACCATACTAAACATATATTATTAATATGATAAATAAAAATAAATTAGACTAAAATTCATTAAATCAAATATGATGCAGTGCACTGTCACAACCTACTGAAAACTCCTTAACATATAGCCAACATTTTGGTAAAACATATTCAACATATTCCACTCAGTTAAACGTTGAAGGCTGGCCAACCGTCATGGTCCAGAAGTAACAGGAAATAAATGTTGAACTACAATTCAAGACCAAACTAAATTTTTTAGGCCACCATGGCAAATGCTGGTAGGGCTGCTCATGTCATCTCTTAAAGATTTTTTGCAAGAAACACCAGCCTGTTGACATGGTCTGGTTTCAGAGATGAGCGCAGGCAGGTGACAATATTGCCACCTGGACTGAAGACCCTCAGCCACGCCCCGATACATGGGGTGACGCCGGCCAATCACAAAGCTTTGATGCGTTCAAGTGCATTATTCTGGCACAGGAAGATTATGTTAAAGGTCATTAACGATAAAACAGAATATTGTTGTTCTATTTTTAGACACATCTCGCGATCGACTGGTTGGGCACCCCAGGGCTAGACCATAGGTCCGTTGTGGTCGCAAAGTAGTCAGCTGAAGCCACATCTCTCTCAACTTCCCCACGGCATTTGTCATATAGTGCAGGCAGCGCAGACCTGCTGAAATAATACCGAGACGGCATCGCGTAACGCTTGTCCAACGTGTTGACAAGTTGCTTAAAGCCCTGGTTGCTAACAGTGCTAACTGGGCACATATCTTTAGCGATGTGAAATGTAATGACAAAGTACTTGCAAATAGTGGAAATAGTTTTACCCTTCTTTTTAACGAGTTGCTGCTCTTGTTCTGACATCTTCGCTCTCGCTGAACACTCACAACACATGTCACTCCCACGTGGCCGAGTGGGCTTTTAGGGAGGGGCGAAAGCGCACACAGCAAAATAATCGTATTTTGTCAATTATGCTGTTTTCATAATCGTCGCAAACCATAATCGTAATCGCGATTCAAATACGATTAATTGCACAGCCCTAGTATATACTACTTCCATACTCACAACAACGGCCTACAGACATAAATAAACCAGCGACTGTATTCGCCATGACACAGACAGTCTGTGGTTTGTACTTGTTTAACTTTTGTCCAGTTTCTGAACAGATATGAGGAGCTGTGAGCTCTGTGTGCTCACAGCTAACTGCTAATGGCTGATGTTTTCTGGTTGAACGTCAGACTGAGATCCTCACCGCCGATTGGCTACCGCGAGATTGCGTAATGCGAATATGAAGCTGGAGTTGAACAAATTGAACTTGAGCGTCTGCCGCGGCCCCCTTCGATCGCGCCGCGGAATTCGCGTCCACCGCGTCATGCTTGCCGTCGGAGCGAATTCGCGTCCGTCCGCATCTCTGCATTGACTTTACATGTAATCGCGCCGTCCCCAAACATCGCATCGCGTCCGGTGTGAACGCAGCATAAAAGTCCTGCAATCAAAATGAATACTCAAGTAAAAGTAGAAAAGTATTAGCATCAAAATATACTTTAAGCAGTAAAAGTAGTCGTTGTGCAAATTGGTCCATTTCAGAATAATATATATGATATGTTTTATAATGATTGATCCTGAAAGTGTTCTCAAAGCTGGTGCAGCTAGTTTGAATGACTTTGTATACTGCTGGGTAGCTGGTGGATTTACTCCAGGTGGAACTAAATACCTTGATACCATACGGAACACAGATAGACATAGCCTGTCAGTTATTCCGATCTCTGCGATGTATTCTAATCTAGTTAATCATGGTAATATGTAGCGCTCGGATTACCAGAATAGGTCAATGCTTGATTTAAAACAGTTTACAGTTTTTCAGGCAAGTCCTGTATCTGGGAGATTGTTCCAGTTCCGTGTGACACGCTGGCTAAATACGTTCCATCGTTGTGATTCTGTGTTTGAAGATTTTCAGTTCATGCCCCCTCGTTCGCTTTCTGTATTGCATTGAGAAGAATATTTCTGGGTCCACTCTATAAAATCCTTTCATTATCTTAAATACTTGAATCAAATCTCCTCTCCTTCTTCTGTACTCAAGTTTTAATATTATGATCCTGATATGGCAAGTCTCTTAAATCATCTAAAGTCTGATTTAAGAGTTGATTCTATTTCACATCATTCATCCAAATCTGCAAAGTAACTAAAATAATTCAATAAATGTTGTGAATTAAAATTAAACGATGAACCTACGGATTGTAGTGGGGTAGAAGTGCAAAGTAACAAAACATAGAAATACTCAAGTAAAGTAACAGTCCCTCAAATTGTACTTAAGTGCATCTACTTAGTTACTATACGACATCGATCTTGGTTTATTATTGGAGCCAACTAAGATGATAACATAGTCTTGTGTACAGATGTGTGGCATCAGGTAATTTGAGTCAAGGGGTCTGGTCTCCTTCGGAAACTTCACAAAATACTCAACGAAAGGTTAGGCCAGGCTCCTAGAAGCGGCTATGTATTTTGTATTTCGTGACTTAACATAACACTGAATGGAACTACATACAACAATACATGCATAAACATCTGTTTAGTGGTTGATGCAGTTTGTTTGATTCAGCACACACTAAAGTATCTGAGTGGGAGTTGTCTGAAGCTAGTTCCGATAGCGTTAGCTCAGCTAGCAAAGCGACATTAGCACCAAAGCTGCCGCTTCACATTCGTGTATGAATTAACCTAGCTACCGCTCTCCTCGGTAGGATGAGCACAGGTAGACCACCGCCAGTCTAAAGTCAATTTAAATGCATTATGTAGTAAGCTGTGTACAAAAACCGTACATTCCTGACAAAGTAAGCAATGTCATTCCCGCGCGCGGGCTGCGTTGCGGCCTAGCCTGAGAAATGAGTGAGTGTGTGTGAGTAAGTGCGTGTGTCCTCACCAGAAACACCTCCGTCCATCCTGTGTGACTGCTCTCACATTACACTCAAACTTAATAATGTCTGTCGCTCCACCGAAGTGTTAACGTGTGTTGTGTTCAGGAGACCGATGCTACAGGCGATCTTTGTGCGTCAACGGTTGCACTGCGGTCCATCCGAAACAACAATCCGACGAGAAACGCCAACGTGTTATGAGTTCCGCTCATTCCTTTTTGGTACCAATCTCTGTCATCACTTCTACAGCGCTGAAAACAAATTAAAACCCCCCCACTACAAAATCATCATCTTCTTTAATTGTATTATTATACTGTGAATATGTATATATTTGCTTTTAATGTTTAATTAATTTGTCTTTGTATTGTGTTGTATTCTTTTTTAAATAAATGATGTTATTCTTGTACAATGACAGGAAAAACAATTTCCCAACTTCCCAAAAAGATCTGTCTTCTATCTATCTATCTTTTTGGAATTAAGTTTGAGTTATTCTATAAAATAGTAATTTAGAGAATGTATTTGTAATAAATGACAACTGGATAAAATAACACTGTTACCAGCCTAGAGGTTCATAAACTGAGGCAGTGATCGATCCATTTAAAAGTAGCATATTCCTTGGTGAAGATGATTGAATAAATGCTCCAATAAACATATAGGATTTGCTTACAAATTGTTAGTAGGTAGATTGTATATGCAAATTGATTGGTAACACATTTTGTCTGTCTCACTGAGGAAGTAAAGGAGGTTCCTTTAACATTTTATATAGAGTATATTCTGCAAAAAAAGACAATGTAAAGAAAATGTTTTTTTTAACATGTTACTTGTTAGACGCTTTTATCCAAAGCGACTTACATACTCAATACTGTGGACAATCCACACAGGAGCAATTTGGGGTGAAGTGTCTTGTCCAGGGACACAACGACATGCTGACTGCAGTGGGGTTTGAACCTGTGACCCCCTGATCCGAACACCAACGCTCTACCCACTGCGCCACACGCCTCCCTACACACGCCTTTTGACGTTAAATGTATTGTTCTAGCAGAAACAAACACGACCAGAGGCTTATATGCCAGTGCAGCGACCCATTTCTGTTATAACCAACATACACAGAAGGATGGTGACTCAGGATAAAAACAGAAAATCCAAAAGCATCTGTTTACATTTATCAAATGTAACAGTTATTCCACGTACTCAACGGTTTATCAAAAACAATCAGAGTGACAGTATATCGAACACACTTAAACTGGCTTTATTACATGTCAGGTCTTTAGCAGGTAAATCATTTTTAATCAATGATTTTATCACCAAGCACAATCTGGATTTTATGTTTTTAACTGAAACTTGGTTAGACCAAAATAAAAGCACAGCTCTTATAGAATCAGCCCCTCCCAACTTTAGTTTTATGAGTCAGGCAAGACTGCACAAGAAAGGGGGTGGAGTAGCTATTTTGTTTAATGATTTATTTTAATGTAAGCAGACTATGTATGGGAACTTTGATTCTTTTGAATATGTGGCCCTTCAGCTGAAATGCTCCTCTCGAGCTCTGTTCCTAAATATCTATCGACCACCCAAATACTGTGCAAGCTTTTTTGATGACTTTACTGAACTGCTGTCTACAGTGTGTATTGACTTTGACCGTCTAGTCATTGTTGGTGATTTTAACATCCATGTTGACAACCCCCAGGACAGAGGGGCTAAAGAACTGTTTTGTGTTATCGATAATTATGAACTGACTCAGCATGTAAAGGGTCCGACAGACAATAAGGGGCACACCCTGGTCTTGATTGTATCAAAGGGTCTGAACATCTCTAAGCTTGTGGTGACTGATGTTGCACTGTCTGACCATTCCTGTGTTTTCTTTGAGAGCTCTATTTCCGTCCAAACAATTGTTAAGAACGAGGTGACCGCTAGACGTCAATTATCTGGAAATGCACAGATTGCTCAGATTTTGCTCAGATTTTTGCTGTCTTGATATTATTCTGACAGATTTGTTCTCTCTCAATTGCCCATGCTAACTTCTCTGTAAATGAGCTAGTAGATCATTTTTAATTATAAAATAACAAATGGCATGGATACCATTGCTCCCATAAAAAAAAGGAAGTATCTAGCAAGAAAATATCTCCATGAAGAAAAACCATGACTGTGAGAACAGCAAAAACTGAGTGCAGAAAAGCTGAACGCAGGCGGAGAAAAACAAATCTCCAAGTTCACTTGGAGATTTGTTTTTATATCTCTAGATATATGGTTTTTATATCTTTTCACCATATAAAGAGAAACTCAGCGTCTATAATCAGGAATTAAAAAAGGCACGACAGTCGTTCTTCTCTGACATCATTACCAAAAATAAAAACAACTCACGTACCGTCGACAGACCCCCCAGTGTCAGTAGCATAATGCATTTCTATCCACCATGCAGGGCCTGCAATGAATTTGCCTCCTTCTTCACTGACAAAATCATGCAAATTCGACAATCAGTCAGTGCCTCTGTATCAGGTACAGCAAATGTGTTGTCCCTATGTCCACCTAAAGTCAATTCAGACATCATGACACAATTCCATCAGATTAATGATAAAAACCTAGAGGACATTATTCAATATCTGAAGTCCTCCTCCTGCTGCCTTGATATTATTCAGACAGGATTTTTCAAATATGTTTTTCATTGCTTGGCCTTAGATCTACTGCATATAGTAGGCTAAACAAGTCTCTCCACTCAGGTATTTTTCCACAGGCCCTGAAAACTGCAGTCATTAAACCATATCAAACCTTCCTTTTTAAGTACATTTATTGAAAAAGTTGTTTTTCAACAGTTGAGTCATTTCATGCTTTTAAATGACGGTTTCGATGTGTTCCAGTCAGGCTTTCGACCAAACCACAGCACTGAAACTGCTCTTGTTAAGGTCTTAAATGACATCCATTTAAACACGGACAGTGGCAGAATATCAGTGTTAGTAGGCTATTATTAGATCTCAGCGCTGCGTTTGATACTGTTGACCACAACATATTGCTAAACGGGTCTCAAATCAACTCGACATCATATTAATAATGATATATGATACAAATATAAGACTGACAACAAGAACAAGCCACAGAAGTTGTATCACAAGTTATCCTGGGCGGAGCTCTCCACAGCTGAAGACTTCTCCACGCTGCTGTCAAACTGTGAGTAAACAACGTGTGCTTCACTTGGAGGCTGTCTGAAGGTATACACAGGTTTCAGATTCTTTCACACACAGTGACGTCACAAGCTACCCACAATGCAACGCGCGCCATATATATATATATATATAAATACGCCATTTTCCTGGAGGTGCAAATATCCTGGAGGTGCAAATATAAACAGCTAGTTAACATAGCCAGGCAGAGCGCACTAGGTTTTTTTTCTGAATTAACGACCGAAGAAATCGCTGCATGTCTTCGGATTACATCTCTGGACTTGAGGGGTGTGCTCAGGTCGTTACCAGCGTAAACTAGAGATGTGTGGGTTGTCGGATTGCCCTTACAGACTGCTTGCAGATGTATGGAAAAACGACCCTCGAAAGTGGCCTTCGTCGATTTTGGCTGCATCTAATTTCTGGAAACACCAGGGGCCTCATTTATAACGCCGTGCGTAGGATTCACGTGGGAAGGTTGCTTACGTAATAGAAATCCAAAAAATAGGTCCATACATTTTCCGCCACTTCCCGATTCACCAAACATTGCGTACCGGCGAGGAAAGTGCGTATGGCACTTCCTATACCGGTTTCCTTTTATAAATCCCAATCAACTCGAAATGCGGTGCAGCTTTTGCGGGCTTCCCGTCACACCCATATGTGCCTATAAATAGTCATTGATACTGTTACGGTTGGGCGAAGCAGGTAGGACTCAAATGCAGAATTTAACGAAAAGCGAGCTTTATTAAATAATATAAAGCTGTGGCAAAAAAGGCAGTATCCAAAATATTCAAAACCAACGAGCAGCACAAGGAACACAGACCGTGGAATAACATGGAGGGGAAACAATGAACCGACATGGAACACAGGGGAAGACTAGACTAAATACACAGAAGGGTAATCACAGAACAAGACACAGCTGGGCAGGGGAGGAGAAACACAAGGACAACAGGTGAACACAATCGGGTAATCAGGGAGGGAAACAGACAGAAAGCAGACAGGCAGGAAACGGGGGTGAACACTTTACACAATAAAACAGGAAACCCAAAGACAAGAAAAACACCAACACAGACAAAACTACAAACGTGACATAACATGAGAATCGTGACAGAACCCCTCCCTCAAGGGACGGATCCCAGACGTCCCAAAAAAAAAAAAGGTCCAGCAGGGTGGGTGGAGGGGGACCGGAGGGAGGACACATAACTAGGGCCAAGAAAGGGTGGGTGGAGGGGGTCTGGAGGACGGGTCTCGGGCAGACAGCCCGGGGGAAAGGCAGAGACCAAGGAGGGGGTCTCGGGCGGAAGGCCCGGGGGCAAGGCAGAGACCAAGGACGGGGTCTCGGGCGGAAGGCCCGGGGGCAAGGCAGAGACCAAGGAGGGGGTCTCGGGTGGACGGCCTGGGGGCAAGGCAAAGTTCAAAAAGGGGCGAAGGCCACAGCGGGCAAACTCAGGGGGCCGAGCATGAGGGTGAAAGCAGCGGCAGGAAGAGTCAGGGGGCCGGGCCCGAGGACAAAGACCACGGCACTCAGGGGGCCGGGCTCGAGGGCGAAGGCAGCGGATGGAGTTGTGAGCCACATTACAGCCAACCACATCTCCATAGCTAACATAGAGGAACTGTTGATCAAGCAATATAACACAGACTTCTCAGAACTCAGCTGTGAAGACAAAGAAGAGATGTCCCAGGAGGATCATCAGTTCATGCAATCAGTGGTAAAATCTGCAGAGTTAAGGGATGGGCTCTACTGCATTGGCTTACCATTGCGAAACGAGACAAAATGCCAAACAACCGCTGCATGGCAAAGCAGCGTGCTGCAAGTCTCCAAAGAAAGCTCAGAAAAGACCCGGACCTGTACAAGGATTACAAGGACTTCATGACTGGTATAATAGCAAAAGGCTACGCTGTCAAAATCCCCATAGAACAGTTAAGCCGAGAAGACGGACGCGTGTGGTACATACCTCATCACGGTCTCTACCACCCAAAGAAAAACAAGATAAGAGTAGTGTTCGACTGCACCTCCACATATCAAGGAACCTCACTTAACGATCAGCTGCTACAAGGACCTGACCTCACAAACTCCCTTGTTGGTGTCCTTTTGAGGTTCAGAGAAGAGCCTATTGCTTTGATGGCCGACATTGAGGCGATGTTCTACCAGGTCAAAGTCACTGACCAAGATGCTGATCTTCTGCATTTCCTATGGTGGCAGGATGGTGATCTGGACAAACCGATGGAAGACTACAGAATGACAGTGCATCTGTTTGGTGCTACCTCGTCTCCCAGCTGTGCATCATATGCACTAAGAAGAACAGCACAGGATGGAGGAAGCAAAACAACACCCGAGGTGGAGGAGAGTTTTATCCAAAGTAAGAACTGGATACAAGGCCCACGTTTCCTGTGGAAAAATGAAAGTGAGTGGCCAGAAAGACCAGATCTGTCAAGCAACGTACTGGAAGATGACGATGAGGTAAAGAAGGCACCTGCAGTCTGTCTTACAATAATAGACGAAGGAGTTGCCACAGTGAACAAGCTCATTGATCATTATTCAAAATGGTGTAAACTGAAGAGAGCAGTGGGATGGTTTCTCCGGATTAAAGATCTGCTGTTGCAACTCAGTGGAAAAAGGAAAGAGTCCCAGAAGTCAGAAGACAACCCTGCAAATCAAGAAACCTTTCTTAAGCAGCAGATGAAGAAATGCAGAGCCACACTAAACAAAAATCTGCTCACCGTGGAACATTTGGAGTTAGCTGAAAAAGCGCTTGTTCGCTTCAGCCAAAGGCAGGCATATCTGGAGGAGATCAAAGCTTTGGAGAAAGGACAGACACATGTTAAGATGAGTAGTCCACTCAGCAGATTGGATCCTGTTCTGGAAGACGGCGTACTTAGAGTAGGTGGACGGCTAAACAACTCTGCTATGCCAGAGGAGGCTAAGCGCCCCCTCATCCTCTCTAAGAACCAACATGTCGCTACTCTCCTTTTGCAACACATCCACAGAGAAGTTGGACATGGAGGCAGGAATCATACACTCTCAAAGTTAAGGCAGAAGTACTGGATTCCAAAGGCTAACGCAGCAGTAAGAAGGATCATAACTGATTGTACAGTGTGCAGGAGACTACATGCCAAGGCCGGACAGCAGAAAATGGCCGACCTGCCCAAAGATCGTGTATTGCCAGATGAACCCCCCTTTACCAATGTCGGAGTAGACTACTTGATGGGAAGAGTCCTTAAGACTATGTCAGACGCCAAAGGCGCTGTACGCAGCGTCAGCGTGAAGACCAAGACCAGTGTCTTAGTGAGACCGATCACGAAGCTCTGTCTGCTTCTCGAAGCAGTGTGATGGCCACCCCCAAGAAAACAAAAACGGACTTCCATTAAAAGAATATAAGTTCTTACAGTTGCTTAATTATGTTTAGATTATATGGCCCTAATTAAGTGTATTTTAGTAATTGGTATGCTCCCCGCCTAGCCAATTAGGGGCCGGAAATGTAGGAGCCATATGTTAAAATGTATATTTGAATATTATTATCATTTGTTGTTAGTGCTAGTATATAATTTATTGGAACCAGCCGTGTGAAATTAACGGCATAGACGACCGCAGCTGTTCGTGATTACGAGACGTTATAGCCGACGTCAACTGCTGGTGATTGGTGTATGAGAAGGAGAAAGAAGCACCGAGCAACATAGTTTTTTGACCTGACAGAATATGTGTTTGTATTTGATATCTTTTTTGTGTAAGTAAAAAACAAACTATCCTGAGACGTATTTTGTCCGAGTCAAGCTTATTTGCTATCTGTGAGCCGAATTTTGGATTACTGGAACTACAGTGTCTATACAACGTTTTCATTGTCACCAAGGTGATTGCTAGGTATGCTGCTATCGATATTATTTCTGTTATCTTGTGTAACAGATTAATGGTGTAATCTTTATTGCTACCCCCTTCCCCGTGAATGTATAGTGTTGGTCCACAGCGCAAACGTATTAGTTTAACAAAATCCGCATCTAAAATTGTGGCATAGATAGCCATACGTTATTTTCCCCTGTGCAATTCCAGTCTCACATCTCACATCACATCGTCATAAACAAATACCGGAAACAGACCGAAAACACTTTATTTCGAGTGTGCTTGCTTTTCTCTTTGAAAGTCATCACATAACGGCATTGTAATACACGGTTCGGCTTCATTAAATATTACATATCTCCCGTAGTTCTCTATTTATAGAGCCCTGATAAGAAGACTTCTAGACAAACATGAGGAACTGCCACCAACACTGGAAACGTGACATGGATCATACATATATCAGCCATTAAACAACATCTTACATTTATTTTCACACAATACGTCTCCTTGCAGTATCAACACTAATTCGGCTGACTTTTATATTTGATCCAATTGGTAGATAGGCTGTATTTACACCATAAAGGTGCACAGCTGATATAAAGGGACACCTAGTGGTTAAAGCATGTTATTGAATTTCATTATTTTTATTATTAGATATTAATAGGATCCCTATAAAGTATATTCATTACTCGTTATTCTCTACTAATAGTTCATTAAAGACTGTATATAATGACTATTTTGCACATCCCTTTCAAGATTTTCTAAGGTTTATTGACATATCATATACACAAACGGTGTAGTTATGCAATGAATGAAAAACTTTGTGTATACCTCCAGCAATGTTAACTATGTTGAAGCACTTATTTTAACTGATATTATACATATGTATTATACTCTTATATAAGATGTATGTAGATAGTATAAGAAATGTGCAGAATACGACAGTTTAATGGTGGAGGTACACACATATTGATAGATGTCTTGTAATGCACTGTTGAGGAACCTGCGACCAAAGTGTTTCATCTTGTCAGGTATTGAACAATCAATAAATAAAGAACACAGAATTATTAAATATAAAACACAGAATTTGTGTGATTATACTAAATGATTTACAAATAAACACCACTGAATATTTACAACTGTTACACATGCTGATGTAACGCAAATGTTTCCAACTTGGGATCAATAAAGTATATCTTATCTTAAGCTGATCGATGGCTACTGCCATATTTGCAAAATGTGCCTCTGAACCTTGACAAGTGCATGTTTCAGGCTTATCAATTAATGTAATGTAATGTTATCAATTAACAACAGAAGGGGTCACAGACATAAGACCAGCTGTTAAGCCCGAAGGTCCCCGCCGACGGGGACCCTGTTTTTTTTTTCTCACAACACTGTGCCACAGGGCATCTTAATATTTAAAAACCTATTAATGTCTTATACCAGATTAACGAGAAGAATCTCAGCTAACTGACAATACGAACCATTTTTACAAAAACAAAACACAAGTCTCACAAGAAGCGTTAGCATTAGCCCTTAGCTAAAACGGGCAGATGCTACTTCCGGTGCTAACTAGCAAAAACGATCTTTACAACTTAATATTTTCTGCACAAACTAGATATCATCTGAAAGCTGATACTCCACAGATTATTTGGTTATAAGTATCATCACTGTAGGACACAAATTTACTGAGCTAGCAGCCAGAACAGAGAAGAAAAAAAACAGCAATTTTCAAAACCATAACAATAATTATGTCTTACCGTTGCTGTTTTGTGATCAAAGCTCTTGTTCAAGGGAATAAAAACGCTGTTTTAGGTTAATCCAATGTCTCTTAGTCACTTTAGAATTGTTCCTGATAATCTATCATTACATTCATGGCAGCAGAGTAGTTATAAAGTTTCGCAGTCCGGAGGTAATGCTGTCTCACATGCTGTTTACGCAAACCTCTCTCTACTTGACGTAAGTGTTTAGCGGGACTTACTAACTGTCACTCGATTCTATTGGCTCCAACGGTTCAGAAAAGGTGTCAATCACCCAAATCGACCAATGGGTTCCAAAGATATGATCCTGCGTAGTATAAACTACGCCTGCTCCGGCTCCATTACGCATTACGCAGCCAGAAGGGAGAGCTTCACCACAGAGCAGCTGCAAGAGATGCTAGCTGACGATAGCTATGATCATACCAGATGACTCTTCTCCAGCCAGACCTGGATCCGGACAGTAGTGACTCGGATGTTGAACTTCCACCACGGGAAAGGTATGTAATCTCTCTGTTTTTATATATTATGTGGTTGGTGGAACTGCGTCACAGTGCTAGCTTAGCCAAGAAGCTACAGGAATGATTAGGCAAAATGCTAAATAGTGTTACTTGTCTTTTTGGAGTTATATTTTCTAAATGAATGGCCAGTGAATGAATATATATATGTGTTTACTTATTTATTTGTTGTAATATTATTCATTTATTGTCCAATATTATCCTTTTTATGTATTACTTTTGTGTTTGGTGGAACTGCATCACAGTGTTAGCTTAGCCAACAGGAATGATTAGCCAAAATGCTAAATAGTGTTACTTGCCTTTTTGGAGTTACATTTTCTAAATGAATGGCCAGTGAATAAATATACATGTATACATGTATAATATTATTCATTTATAGTCCAATATTATCCTATAAGTATAAGCCAGTGAATTAATCTAATCTCTTTGTTTTTCCACATTTGTTAGATGAGGTGTGACCCCAGCAGGACACACACCCAGAAGACTTTCAGGGAGCAGCTTGCTGCAGAATTGTTGGAGTTTGCTGAAGGCCCTGCTGAAGGCCCTGCATCTCCACCTCCCCCTCCTCCACCACTCACATGCATGCCCGAGTAGTATGGGGAAGATGCCACCAAGGTCAGGAAGAACTGCAGGAGGTGCCTAGATGCTGGACTCAAAAGGGTGAAGACACCTGTGTACTGCAGGAAGTGCCAGGTCCCTCTGTGCTTCACTGTCAAAAGGAACTGTTTCAGGGAGTGGCACGACCTAAATACTGGAACATTCAGGTAGGTATAAAGTTCAGGTAGGTATAACATTTTGCGAGTGTTTATTTAAAAAAAAAAATACTTTTTGTTTTTATATACCTAGTGTGATTTTATTGTATAGTGTGTTGATAAAATATTTGTTGTTTTTACAAACCTACAGTGTGGTTTTATTGTATAGTACGTTGGTAAAATGTTTGTTTTTACATGCCTATTGTGTGTTGGTAAAATGTTTGAAATAAATCTGCCCCAGTTGGAGTCAAATGTTACCTATGTTTCCGTTTTTTTTTATTGTGCAAGTACAGCTACACACAATGACCTACAGTGTAGTTTTATTGTATAGTGCGTTGGTACAGTTACATACACACACAGCTACACTTACACATACACACCTACACGTACCCACACAGCTACACTTACATACCCACACAGCTACACTTACACATACAGCTACACTTACATACCCACACAGCTACACTTACCCACACAGCTACACTTACATACACACACAGCTACACTTACACATACAGCTACACTTACACATACCCACACAGCTACACTTACATACCCACACAGCTACACTTACACATACACACCTACACTTACAAAAATATTTGTAAGAATTTTTTAAGAATTTTTTTGAGTGGAATGAATACCTATAGTGATGATTCAATGTAATACAATGATTTGTATAGTCTGGTACCTGAAAAAGGTCAAATGGCACTGATGGAACCAAATGTGCCCAAATGTGCCCAAAGCTTATTCCGCCTGGACTTTATTTTCATAAACCTCTCTAAAAAGGTCAAATGTCACTTGTTTTGCCTCAATCTTGATACAGGGTACTTATTATATGTTATACTTTGGATTCCTACAGCTTTTAGGCTACTAACCCATCATTCAAGGTTGGTCTTCACTATAAGTAATGGGTTTTCTTTAGGCGGAGACAGGAATTTACATTTTTTTGCCATGTTCCATCTGAATTTACTCTGACACAGAAAAATCTATATTGATTCTGACACTTCTACATCCAACTCACAGATGTAACCTTGCTTTGATAACAACAATTATTCATATAAACCTTTTAGAAGTGAAGTTATAGTCATTTGTTCTGGGAATGTCATTTTCGAGCCTGAAACCTGAAAAACAGGCTCGGGGTTTAACAGGTTAAATAAAGCTCTTCTGACCTTATCTTATTATGGGAAATACAAAAACGTCTTTTAAAACTACAACTCCCAGTAGAGACGTGCCATAGAACATGTTGCGAAACACAATAGCCAGCATGTGTAGTTCTGGGGACGGGGTGGGGGAGGGGGGGACGCGGTGGACCCGTTCAAATCCAGTTTTGGACAGTCTGCCGTGGTTCCATCCCATTTCAAGTGCACACTCTCCAATCACAGAGCTTGAGGACAATCACGGGGTTTGTCAAGCGAAGCGGAGAGAATACTTACTTCCAGGTGTAATATTCTGTAAAGCAAATGAGCTGCTCCGACCCTAGGTCCTGACGGACTCCAACTTGTGTTTATTAATCAAACAAATAAATAAACACAAGGATAATTAATTTATGTGTTATTGTTGAGTAAATGGAGAATTGCACAGAGGAAAATAACGTATCTATGCCACAATTTTAGATGCGGATTTTGTTAAACTAATACGTTTGCGCTGTGGACCAACACTATACGTTCACGGGGAAGGGGGTAGCAATAAAGATAACACCATTAAACAGTTACACAACATAACAGAAATAATATCGATAGCAGCATTCCTAGCAACCACCTTGGTGACAATGAAAACGTTGTATGGACACAATTTCCTGAAGTAATCTTCATAATAACTAGCAAACTAAAGATCATGTGCATCCACTGCACACATAATCTGAAATAACAACTCATATTTCTCGCATCAAATGACATCAAAACGCATTTTAATGGCCAAACTAACCTTAAAATAGGCATTTTACACCGAGAATAAAACGAAGTTCGGCCATGTTTTTTTTTTTGCAGGGAGAAATGTGAAGATCACGTGACATAGCGCCAGCCATTGGAAATTAATGGTGAAAAAAAACGTAGGGATCTTACAATTTCAGAGGCGTTTTTGTAGAAATACTACGTCCGACCTACGTTGTGAACCAACGTAGTTATTACACGTTTTTTTGTGAGACTGGGTTGGCCACTCATCATCATTGGCCAGCAAATCTGGCTGGTCTCTGAAATTAGGGTTGGGTATCGTTTGAATTTCCACGATTCCGATTCCGATTCTACTTTTCGATTCCGGTTCTTAACGGTTCTCAATTCCGATTATTTGAGGGGCAGGGTAAAAAAAAAAGATTAAGTTCTAAAACAAGCATATCTGCCTTCTCAGGCATACCAGGAAGAAATGTTTGAACATTTTAAAGCAAAATGCTTCAATCTGGTGCACTTTAAGCAGAATTACTAGAGACTAGATCTAGGGGGTACATAAACACCCATATGAAAAAGATCGGTTTACATTTGATTAATTAAATAAGTATGTGAGCCGAAAATTAGGATGAGCACCAACGGTCAAAACATTTGTTTTTCCCTGTCAGCGCAGCGCCTCCACAGATCTGGCGCCCTAGGCGAACATCTATAACGCCAGTGCAACGGGCCGGCCCTGGTCTCAGGTTACACTGTACTGTAGGAAGTTTAGGTACAACGCTACATTTCCCTCAGGCATCGAAAAGCGGAACCGAAATTCACATTTCTAAATGATGCCGTTGGAATCGGAATGTTGGAACCGGTTCCGAACCGGTTCTCGGTACCCAACCCTATCTGAAATGTCGCTCCCTCCGCACTCTTCCATTCGCCAAGTCCTCTAGCAGTGCCAAATCAGCCATTGTGCGTCATTATGCATTGTGATGGCACGCATTTATACACACCTGGCCACCTGATTGTATCTGATAAGGTACAGGTGGTGAAATGACCCTGCTTTTATTGACTGGTCCATTTGCTAGCCATAAAAAGACGAAGATTCGTCATAATTATAATCAATATTAATACTATCCCTTTACTCATATGGTATGTAAGACACCTACAGCTGAATCTGTGTTAACCCTTGTTGTAGCCTACCACTGTTAAAAGTTATTATTGATAATTGATTTTAGACCATGCAAGCTTTTTTAATCACTGAAACGTATATAGTTGCACACCGAGGTGTGCCCGTCACCAGACGCACAGGATAGCCTACCTCAGATGTAACGTAATGTTCTTCCCTTTTTAGAAATTATAGTAAACCGAGAGCAATTAAGCTGGGTTTGCACAAACAGTTGGGGCTTTGTTTACAAATGTGGTTTGTGTTCCAGCTGCCGATCAGCTGTGCGCAGCGGCTCCACTGCACCTGTGTGCAGGCCCACCTTAACCTGCCATCAGGCCCTGGGGCTGATGGTTTTGTAGGCCCCCTATTTAAACAACAAATCAAAGTCATTTATAGCCTCGGCAGGCTCTGTGATCGCACTTCTCCACTCTGCTCTACGCGCGCCTGCTCTCCTCCAGATGAGTGACGTATCAGGCCTCCCTCATGTATTTGTCCGGTTGCCGTTGGCTCCCCTCCAAGTAGCAAGTCCTCGTCGTCCTCTCCATCTCCTCCCCTCCCTCCCTCCTGTCTGTTTTTCCTCTCCCGCTACTCCATCGCTATCAGAACCAGACGGCCTACTTGGCTCCGAGGCCCCGCGGCCGGCACCGCTACCGCTCGGTACAGAACTAATCTGTCCTTCCTCCTCATCCTGGCCTACAGGTTTAAAATAACCTGTAAGCTTCGGCATTTTTTGTAATAGCTGCTTGTCTCGAAACTCCTTTTCCCTCAACAATTTCCTTTTCCGAGCGCCACACTCAAACTTTTTCTTCTCAAACTTTTTCTCCTAAACAACCTTCATCTGTCACTCAATCACTCGCAATTTGAATAAGTCACATGTGAAACATATTCTCATTCTGATTGAGTTTTAAGTGGTGCCCACTGACTGTTTCGGAGTCATCTCTGGAATTCATCGATCTGATTGATTAGCGGAGCAAATTATCAAAATACTACGGAGGGAAGATATTTTCGTTTGGATTACTGGTCTGGGGGAAGCTCACAAGTGTGTGTGTGTGTGAGTGAGTGTGTGTGCGTGTATACGTGTGTGTGTGTGTGTGTGTGTGTGTGTGTGTGTGTGTGTGTATATGTGTGTGTGTTTGTGTAATTTTGCGTTTGTGTGTGTTGTGTTAGTTTCCCGGGGAAAACACTCACGAGAAACACTGGCTGTTGTTATGCCTGCTGTGACGTCAAGTTACTCCATTCTCCGCTTGTAATTATGCCGTTACAAGCTTCAAAAATGTATTTATCGTGTGATTTTGGAAATAAAAGTTTCATATTCTTTAAGCCAAGACTTTTTTTTATTTAAATGTCTTTTAAAAACATCCGAAATAAAAAACTTTAAAAAAAAAAAAATGTATTGGCTCATGATAGGCCCCTGATCTCCGTAGGCGCCTGGGCTTCAGCCCAGGTCAGCCCGTGCATTAAGGCGGCCCTGCCTGTGTGTCTCAACGCCACCGCATAAATGAAATAAAACAAATGTGTTGTGTTAAATCAGCTGTACAATTATCCAAATACTGCATATGGTGTTCTTAGTTTCAAAATGTACAAAAGTGGTGGGGCACAAAAAACGTAGATGTTTATATATAAGCTTCTGCAGTGAGGTTCATGGCTGGTGAGGCACTGGCACTGTCTCTTCAGGTTTACAAATATTATATTTTGACCTAAATCAAAATATAGTATTATTTTCAAAAGCTTTTTTTGTCTGATGCTTCAATTAATTTTAAACGGACAGTTCAACAAAAGGATACCCAAAACATGTAATTGTATCATTTAAATATTGAATTGTTCTCTCTTTGAATGATGTGAGATGACGTATGGTGGGGATGGCAGCTCTATGCCCCTCTGGTCATTATTTTTTTGCCATACACATTAAATAGGACAATACTCTGAGCATGCGCAGTGTAGTTTTTACAGTCACCATTGACTTAAACAGGGAGATGGAGGGGCAGGATCGGGTTTTGTCCCACATGGCTCTAAACAGCTCAATAGGCACACACTGTAGACACTCATTAGAAGAACACAGACTAAAACAGCAATGTGCAGACGAATCAGATGATTAAACATGATCTTAAAATGTATTTTATATATTTTTTAATACATTTTTTGCACTTTTTTGTAATCCATCCATCCATCCATCTTCTTCCGCTTATCCGTGGTCGGGTCGCGGGGGTAGCAGTTCCAGCAGAGAGCCCCAAACGTTCTTTTCCCTGGCGACATCAACCAGCTCTGACTGGGGGGTCCCAAGGCGCTCCCAGGCCAGCGAAGAGATATAATCCCTCCACCTGGTCCTAGGTCTACCCCTTGGTCTCTTCCCAGCTGGACTTGCCTGGAACACCTCCATAGGGAGGCGCCCAGGTGGCATCCTAACTAGGTGCCCGAACCACCTCAACTGGCTTCTTTCGACGCGAAGGAGGAGCGAATCAACTCCGAGTCCCTCCCTGATGACCGAACTTCTCACCTTATCTCTAAGGGAGACACCAGCCACCCGGCGGAGGAAACCCATCTCGGCCGCTTGTATCCGCGATCTCGTTCTTTCGGTCATGACCCATCCTTCATGACCATAGGTGAGGGTAGGAACGAAAATGGCCCGGTAGACAGAGAGCTTTGCCTTCTGGCTCAGCTCCCTTTTCGTCACAACGGTGCGGTAAAGCGACTGCAGTACCGCTCCCGCTGCTCTGATTCTCCGGCCCATCTCACGCTCCATTGTTCCCTCACTCGAGAACAAGCCCCCGAGATACTTGAACTCCTTCACTTGGGGTAAGGACTCATTCCCTACTTGGAGTGGACAGTCCATCGGTTTCCTGCTGAGAACCATGGCCTCAGATTTGGAGGTGCTGATCCTCATCCCAGCCGCTTCACACTCGGTTGCGAACCGATCCAGTGAGTGCTGAAGGTCGCAGACCGATGAAGCCATCAGAACCACATCATCTGCAAAAAGCAGTGGTGCAATCCTTAGTCCACCGAACTGCAGACCCCCTCCCCCACAACTACGCCTCGAAATCCGATCCATGTATATTACAAACAGGATTGGTGACAAAGCGCAGCCCTGGCGGAGGCCAACCCTCACCGGAAATGGGTCCGACTTACTGCCGAGGACCCGGACACAGCTCTCGCTTTGGGAGTACAGAGATTGGATGGCCCTGAGTAGAGACCCCCTCACCCCATACTCCCGCAGCACCTCCCACAGTAACTCCCTGGGAACTCGGTCATACGCCTTCTCCAAGTCTACAAAACACATGTAGACCGGATAAGCGTACTCCCAGGCCCCCTCCAGGATCCTTGCGAGAGTAAAAAGCTGATCCGTCGTTCCACGACCAGGACGGAATCCGCATTGTTCCTCCTCAATCTGAGGTTCGACAATCGGCCTGACCCTCCTTTCGAGTACCTTGGAGTAAACTTTCCCGGGGAGGCTGAGTAGTAGTAATCATTATTTGTAATACTTTCTGCTGACACTAGGTGGGGCTGCCCCTAATGACCAGTCGCCACTGCTCCTGTGTTTTACGAGCGACTTATCAAGTCTTGGCAAACGGCATAAAACACGATTAAACGTGATAGTATATAAAACCATGCTCGTATAGAAATGCAACACGGCGTCAGTTTAGACGTAATTCTGTCCTCCTGCTTACCGCATCATTTATGAGAAAACATTTCATAACATTAACACAACATATTCGAGGTGGTTTTAAATAACATATCCGTATTTATTCATTTCTCCAAGTGATGTTTTTGTGTGCACTGAGGAGTCTCAATCAGGCGTTTGTTAAATCATTTTAAGATTGGCTTTAATCAATGTTTGAAAATGAATACTTCATATATGATAAATGAGAGGTAACATTTTATTTATGGTATTATTTCCACATATTTCTCTCCATTCTTCCTTCTGCCAACGGTGTCGCAGTTTCTCGTCTCTCCCGTTTTTGTGCTTAGTGCGTACCATAGACTGTATGCATACGCATGGGTTAGAGTTTGCGTGGAGGACCGCACCTTTTCCCGTCAAGTTAGTATTTTATAAATCGCAAATATTGCGTAGAAACTGGCGTACGCCATTTTTTGAGCGTATATCGCTTTATAAATGAGGCCCCAGATCATGGCGTAACAACGTAAGGATCGTGGGTGGACCGGAAGAAACAACCATCACTAACACAACTGCCACTATTTCCACTCTGCTTAAAGAGGCTTTTAAGCTGGAGAAAGAGCCACTTCTGGACCGCGCCCACCGCACCCTCCAGCCGAAGCCGAGACCTGGCGAGCACCCCCGCACCATAATTGCCCGACTTCACTACCATGCAGACTGTGCTGATATGTTGCGGAGAGCCAGAGCCCAACAACGGATCAAGATCGGTGACTTTGTCGTCTCCATATTCCAGGCCCGGCTCCAGGATGAAATGACTGAGGGGGCTGTTAAAAAATCCGAGGGGGCGATTTCTTTCTCACAACAACGAAAAATACTGGCAATGTAATGAATTGACACACCAAGCTTTTTTCCTTCTCACTGCTCTACAGTCTCTTTGCTTCTTTATTTTTATTCCGGATTGTCCCCTCTCATTCTGTTCTTTTCCTCTGATCTTTATTAGTAGATAGTACATTATTTGATGGCTGCACTTTGGTTAACAGACTAACATTGATTTCCACAATTTATAAATGGACAGGCTCTGTAATTATAGCATAACCTGTTCTCCTCTATCCCTTAACTCGTCTTCCTATACAGATTTACTTACATCTAGTCAGGATTAAAGAAACATTAATCTGGTTGATTTTTTATTTTCAGGATTGAATGTTCAAATCAAGGCCTAAAACCTGGCATTTCATAAGAAAGTGACTAATATATAAACCAAATGTAATATTGGATCAAACACTACAACAAATGGACAGACACAGATTAAAAATTAAAATAAAGTCCCCTAGTTTGTCTCTAGAGTGTAACTGCCATGAAAAAAACGATTTTAATTTTCCACAATCCGTCACTAGATGTCGCTCATTGTACCAATACGGTTGATATAATACATAACATATTATTATTCTAGTATAAGGGCTCGCTTTGGCAGAAACCTGAGCCATACAGGCAGCCCTAAATAATAACAAGTAACCATCATGTGTGGTGCTATCTGTAGTTGTCTGTCTTATTTTTTGTTGATGTCATATTGTTTTCACAGTGCTGTAAAATGAATTTCCCCCTGGGGACAATAAATCTAATCTAAACTAATTTTATATTCAATCCCACAGGTGGCGATTGAGAACATAAATTCGTAATGTACCTCGTTTAAAGCCCTTTTGTTGTAATACTATGGATTTAGTTGACCCTACTAGCCGAGTTTCTTTAGTCCAATATTTCGCAGGCAGGTACATTGAAGAAGTAGAAGAAGAAGAGGTAGAAGAAGAAGTTACAAGAACTAAAGAAAGTGAAGACATTTACATTTGGGAATATGGCTGGACGAGAGAGTCACATGGAGTACTCACATTGATAAAGTAGTAGATACATGTAAAAAGGTTTTAAATGTTATGAGGTGCTTGGCAGGCACTAAGTGGGGGGCTGATAAAGCTGCTTTGAGGAACGTATACACAGCCTTAATTAGATCAGTCATAGAATACGGACTAATAGTGTATGGTTCAGCTGCATACTCTTCTCTTCACAAATTAGAGTCCAGGCACAAGCACTAAGGATATGCTGTGGGGCAGTCAGATCTACACCAGTGTCGGCACTTCAGGTAGAGGTTGGAGAAATACCGTTAATTGTTCATTACTGGGCAAATCTACAGGGCCATAAAGATACTCACCCTACTAAACAAACTGGAAAAACAAGTTGGGAAAGTAACAAAATTAAAAAAGAAAGTGTTTGTGTTTCGGAATTATGTAAGGAATTCAAAGTTAAAGAATGGAATATTAGTCCGAAGGTGTTGTTATCAGCTGTTCCACCATGGTTGCTGCCTCAACCTGTAGTAGATTTATCCTTATTGAAACGGTTACATTCAATGAAAAACAAAAGCAATGTGCAGGCTTACGTGAACACTGTTCTACGTGAACAATATGGGCAGTTTATACAAATATTTACTGATGGATCCAAAAATCCAGAAAATGGTCAAACTAGTTGTGCATTTTATGTTCCTGAGTTAAAGGTCAAAGTGGGAAAGCGAACGAGTGATCACATTGCAGTATATACAGTAGAGATGTCTATCTCACTAGCACTTCAGTGGGTAGAGGAAACACAGCCAATGTGAGTGGTCATTTGCTCTGACTCCAGCTCTGGAGAGTATAAACAACTTCTCTTCAGAATGCCGTCAGGATATTTTACATGACATTTTACACATCATGTTTAGGTTAGTTCATTTGGGAATTGTTGTTCAATTTGTGTGGGTTCCAGCGCATGTGGGTATTAGAGGGAATGAGGTAGTGGATCAACTGGCAAAATGTGGTTTGAAAGCAAAGCAGATTGATATTATGGTATCATCAGTAGAGCAGAAGTCAAATCTGTTACAAAAGTTGTTATCAAGCAACAATGTCAAAAACTATGGGACAGTAACACCAAAGGAAGACATTTAAACCAGATACAAAGGGAAGTAGGAACGGGAAGCACCTGGGGGAGTAGTAGAAGAGAACAGAGCATTAACAGCAGGATAACATTGGGACACTCTGGATTAAACTCAACAATGCATCTGATTGGAAAACATCCAAATGGCAATTGTGATGGTTGCCAACAACCAGAGACAATACATCATGTATTTTTTAGCTGCCCGGATTATAACAGACAAAGACTCATTCTGAAAACTGCACTTGAACAACATAATATCAAGGACATGGATTTCAAGTCAAGAAATGAAGTCAACAAGCTGATCTTCAAGTTCCTCAAAAACACTGGTCTGAGGACAAGGATTTAATATGAACATTTAATAAATCAACAGTAGGTGGCGATATATGCTCCAAGTGGAAGCGATTCGCCATTAAAGAAAAAAGAAGAAGAAGTAGTAGAAGAAGAAGAAATACGCTAACGCTACAAACAGGCACAACACTGTTACTGTTACATTTGATTTCACCTTGCTCTATTTTTTTTAACGCACGTTCAAAAACAGGAACATTTTCGGGAGTTTCAACCGGGTACCGGCCACCAAAAACGGGGGCTTTGCCCGGAAAACGGGGACGTTTTGGTCACCCATCCCACTGTGTTTACAGCTAAGCACACGCGCTAAGATTAAGACGACAAGCTCACTTGAGGCTTTTTTACACGTTGCTTGACTGCCGGCCCACATATCTGATCCAAACATAGTAACGTGTATTGGGGAAAATAATTATTTAAAGTTATTTAATAATTGTGACATTTATTATACTTTTTGATGGATGAATGATGCTCAAAGTGAGGGGGCAAAGAATACAACTGAGGGGGCAATGCCCCCTTTTGCCCCCTCGTGGCGCCGGGCCCGCCATATTCCCTGACCACACCTCGAGGACAGCCCGTGCCCGTGCTGCCTTCGATGACGTCCGCCGTCAGCTCCGTGAGATACCGGGGATACGTTTTGGTCTGCTTTACCCAGCGCGACTCCGCGTTACCCATGGCGGTACCGAGAGGCAGTTTAATTCACCGGATGACGCTGAGACATTCATTAAGACACTGGTCAAGTAAGGGATCTCTTAACACACCATGATGAACACCTCTGGAACAATTATTTACTCTTTATTTTACTTAAATCCATACACCAGGTTCTCTGTATGTGGAAGTTGATCTGGTTATAAGTGCCTTGCTCTATATCAATCTCAAGTTTGCAGGAGCTTAACCTAAGTTTAACTAAGTTTAGCTTTCACTATTAGGTGACGTCACAAGCTGTTAGCCATAGGAATTTGACTCCTTGTGGAGTTAGCACTGGGTTCTCCATCGTTTGGGGATGGGGTCGATGTAAGTGCTCTGGGATGGGTGGGAGGGGCTGGGATTGTTGGGCTACTGAAACCCATATGCGCTCCACAGACCAGGTCAGGCTTAAAGAGCCTGTGACACGGTTTTCCTCCATCATCCAAACCCATCAATTTGAGTAAATATTGTCCCCTTGAAAACCGTTACTGAACTGATTTTGGATATTTGTAATTTGATAACCATTAATCTGCCCTTCAATGTTGACAATTTTCTGGATCTTCTCGCGGATTCTTCAAGTCCCGCCAAATGATGGGAATTTCCCCGCAATGTTCGAAATTATTGATATTTAACGGAACGGTATCGCTTTTTCTTTTTTAAACTGACGGTTCGAGATTACTAGTAGCCCAATATTTCATTGCACAACAGTTGTTGGGATGGTGTCACAGGCTCTTTAAGTGTCCATGGGTTTCTGAGGTGTTCCATTCAAACTTCAACTCTAAGTCCAGAGGGGTTGCCATTTTAATTGGGAAGTCTGTTAATTTCACATCTTCCATAGCGGAGGACAATGGCAGATATTTAATTATCTCAGGCACGCTGTTTCATGTTCCTGTATTGTTAGCAGTGTTGTGCTAGTTACTGAAAACCAGTAACTAGTTACCATTACTAGTTACTTCATTTCAAAAGTAACTCAGTTACTTTACTGATTACTTACACCAAAAAGTAATGCGTTACTGTGAAAAGTAACGTTTTTGTCACGGTTGAGTGAAGGAAGCAGGACCCAAATGCAGATAACTCTGATAAACCTTTATTTCAAGGATAATGAAACTAACATAGACAAAACAGAACACTCACCGGTGAACTCAGTCACCAACAAAAGACGAACCGACAAAGACAGACAGAAAAACCAGAACTTAAATACACACAAGACTAATCATACAAACAAGACACAGGTGAGGAGGGAGGAGAAAACACGGGGACACCAGGTGAACACAATCGGGTAAATTAGACACACCAGGGAAACTAACGACAGGGAACCACAGACAGATTTAAACAAGACAAAACGCAGACAGAAAACCAAAAATAGATCTAGACAAGACACCATAGAGACAGTTCGTGACAGTTTTAGTTACTTAAAAAAAGGGCTCCCATTATATTAATGCCCTAGCCTTCATTTCAGTACTGTTATTGCATTGGAGAATAATACAATCTGTTGATCAACTTGACATGCATTATATGCAATCTGGATAGCATCGATATTAGCTGGCTTTACATTTTTGTATATTCTTTCTCCAGGTAGTTGGAAAAAGTTTTCTGTTCCATATGCCGTGTGCTGCCCGGACATGCTATCATGCTAACTAGCTCCCTGAAAGCGGGTGACTCCACTGTAGAAATAGCCTACATGTGTTCTACAACATACCGTGCAATGGCTTTATCGACTTTTCCCTGGCTAGCAGTCCCTTGGTTAAAATCCAGCCGCTGTTGCTTAGGTGGAGGTGGAGTGGCGTCGGCTGAGTCTCTGTGGTCTTAGCTACTAGCTTCGTCCCAGCATGTTGTTTTTGCAGATGTTTTAAGAGATTTGAATGACTGGTTTGGGCCGTAGATAGGCTCTTTGACCCGCCAGGACACAACTTACATTTAACTAAAACGTTCTTTTCTTTGTGCTCGACAAAAGTGAAATAGTGAGAATATCTCCAGGTGGAGAAAATAAACTTGAGCTCCGCCGCCGCCATGATAGTCTTGTTAGTAAACAACACAGCCCACAGCCCGTCTCCGCATGTGACACAGGAAGTATCAAAGTACATTTACTCAAGTACTGTACTTAAGTACAGTTCTCATCTCTGTTCGCCTGGCTGTTGACTATATACAAAAACTAACGCAGTAACGGAGTAACGCACCATGTAACTGAGTTACTGAATTTAAAAAGTAATGCGTTAGAGTACTAGTTACTGCCAAAAATAACGGCGTTACAGTAACGCGTTACTTTGTATATTCCTTCTTTTCTCATATGCACAAAGCCTTTTCTCGAATTGATTATTTCTTCATTGATGCCAAACTTATTACCAAAGTGTCGTCAGTTAAATATCACCCGATTGTAATTTCCGACCACGCTCCTCTTTCTCTGGATATTTGGATTTCACCGCAACCACGATACTCAACGCCGTGGAGGTTTAATACTTTGCTGTTGTCAGATGACACATTTAATAAATGTATTGCAACTTCAATTGATGATTTTATTACAAACAATCAAAACGACAATGAACCCATCTCTTGTTCTCTGCTGTGGGAATCATTAAAAGCCTACCTACAGGGCCAAATCATCTCTTATTCTGCGCAGTTAAAGAAAACTTAAAGATATATCGTGCAAGATAAAAAAAATAGATCAGCAATTAGCCATTTGTCTCTCTCCCAATGTACACAAAGATTGAGTTGAATTACAGACAGAATTTGATCTCATAACAACTACTGATGCAGAGCGCCTTCTTTTACGCTCACGTTCAACGTATTATGAGCATGGTGATAAGGCGAGCCGCCTTTTGGCCCACCAATTGCGTCGTCAGGCAGCCTCACGTATAATCCTCCAGATAAAAGATTCATCAGGCATGGTGCATACCGATCCTAGTACCATTAACTCAGTCTTTGGCTCATTCTATTCTTCTCTATACAAGTCTGAATCGCCATCCGACACTTCTGAGATGACAATCTCAATTTCCCTACCATAGGTCCTGGTGTTTCAAAAGAACTTGATTCTCCATTAACCTCAGATGAGATCTCCCTCGCTATAAATAACATGCAAAATAAAAAAGCTCCTGGCCCTGATGGATTCCCAGTAGAATTTTTAAAAAGATTTAAATCTAAATTGGCCCCATTAATACGGTGTATAAGGAATCTCTGCGGAATGGTTCTCTTCCTCCCACTTTGAGACAAGCCTCCATAAGTCTGCTTTTAAAAAAAGACAAAGATCCGGATCTCTGCAGCTCTTATAGGCCACTTTCCTTAATAAATGTGGATGCGAAAATATTTGCTAAGGCTTTGGCACGTCGATTAAAAAATATTCTCCCAACCATAGTTTCTGAAGAACAAACAGGATTTATAAAGGGACGTCAACTATTTTACAATGTCCGCACCCTTTTAAATATTATCTACTCCAAAAACACCGCTACGACCCCTGAAGTAGTGATCTCACTTGATGCAGAAAAAGCATTCGATAGGGTTGAGTGGGACTATTTACTTACTGTACTTAGTAAATTTGGGCTGGGTGATATATTTATTTCATGGATACGCCTTCTCTATACATCCCCACAGGCTAGTATTTCCACTAATGGCGTTCAATCTCCTTATATTACTTTATCCAGAGGAACCCGTCAGGGATGTCCACTATCTCCTTTGCTTTTTGCGATAATTATCGGTCCGATATTAGGAATTATGACGTCATCCCGATAAACCCGATACCAGTATTAATAGCCCCGATAATATACAATATATTTTTTGGGTAAAAACAAAGAAAAAAAATACTGAGATGTGGGTGGATTGGGATGAGGGGCGCTTGTTTTTCACTCGGCTCCTCCCGTTTTGCCAGTACTGTGGTATTAGTGGTTTAGGAAGAGGGGAGTTCTTCACAAATCCAGCGCTCCCTAATACTTCGAACCTGATCAGTCACCTGAAACATCGGCATCGCTACGATGGTGTGTTAAAAGCGTACGAAGACAATAATACAATACAAAGTGTGTGTGTGTGTGTGCGCGTGCAAGCGCGCGTTGGAGCTATGTGCAACTCAAGGCATATGCTCGAACGGGAGCTGCCTGGACGCTGCAATCATGTTGTGCACTATCCGTGCTGAGTGTGCTGACTTCTCCTACAATGTCCCACTGTCTGCTTCCTGCATAAAGTCAAATGCTCGGCGCAGTTGTGGCGAAATGTCGCTCCTCTATTTTCATTTAAACAGCTCCTTATATCCGTTAGTGCAGCTAGCTAGCACCAGATGCTAACAACAACAATGCACGTAAGGTCTCTCTCTCGCTCGCTCGGGCCACACATACACACACCCTCCCGGTCCTCCCGAGGGCCAGTCGGTGCCTGCCGGTGAGCGTGGAAGTGTGGTCTGCCACAAGCGGGCGGCAGGAGCGGGGCTGTCAGCATCAGTTTGTAGGAAAAAAAATACACATGCGTTAATCGCGTTAAAATAATTAGTGGCGTAAATCTTTTTTTATTATCGGTATCGGTCTTGAGAAGCAGGAAGTTATCGGTATCGGTATCGGTTTCAAAAACCCAATATCGTGCATCCCTAATTCTCAGGTTACAAAGTGAATATTTCCAAAAGCGAATGTTATCCTGTTAACGCTCTGGCATCACAATTGAACCAGTCCGATGTCCCCTTCAGATGGAGCCCCTCTGGCTTTAAGTATCTAGGAATCAATGTAACAAGTTGTGCCAGGGACGGGCCCTAGTCTAGTTGGCAGGAACTGGATTAAGAAGCTAGATTTGCAGTGGAGACCGGAAAGCCAGATTCACCATGTCAGGGAAGAGACATTGGAGGAGGTACTTGGGGAATATGAGGAGGTTTTCAAAGAGGAACTAGGGAAATTTAAAGGGCCCCCAGCTAAACTATATGTGGACAAGGAAGCAACCCCCAGGTTTTTTAAAGCTAGACCGGTCCCGTATGCGATGAGAGGAAGGGTTGAGGCCGAACTGGACCGTCTCCTAGCCCAGGAGATAATTGAACCGGTAAAATATGCCGAGTGGGCAGCGCCTGTGGTACCGGTGTTAAAACCAGATGACTCAGTAAGGTTGTGCGGTGATTACAAACTGACTGTAAATCGAGTATCAAAACTGGAGCAGTATCCCATTCCCAGAATTGAGGATTTGTTTGCCAACCTGTCAGGTGGACAGAAGTTCACAAAGCTAGATCTCAGTCATGCATATCACCAAATTCCTTTGGATGAAGAAGCAAAAACATATGTGACCATAAATACACACAAGGGCTTGTTCACGTATAAAGTGTTACCTTTCGGAGTATCATCTAGCCCAGCTATTTTTCAACGGACCATGGAGGGACTGCTACAGGGCATCCCTAGAGTGGCAATATTCTTGGATGACATCCTGCTGACAGGGAAAGACGACAAAGAGCATCTGCAGACTCTTGTCCTTGTGTTGAAACGGCTACAGGAGGCCGGTCTCAGGCTCAAAAGAACCAAGTGTTCGTTCATGAGTGAGGAAGTGATGTTTCTGGGTCATAAGGTGGATGCTACAGGACTGCACCCTGTGCATGAGAAGGTGGAAGCCATCAAGGATGCACCCACACCTTCAAATGTGACAGAGCTCAAAGCATATCTAGGACTGTTAAACTATTATAACAAGTTCCTGCCCAGTCTGTCAACCATCCTTGCTCCAGTGCACAAACTGCTAAAAAAAGACACAAAGTGGCAGTGGGAAGATGCACAACAGACAGTGTTTGAAAAGTCAAAAGACATGATGCAGTCAGCTGAAGTGTTGGTGCATTATGACCCAGAGAAGGACATTGTGCTATCATGTGATGCATCACCATATGGATTAGGTGTTGTGCTCTCACATCGCATGGCAGATGGAACTGAAAGACCCATTGGATTTACATCACGGACATTAAATGCTGCAGAGAAAAACTACTCACAACTTGACAAGGAAGGACTGGCCGTGATTTTTGGAATAAAACGCTTCCACAAGTACATCTATGGACGGAAGTTTACTATAGTGACGGATCACAAGCCCCTGTTGTCACTTTTCAGTGAGATGCGAGCAGTACCCCAAATGGCATCACCGAGGATCCAACGTTGGGCCGTGAGCTTGAGAGCCTATGAATACACCATAGTGTACAAAGAAGGGAAGTACCACAACAATGCAGACGCACTGAGCCGCCTGCCCCTACCAGAGAAACCTGACCTGGGGAGGCCAGAAGAGAGGGTTCTCATGCTGGAGAGTTCTGACATCACACTTGTGACTGCTGACCAAGTGAAAGTATGGACAGACAAGGATCCAGTACTCTCACGGGTGCGGGAATTGGTCAACAGAGGCTGGTCATCAGAATTAAAAGAGATTGAGTTTGGCCCTTATGCAGTGAGGAAACATGAACTCAGTATCCAAAATGGGTGTGTGTTGTGGGGCGCAAGAGTTATTGTGCCAAAGCCAGGCCAAGAAAGTGTTTTGAGACAGCTTCATCAATGCCATCCAGGAGTGTCCAGGATGAAAGCACTGGCTAGGAGCTACGTATGGTGGCCAAAGCTCGACAAGGATGTAGAGGATACTGTCAAGTCCTGTATAACATGTCAAGAGCACCGAAATGTTCCGGCACCAGCTCCGTTACACCCCTGGGATTGACCTGATAAGCCCTGGAGTCGTATTCATGTGGATTATGCTGGGCCATTCATGGGGAAGATGTTTTTTGTGCTCATCGATGCACACTCAAAATGGATGGATGTGGTTCCAGTCAATTCTGCCACTTCAGCCACTACAATTGAGTGCCTGCGTACCAGTTTCAGTAACCATGGACTGCCCGAATTGTTGGTGTCTGATAATGGCACCTGTTTCATCAGCACAGAGTTCGAAGATTTCCTGAAAAGAAATGGTATCCGTCATGTGACCTCGGCACCCTATCACGCCTCCAGTAACGGGTTAGCAGAGAGAGGGGTACAGACATTTAAAAGGATGATGAAAAAATGTCCAGAAGGCACACTGACAGCCAAGGTAGCCAGAGTGTTATTTAGTAAATAAGAGATCATGACAAAAAGGCAAAGGGGCGCTGGTTCAAAACAGGAGACTCAGTGCTGACGAGAAACTTCAGTTTTGGACCCAAGTGGATTCCAGGAATCATAGAGTCAGTGACAGGGCCAGTGTCATATACAGTGATGCTGGGTGATGGGAGAGTAGTCAGGAGACATGTGGACCAGATTCATGCTCACCACCAAAGACCAGAAAAAGACCATGAAAGACAACAGACTGACTCGACTCAGCTAAGTCAGGCAGCCGAAAAAGGAGAGACATGGCAGGACGTTGAGAATGTGGTGCTCAGTGGGGACGAGTTGGAAGAGCCAGCATCTACAGAAGCTGCAGCAGCAGAGAAGGTCCATGGAACTGTGGAAAATACAAGTCCAGGGAAGAGACGGTCAAAAAGAGTGACTAAGTTACCCAGTTACCTTAAAGACTTCCAGCTGGGCTAAGAAGGGAATAGATACTACTGTTGTGAGTCACCAGTTAGGTTTAAAAATTATTTGTTATAATGTTCCTGTTAGATGTATATAACCTGCTTGAGGGGAAGGGGATGTTGTAAGGTCATATCATTGCATGTTAGTTCACCAGTCCACTAGGTGGCACTGTGACCATGAAGTTGTTGCCATTCCATAAGCATAAAAGAGGAACTGGGAGCTATGTTGTTATGCTAAGTATGTGATGAACCGGAGTTGCAGCTCGGCGCTACCAGAAATAAATAAACTCCACTATGCTCACCAGAAGCCTCCTGTGAGTTACTACAAACACTAAGTTCCCTTTTCGCTGCCAATAT
Source organism: Pseudochaenichthys georgianus (assembly GCF_902827115.2). NCBI lineage: Eukaryota > Metazoa > Chordata > Actinopteri > Perciformes > Channichthyidae > Pseudochaenichthys > Pseudochaenichthys georgianus. Next base: position 4,160,281 of record NC_047525.1, read on the forward strand.
CTCCCCTTTAATGTCTAAAATCAAGTCAGACCTTCAAAGATGGAAGAGTTTACCTCTGTCGCTTATAGGTAAAATTAACACGGTTAAAATGAACATTCTTCCTACGTACCTATTTCTTTTCCAATGTCTCCCTCTATTCCTACCTAAACAATTTTTTAAGACTCTTGATCAGGTTATTTCTGGCTTTTTATGGAATGGAAAGGCACCCAGAATAAGTAAATCTATTCTTCAAAGATGTAAACTTAACGCTGGACTGTCTCTCCCGAACTTCCAATTATATTATTGGGCTTCAGATACACACGATTTCATTTTGGTCAAAATCAGTGCATCCTCCATGGTGTAGATTTGAGGCACAGTCTTGTGGCTCATCCTCCGCTATGGCACTACTTACCTCTTCCATTCCCACCAACCTCTCTGGACATACAAATAATCCTGTTGTGAGTTCTACTCTTAAAATCTGGTACCAAGTTAGGAGGCATTTTAAGTTTACTTCTGCATCCACTTTAGCTCCTTTATTGGGAAACCATTTATTCCGACCTGCCTTATCTGACCCCACTTTCTCTGTATGGCATGAGAAGGGCCTGAGGACTTTTAGAGAGCTTCATAACAGGGTGTCCGGAAACCCCCTCAAGGCGGCCCCATGCATAGCGTGCCATAAAATGCTGCTTCTTATTTGAAGTTTCGTTGCCTTGCTCCGCTCTGTGGGTGGGGGGGGGGGGGGGGGGGGGGTTTAATCTGCTGGTGGACTACCTGAGAGATATACAGCAGGAGAACACGCCGTCCACCGCGGAGAATAAACAGAAGGGCGACCATGACAACCATGCTCCGGGGTCTTCTTCGCTGCTTTTGGTGTATTTTGTGGTGGCAGCAGCGCCACTTACAGGCCTGGCATATGTACTACATACGTACTACTTTCGCATTTGCATTTTTCTGTATGAGGCCCCTCGTGGGGCCGGGGTCTAAGCCAAACTATATCCGGTCACAGAGATCTGCTATTTTATCTGTGTTGACCTAAGTAAGGTCAACACATATCTACCCTAAATATAGTCTATATTAAGAACGAGAAAAGTCTTAACATATATATTGTTTTTTGTAAACATATGACAAATGTGTGAGGGGGATGACGTCAGAGCATCGTCATATGTGCCGGGCTTGGCCCCGGACAGCCCCAGCCCAATTTAACCCCTGGGTATTTGTGAGGGAGCTCCTATATGGCATTACCCCGCTGAAGCTCATGAAGTTTAATATTTAATATTTCAAAGTTTTGTCAATTGTTTTGTTTATTGGTCAAATACTGGTTTCTAATGGTTTCTGAGGAGTTCTACTGGAATGAAAGAACACAGAAGCAACAAAGCAGCATGCTGCATTAACCCTGACCTTCACAGAGAGGTTGAAGTTCATGTGGAGAGGAGGCTTCAGTATTCTGTCTGCACTCTGTTTAGTTGTGCTATCTTACAATCAATAGTAAATGTGAGATAAAGTGTGTCGCCAAGGTAACCGGTTAGAACTCGAAGTTGCGATGAGGTCTTAAAATGTATGGAAAGGGTCTTAAAAAAGGTCTTAAAAGGTATTAAATTTGACTTCAGGATTCCTGCATATACCCTGTATAAGGATAATACCTTTCGTAGTTTTACTGATATATCAAGGGAATTTGAACTCCCAACATCTCAACTTTTTCGTTATTTCCAAATTAGACACTACCAAATCCCTGTTTCCATCCTTTCCCTCTCTACCCCCTAATCAAATATGGGATGAGTTTCTTTGTTCCGATCCCCTTCAAAAGTGTCTTATTTCAAAAATATATAACAAAGTGCTGACCGATGACAGCTCACACACCGCTAAAATCAAAGCTGCCTGGGAGGCTGAGCTAGGTGTGAGCTTGGGTGATCACTGGTGGGACACTGCTCTTAACAGGATTCATACGAGTTCATCCTGTGCTCGTCTCACTCTCATACAGTTCAAGGTGCTGTACAGGGTTCATTTCTCAAAGGCACGATTGTCACAAATATATCCCACTGTTATTGACATCTGTGACAAATGTCAAGCCTCTCCCTGCAACCTATCCCATATGTTCTTCTCTTGCCCATTAGTGTTTTCCTTTTGGCAGAAGTTTTTTGAGGATATCTCAAAAATACTCACTCACTGTGAAAGTCTGTCCCCATATTGCCATATTTGGGTGCCCAAAAGATTACAACAGATACAACTCGGGGCAATTAGATATTCTGGCATTTACTTCGTTATTGGCAAGACGACTTCTTCTTCACTGGAAATCCAAAAAAGCTCCTTCCAATGGCGCAGCGATGTCAAGTCTTTTCTAAAATTGGAGAAAATTAAGTATTCATTAAGAGGCAGAACCTCTATGTTTTACACTAAGTGGCAACCGTTCCTAACCTTCTTCCAATCTCTCGCATATTTGGCTACTGATTGATGGACACCCCCCCCCCCCTTCCTCTTTATTATGTATTTATGTTAATTTGTTGTCTTTGTATTGTTTTAGTATTGTTATTTAGATTTTATTATTATTATTGCTATTATTATCTTGTTTAGTTCTGTTAGTCGGTACACTTCTCCCTTATATTTGGCTATCTGGTCTGTTGAGTTATGAAGGTGGCTTAAATACTGTATGCCTTCAAGATAAAATTAACCATGTATGGCTTGTCAATTGATGCACACTAGTAGAGACTAAATGGTTACTAGTAACTTTGAACTGTGGTCCCTGTCAATGTACCAAATGTCTTTTTTATGTGTCTTCAATAAAAATATATATAAAAAAAAAAAGTAAGCAAAATAAAGTCTGCCAACTCGCGCGGAGTAAATTGCACAGACAGCAGTTAGTAAGATTGATTTCAGCAGTCACTTGTCTGGAAATACCAAAGACTAGAAACGGTTTTGAAGGTTTTGTCACGTAGTGATCGTCTTCTCAATAGAACATATTTGATAATAATAATAATATATCAATTTTATATAGCGCTTTTCTGAACCCAAAGACGCTTTACATTTGGGAGGGAGGGTAGACAAACAAAACAAAAACAAAGACAGAACCAAAAAGAAACAAAACACAACAGAAAAGCAGTCAGGAGGAAGTTGATTGAGAGGGGGGGGGGGCTTATGGATAGAGAGTTGAAGAGGTGGGTTTTGAGGCGGGACTGGAACAGGGTGAGGGACTCACCCTGTTCCAGTCCCGCCTGATAATGTCTTCTGGCCAATCAGAATCAAGATAACGGCGTGGTGTTGTTGCAGGAAGTCCAGACGGAGAATACTTTTGCTGTAGTACATCCTTTATATATACAGTCTATGAGTACATCTCTATATACATCGATACAACATTACGTGTTGATAGAAATAAAGAATCGATGTCGATCCCCTCAGACCCCCCTGCAGGTGTTGGGTTTTCAGCATGTCAACTCTTTCACCTGTGGAGAAATTGCAGGATTGGCTCCAGGTCGCCCTTTTTATTTACTACAAGACAAATGTGCCTTTTTATTTCATACAGTTCAATTTGGATTGAGACAGGGAAATAATCTAAACCTCACGCGTGGCGTTTCACTGTCAAGGGGAGCGTGTATGTAATTACATTGCAAATACTGACTTGAGCCCCACCATGGGTTAGCCCTACCATAGATTACCCAACAAAAACAAAACTCTGGAGCCGCCACTGATTATGTTTATTGTTGTTATTTGTAGGGCTTTGTCCTAATATTTATTTTTGTTTTAAACTATGTTGAAAGATTAGTTTAATATCATTTTTTTTATTTTGCTATGAAATTCTGAATGAAATTCTGAATGAAATTCTGAATGAAAGGCTGCTCGCGAGTCGTGTGGATTTTTGAGTGAGATGCGGCACAGCAGCCTGTTAGTTTACTCTTGCATCAGGCTCAGACAACATTCAATGTTGCCATGAATGACAGTATATTTTGGATGACGTCCAAGATCTCCTCTACGACCAGCAAGAGGATCCATGTCCTCATCGCTGAGCAGGTGCTGGTTTCAAGGTACGGTGACCCTCTCTGGCTCCTCCTGAGCATCCTCTCCTGCATCAGCTCTACCCTCTCTCTCTGGCTCCTCCTGAGCATCCTCTCCTGCATCAGCTCTACTCTCTCTCTCTGGCTCCTCCTGAGCATCCTCTCCTGCATCAGCTCTACCCTCTCTCTCTGGCTCCTCCTGAACATCCTCTCCTGCATCAGCTCTACCCTCTCTCTCTGGCTCCTCCTGAGCATCCTCTCCTGCATCAGCTCTACCCTCTCTCTCTGGCTCCTCCTGAGCATCCTCTACTCTGCATCAGCTCTACTCTCTCTCTCTGACTCCTCCTGAGCATCCTCTCCTGCATCAGCTCTACTCTCTCTCTCTGACTCCTCCTGAGCATCCTCTCCTGCATCAGCTCTACTCTCTCTCTCTCTGGCTCCTCCTGAGCAACATCTCCTGCATCAGCTCTACCCTCTCTGTCTGGCTCCTCCTGAGCATCCTCTACTCTGCATCAGCTCTACTCTCTCTCTCTCTGACTCCTCCTGAGCATCCTCTCCTGCATCAGCTCTACTCTCTCTCTCTGACTCCCCCTGAGCATCCTCTCCTGCATCAGCTCTACCCTCTCTATCTGGCTCCTCCTGAGCATCCTCTCCTGCATCAGCTCTACCCTCTCTCTCTGGCTCCTCCTGAGCATCCTCTCCTGCATCAGCTCTACTCTCTCTCTCTGGCTACTCCTGAGCAACATCTCCTGCATCAGCTCTACCCTCTCTGCCTGGCTCCTCCTGAGCATCCTCTACTCTGCATCAGCTCTACTCTCTCTCTCTCTGACTCCTCCTGAGCATCCTCTCCTGCATCAGCTCTACTCTCTCTCTCTCTGACTCCTCCTGAGCATCCTCTCCTGCATCAGCTCTACCCTCTCTCTCTGGCTCCTCCTGAGCATCCTCTCCTGCATCAGCTCTACCCTCTCTCTCTGGCTCCTCCTGAGCATCCTCTCCTGCATCAGCTCTACCCTCTCTGTCTCTGGCTCCTCCTGAGCATCCTCTACTCCGCATCAGCTCTACTCTCTCTCTCTGGCTCCTCCTGAGCATCCTCTCCTGCATCAGCTCTACTCTCTCTCTCTGGCTCCTCCTGAGCAACATCTCCTGCATCAGCTCTACCCTCTCTGTCTGGATCCTCCTGAGCATCCTCTACTCTGCATCAGCTCTACTCTCTCTCTCTGACTCCTCCTGAGCATCCTCTCCTGCATCAGCTCTACCCTCTCTGTCTGGCTCCTCCTGAGCCTCCTCTCCTGCATCAGCTCTACTCTCTCTCTCTGACTCCTCCTGAGCATCCTCTCCTGCATCAGCTCTACCCTCTCTGTTTGGCTCCTCCTGAGCCTCCTCTCCTGCATCAGCTCTACTCTCTCTCTCTCTCTTGCTCCTCCTGAGCATCCTCTCCTGCATCAGCTCTACCCTCTCTGTCTGGCTCCTCCTGAGCATCCTCTCCTGCATCAGCTCTACCCTCTCTCTCTGGCTCCTCCTGAGCATCTCCTTGTCCTCCACCAAAGAGGCTCTGCATGGCAGAAGTGGTCTGGCCCTGCCGTTCCAGGCAACCTTGGACAAAAAGTTGTATGGGACTTTGGTGTCTTTCGGTCCTCAACCCATGATTGTGCCACTGCTCCAAAAACCCCGTAGGTCATGGTTTATGCGTGGGAGATAGACATAATACAGGGCCCACATGTGCATTTCATTGTCTATGTCTATTATGCCTTCACTCTCCAGGAAGTTGAAGAGGTCGTAATAGACATTGCTCACACCTCGCCACAGGTCACCCCAGAGCCGTTCTATTCTCTGGTTGTTGGTGCTTCTTCCACGGAGAGCACTGCCTCTGTGAGAGCATCTGAAGATGCTCATCAATAGGCAGACAGAGTTGTTTTCGTCCCCATGGTCGGTTCTGACCCTCGAGGGCATGTTTATTCAATTAAATGTCAAACTGTATCACAAAATCCTCTCATAAGCTAAGGGTCTGACAGGCTTGTGGTGGGGGAGGGGTAGAACATGAACAAAATTGAAAAAAGGTGTGTGGCGCTCCGAGACTTTGAGAGTGTGTTGCTTAACTTGTGTGGAACCCGCGTGCAAAATGTGGGGACCTTGCGACCTTCGACAAGGTCAAAATCGAGGTCAGAGGTCAAATGTGCATGTCGACAGTACCCTCGACGGTGCAAAGGAATGTCCGACGGCTTTGAGCTTGGTCTTGTTGGATCCGGCTCGGAAAGTACATGCAGATTGATGCCTCTGGTCCAACTAAATGTCAAAGGTTACGCCTTAAAATGTAACAAAACCTTCCCTTAAGGCCTTTTGAGATGCAACTGCATGAGTTGCAAGGACTTTGGAAAGGGCTAAAGAGATACTTTTTCACAGGGCATTGTTTTTGCCTTAATGATGGACAAAAAACAAGAATAGACGTGAATAGGGGGACACAATCATGTTTGGACCTCATACTTGTGACGGATAGTTTAGTTAAATCGTGTGAATGGTATGTAAAAAGTGACTGTACCATAGGAAGTGATCATTACCCAGTAACATCACACTTGTAAATGGATGGAGAAGATGATAGTGTATAGACTATCACATGTATTAGAACAAAGAGGGTTACTGAGTGGAACGAGTGGTGTCATAAATGTTGTATTTAATATGTTAATATATTGTTTAATGTTACACTTCACACAAGTCACGACTGTTTGCAGTTAATGTCGTTGCCGTGTGTAACGTTAGTTTATATAATGTGCAGCGCTTCAAACAGTGTGCCGCGTTAAAGGCATTTTATAATGTTATAATTTGTTTGCAGTTCATAAAGTCACCACTAGGTATTGTTATCTTTAAGTCCGCCGTTCTTAGCCTCACTTCCGGTTTAGCGTTAGAGAAGCGGAATGGTCTGAGAGAAGAAGAAGAAGACCACAGACGACAGACACATGGCAGCAATTTTCCCTCTGCTTCATTCATTTATCCTGTTCAACAGGTTAGTAGTGTGTACACAGATTATGTCATATTTCGATCTAAGAAGTGTCTTTGAAACTGTTTTATCTGTAGTGAACTTTAATGTCATTCTGTGAGCTACGCCACTAGCGTGTGGCTAATGGATAATGGCGCCCGCTAGCTTCTTTAACACAGACTGTTGCTGGATAATGTAGCTCTACTATGTGTATGAGTCCCGTGCACTAGTCTGGTTTACATTTCAAGTTTATTCTGTTTGTATAAATATGTGAAATGCTGGTCTGAGGTCATAATTGTTCATATTATTTAAAAGCTAAAGCGCTAATGCTATGCTAATATTGTGCCTGTACAACAGCCATGTTAAAGTGAGTACAGTCGGGTTGTGTGTGTTATCTGTTATCACTGTATTATATACTGTAAATGAAAAAGGCTTTAATCCCTCATGAAAGTCATAATATGGCATGTGGATTTATGTCCATTTTTTAATAGAAAACGAAATATGTCAGACATAGTTATTTTGATTGGCTAAATGTATTTTTACATTCTCAGTTAGCTTCAGACCTCACTGAGGAGAAGTATTGAGGTAGAACGCTGGTGAAGCCATTTCCTTATATTCTGTTTGCACAGATAATAAAGCTGGTTGGCAAGAAGGAAGTCATATTCATTCGACCACACAACACAACGCAGAGATACATAAATAGAGAAAACGGATATAATTTGTAAGTGTATTTATTAATGGGTTTAATAAATTCTGGCTAGGACAACCACACAAACGGCAGCAACTTTCCCTCTGCTTCATTCTTTTCTCCTGTTCAACAGGCTTATTATCTGATTACCAGCTCTGCACAGCAGACTTGTAGCACTAGCAGCAGTGGAGATGGAGCATCAGAACCTGGAGAATACAGCAACAAGGATCCATTTGAAGATAGGTAAATGTAAATATTACAGTAATAGTGTACTTTCATTGTGTGGGTTTAGTTAAATAGTTTGTAAGAGAGAGAGAGACTCCTGTCCCACCTCCCCACCGGGGCTCAAAATTAACTATTTTCCTCAGTGTCCCACAACTGTCCCGAATTCTACTTTGTATTGTCCCGGATATAACCAGCAGTGTCCCAAAATTATATTTGTATCGTCGCCCCCCCAATTATGCAGAATACATATAATTTGATACTTTTTTGTCACTTAATCATCACACCATAGACTCTGGTCCACCATGTAAGTTTAAAATACTTATTATTTTAAACATATGAATATTAGTCTGATCTGTTGCCTCTCCTAGAGTAGAAGGGAAGAGAGTTGTTTTAAGACATGTTTTTCTATTGTTTCTCAATATCCAGACTAATTTATCATTGTCATGTCAACATTGAAGAATTCTGATTTGTATTTTTCAATTCAATATGGTATGGCTGTATGGTCTCTGTATTTTATGATCGGAACCCTCTATCTGGCAATACAAGTGGTATGAATGACAATAAAAAAACAGAAGTTCCATAATACAGTTTAATAAATGTATCTGTTTTCAGTTCTAATTACAAGTTATCCTCACAAGTCGTCAGTAGTACTATAGGAATATAAATTGATCTTCTATCTTCATTCATGAATGTCAATCATCTTGCTCTCACTCACTCACTCACTCACCCCCCCCCCCCCCCCAGGCACAAACACAACTGGAACATTACTCTCTCTAACATGACACATTATTGTCATAACAGAGTTGATTGACAAACTAAAATTACCTTGCGACCCCCTTTCTAATCGTCACCCAATCTGACTGACGTTCTTGACCAAAAAAAAGTAAAACACTAAAAAAAGATGAAAAGCTAAATGATTAGCTAAATGCCTTACGTTTTTGCAGCTAAAGATTCTAGCCTGCTCACTGACTGGCTGACAAAGAAACCTGGTGCAGACAAAAAACCAACATAATGTAATCATAGAAGAATATTTCCCAGATTTGTCAGTTTTTTGTGCCTCAGCAAGACTCCACATAAGCCGGAAAGAGCAGTCTGTCCTGGATGAGCTGGAAATATACAGACTAAAAAGAATTGTTACAAAAGTGAGGAAGCAAATGGGCAGCGTTGATTTTAAAAACCTCGATGTCTGTGTTTAAGTTATTTGTTTTTATTTTTGCTTTTAACATCTCACTCGAAATGGATACTTTTAGAGTGGGAAGTTTAAATGTAAATGGGCCAGAGAGGAAAGAAAGAGGGCTTTAATATTTCAGACTGCAAAAATAAAACATATCGATGTCCTCTTTTTACAAGAGACGCACAGCGACGTTTTTAATGAGACGGACTGGAGAAAGGAGTGGGAGGGGGAAGTCATTTTAAGCCACAACACCTCTCTCAGAAAATGCATCTTTGGATCGCAACCATGAGCCGCATCCAGCTTCCCAGCATGCTCTGAGGCAGCTGGTCCACTCCCACGGCCTGGTGGATGTATGGAGAAGGATGCACACAGACAACAGGCAGTACACCTGGTCCCACATCAGAGAGAATAGAATCTCATCAGCTAGACTAGATCGTTTTTATTGTTTTAAGCATCATTTTAATATTTTTAAAATGTGCAGCATATCACCTGCTGGTTTTACGGATCACTCTTTGCTTTTATGTAATGTTTTTATTAGAAATGTTTTACCCAGAAGTGCATATTGGCATTTTAACTCGGTTTTAACATTTGATAAACATTTTAAAGAGGCCCTTATTTATTTCTGGAGTGTTTTTAGGCAGAGGAAGGGAGATTTTAGCAGTCTTAGGCAGTGGTGGGACCATGGTAAGACTGAGATAAGATTGCTCTGCCAACAGCACACCCTCATTGTCACACAAGACATCATTAGATCTATGAAAGACCTGGAGAGTGATATCGTGGAACTAGAAACAATAAGTGAAACCACAGGAGATCGAGGATATATTGAAATCCTCAAAGAGAAAAAAATGGCTTTAGCCAACCTGCTGGACGTTAAAGTTCAGGGTGCACTAGTCAGGTCCCGGTTCCTCAACACCAATGAGATGGATGCTCCCACTAGCTTCTTCCTCGGCCTGGAGAAAAAGAATGGGCAGAGGCGAGTGATCCACTCACTGCTGTCAGACACAGGGCAGGAAATAACAGAGCCAAGCCAGATCAGGAGGCGAGCTGTGAGCTTTTATTCCACCCTCTACACAAGCGAGTATGAGGAGGGGGAAACTCTGTCCGAGGGGTTCTGCAACGAACTACCTCAGGTCTCCGAGGAGACCAACTCACAGCTCGAAGGGCCGTTAACGATCCAGGAGCTGCAGACTGCCCTGCAAGGCATGCAGGGACGGCGGGCTCCTGGTATCGATGGCCTCTCCGGAGAGTTTTATAAAGCCTACTGGGACGTCTTGTCACATGACCTTTTAGACGTTTTTAATGAAAGTCTGGCCTCTGGCTCGATGCCGATGTCCTGCAGGAGAGCGGTGATCACGCTGCTACCAAAAAAAGGAAACCTGCAGGACATCAAAAACTGGCGCCCTGTGTCTCTGCTGTGTGTGGATTACAAACTTCTGTCCAAGGCTTTGGCCACCAGGCTGGGGAGGGCTGTGGAGCAGGTCCTCTACCGGGACCAGACCTACTGTGTGCCCGGCAGGTCCATGGTGGACAATGTACACCTAATTCGAGATGTTTTGGAGGTCTCCAGCTCATTGGGCATTAATACTGGCCTGATTTCTCTAGATCAGGAAAAGGCTTTCGACCGCTTTGAGCACAGCTTCCTCTGGAAAGTAATGGAGAAGTTTGGGTTCAGCGCTGGTTTCATAGCCAAGATCAAGGTGTTGTACAATAAGATTGAGAGTGTGCTGAAGTTCAACGGTGGGCTGTGTGCTCCGTTTAGAGTGTGTAGAGGGGTGCGGCAGGGCTGTGCTCTGTCTGGCATGCTCTATGCACTCTCCCTAGAACCCCTTCTCAACAAAATACGCTCCAAACTGCAAGGGCTGTTTTTACCTGGTTTTAGTGGAAGCATGTTTTTATGCGGATGACATCATTGTTTTTATTAGAGACCAAAAAGAGACAGACATTTTAGTTAACATCGTGAGGGATTTTAGTTCAGCATCGGCAGCGAAGGTGAATTGGAAGAAAAGTGAGGCCCTCGCTGTCGGTGAGTGGAGTGGCGGTCTCCCAGTTCTTCCCCTGAACATGATATGGAAGAAAGATGGGCTAAAGTACCTGGGTGTGTTCCTGGGTAATAAAAGTATAGTCCTGAGGAACTGGGAGGACGTCATAGGAAAGATAGAGGGAAAGCTGTCCAAGTGGAAGTGGCTGCTCCCTCAGATGTCTTTTAAAGGTAGAGTGTTGGTTTTAAACAACCTTGTGGCATCCCAACTGTGGCACCGTCTTACCTGTGTGGACCCTCCCTCGGGCTTACTAGCCCAAATACAAAAGAAGTTGGTGGATTTCTTTTGGGAGGGTCTACACTGGGTGCTGTTTTTATCTAGAGAGGAGGGGGGACAGGGCCTTATCCACCTGGCCAGCACCATATAGACAGAAGAGTTACGACAACGGAAGTCCAACAACGGTTATCGTCACGTGGTTCCTGTAGACGAGGATCGTTCCCCGGAAGTTCATGGCAGGCAATGTGAATGCATTGATAACAGGAGATAGAACTACGATTTTTGGTAATTATTAGTGAATAAAGGTTTTGATTTGCAATATTTATACAACAAATCGATATGTGTATGTATTTACATCAATATGTTTTAAAAAATAAAATAGAATTTGCTAATATTAAGTGATAATATTAGGATTAGTGTGAACAACTAGTTTACATGTTAGGCTAACAGTGCCTTGGTTAAAGAGCCTGTTCTGTTTATTTATAGCTTTGAATTCTTTCAAACCAATATTATCTTCTTAAACTTGTATGGTAGTCAGGAGCATCACTTTCTAATGTTTATTGATATATTTAAAGGGGGGGATCTAAAGTAATGCTTTAAAATTCAGATTAGATTATTTTCTACCTTCTTAAATTCATGGTAGTTTCAGTAATCCCATGGTAACTGAGGACACAATGACTAATGTCATCTTTATGGCTTTCAGAAAGGACAGGAGACCGACAGGTGACTATCAAAGGACTAGCAGCAGCAGCAGCAGCATGATGATGATGATGATGATGATGATGATGATGATGTTAAATGTATTGTTTTAGGAACATCCATTGCAAATACATGGAATTCAATAAACATTGAATAGCATATCATGCAGTTTGTCTGTGCCTTTTCCTCCGTGTTGTCCTGGTTTGCTGTGCTGCCTCCTATTCGCCACCATGGTTTGCTGTGCTGCCTCCTAGTCGCCACCATGGTTTGCTGTGCTGCCTGGGGATGCTCAAATCGCTCCGAGAAAGGAGTACGAATGTACGGCTTCCCCACTGACACAGAGCGGAGGAAAAAATGGCTGGCTCAAGTCAGCAGGAGCAATTTCACGACCAACAGCAACAAAATATGTGAGGTAATTATATACAAACACTGCATTTGCACTTTTTCACAAAACGAAAACCACACCATTGGGAAAGCTTAATGTTTTGTTTAATACAAAAAAACAGGGAAAGGCTTAAAAAACACATAGTTGAGACTCAGGGTGCAGGGTGAGGGTCTCAGTGCAGGTATTCAGGCTCCATTGAATCCCCCTCTGGTTCTTGTGCTGAAAGAGGGAGTAACAGACAGGAGAAAGGGTTATACACACCTATATAGCACACCTATTGGATGGGAAATTGCCTTGGGGAGATAAGGTGTTTACTTATATAAAACAGTAGTATTAAACTTACCTTGTGTTTTCACTCTCACTTAAGTCCCTCTCCCTTTGCCATCAATCCAGAATCAGCTGAGCTGCAACATTATACAGATGGGTAATAATCAACATAATCACAAAGACACAATATGGCTCTGCTAAAAACACTCACGCTTACAAAGTTATATTTATCTAATATTTAACTCCCTCCACCCCCGAATACAATCCCGTTTAGAAGCCCCTCTTCTCTAATTCAACAACGTTGGATGAAATGACATTAAGAGAACGGAATTTACAATTAAAAGGCTGTTCAACGTGTGTTGCTAACTTGCTAGCTTAATCTGTTATCTGTAAATCTACTAATTTAGGGATAATCCACTGACATCCTTTAATACACATGTTCATTTGAATCAGATGTACTGATAATATCCGCAATATAAATCTTTAAACTTCTTCTTAGCTTTAAAAGTCCGTCACGAACGGTGTATTATGCTGCAACTCCACAGCTCTGCCAGCCTTGGCGCTAACTTCCGGGGAACGATTGAGAGGCTCCACGATCCGCCATTGCTGTAAAAAAGTGGTCCATTGGAGTGAACGGAGATGTCGTAACTCTTCTATTAAATGGCTCTGCACCTGGCCAGCCGAACAGCCACTTTTAGGATACAGTTTTTACAGAGGTATCTGACTGGCCCGGCTGATTTGGTGTGGAGAGATGTGAGCAGCTGCATTCTCCGACGCGTGAGTAACCTGGGGCTGGATGCTGCTCTGTTTTTAACTGATTTAAACATTTTAAAGTTAAGTGGGCTACCTCCTTTTTATCAGGGTGTTTTTAAATCTTGGGCCCTTTTTAACCATAAAAGGTGTTCAAACACTGACTCTCTGTACTGGTTGTTGAGGGAGCCTCTCATTCACAGAGCCAGGTTGGACGTCAGCAGCAGCGAAACACCCGGCCTGACGGTGGCGCTGTGCCGATCCAAGACCCTGTGCCTTCAGCAGCTGGTGGATGCAGTGGGGCCGGAGCTGAGCGATGCCCGGGCCTTGGGCTCTCTGCTGGGTCTGCACTCTGTCCGGGTGGCCGAGAGGATCCTGCAACTATGGAGCCAGATCCTCTCCCCTGATGACAAAAAACTTTTAAGGAGCTATGGACAGGGAAGAGCCAAGCCGGACCCAGCAGACCCTTTCCCGGAGATCTACCTGAGCCCAGGGCTCGGAGAACTGACCGGCCCCCTGCTCAAGGTTGACAAAAAAACTATATACATGAACATTGTAAAGACGACCAACAAAAATGCACTGAAGGACAGGGCCTCCACTGTGTGGAGCACCAGACTGGGTGCAGGAAGCGGACCAGGCCCACAGTGGAGGATTTTATACAAACCTCCCATAAAAAAACGTACTGCCGACCTCCAGTGGAGAATTTTACACGGTGCCATCGCCTGTAATTCTTTTATCTCCATTATTAATCCTGCTGTTTTTAACAAGTGTCCATTTTGTGGTTTTAGAGAGACTGTTTTCCATGTTTTCACAGAGTGCAAGAGACTCACGGGTTTCTTCTCTCTTTTAACATTGGTTTTTAGTCTTTTTAGTATAGCTTTTACCGAGAGTGTTTTTATCATGGGGGCTCCATATAAAAAGACGAACAAGGAAAAGTGGCAGCTCCTGAATTACCTCTCTGGCGAAGCAAAAATGGCCATTTATTTAAGTAGGAAAAACAGGGTTGAAAATAAGAAAGGGGAAGAGGCAAAAGCGATCTGGCTGTGTAACATCAGAGCCAGACTCTGGCTGGAGCATCGTTTTTATAAACATATTGGAGACTTGGATGCTTTTAAAAAACGTTGGTGTTATAATGATATTGTGTGTTCTGTGGTGAATGAGGATTTGCACTTTGCACAAGTTTTTAAGACATAGGTTTTAATGTATTATTTTAAGTGATTCGTTCATTTTATTGCACAATGAAGCACTTTATTGATCGAATGTATAATTGATCGTATGTAAATAAAGTGTTTTTGCAAAAGTCTTTTTCTTCTTCTTCTTCTTCTTCTTCTTCTTCTTCTTCTTCTTCTTCTTCTTCTTCTTCTTCTTCTTCTTCTTCTTCTTCTTCTTCTTCTTCTTCTTCTTCGGCCCATTCCCAAACCGCCCCCTACACCCTACCCCTCCGTTTGCGCGTTCACGCGGAGGGTCCGCCATATCGAGGGCTGTTCCAAAGCAACGAGTGTGGAGGGGGAGTGGGCTATCAAGCCCTCAAACAGCGAGTCTGCAGCGGTGCTGACTTGAGACCGGTCTCTCCCTGACCGGAGTCACGCTGTGTGTGTCCGTCAGGAAACACGCTGTTTACAAGTAGTTCCAGCAAACATCCACTGATAAATTGCGATGTTAACAACCTCATGATGACCTCATATGTTTTTAACTTAGGATCATACCTGTGTTTAGTCTAGAAAAAGGTAAATGTGTGCATTTTATTATACAGTTGTGTATATTTACAGACCGTTGCAAAAACTAAGAAGCTTATAAACATCAGGTTTAAAACTAAAAGAGCTTTGAAACACAATGAAAGATGTTTGGAGTTTTATTTGAGTTATTAATTTAAACTTTTTGTCTAAGAGATGCTGATTTGAAACCGTTGTTACATACAGTTACGGCATTTCCTGTTTCTGCCGGAGAGAGGGGAGGCCGTCCCAAAGCTTGCTGCTGTATTTACTCCCTCCATCTGACAGGAGGGAGCCTCGTTGAGCTGCGAGTGTGGCTCCAGACGGAGTTCACTCCATCACGGAGGGGTAGGGTCGAGGGAGTGGTTTGGGATTGGGCCTTCGTGTCCTTCAAATCCCCACAATGCTTTGCGCACGGACCAATTTCACCAAATCTGTGGCGGAAAATGTAAGGCGGGGCCTCTCATATGACGCACACCTGCACACTTGCTAGCCTGTTCCACTCTTCGTTTTCCGATTGCCAGGAAGGATTCTTGCCTAGCTTCTGAAGGAAGTGCTACCAAGCAAGCATCCTCGCGATTGAGAAGCGGCCCGTTTCTTCAACGCTAAACCGGAAGTGGCGATACCGTAAACCGGAAGTGAGGCTAAGAACGGCGAACTTAAAGATAACAATACAATGGGGGGCTGTGGCTCAGTGGATAGTGTGCTGGACTTCGAATCAGGTGATAGCAAGTTCGAATCCCACTGCAGTCAGCATGTAGTTGTGTCCCTGGGCAAGACACTTCACCCTCAAATTAAGGTGGTGGCCTGTCTCCTGCGTTAATGTTTCACGGCAAAGAAATGGGAGTGTATCAGCCTCAGATGTATTAGTGTTGCTCCAGCTGAAAACTATATCCAACCATATCAAATTAATATGTTCTGAGACTTATTCAGAAATGTATACAAAGGTTCATCACAAACACTGCAGCATTTTCTGCTTCTATTTCATTGCATGCTTCAGAATAGTATTATATATTGATATATAGTGCTTGTGAAGGAAGAGTATACACATATATAACATATATATATATATGAAAACAAGAGGGACATAATATCACAAAACAATTAATGATGATGATTATTTCAGCCATATGTATAACAGTGTTAATATATATAAAGTAGGGCTGTCAAACGATTAACATGTTTAATCAGATTAATCACAGCTTAAAAATTAATTAATCATGATTAATCACCATTCGAACTATGTCCAAAATATGCCATTTATTTATGTATATTGTTGTGGGAATGGAAAGATAAATGAAAGAAGGCGGATATATCCATTTAACATACAGTATCTATGTTTATTATAACATTTTTTCTGCGTGTCAAAATGAAAGACAACCCACACACCTATCAATCATCAAACCGTAGGGTCTTAATTCATTACGTGTTGATTTCTATCAGGGGGAGTACTTCAGGAAAGTCGACAGAGAGGGGGGGCGGCGGCGGCTAGTGGAGTACTTCGACCACAGAGTGTGAACGTTGTGATCAGCTGTTTTAGCGCAGTTCTCCAGTGAAGGGGGGATCTCCCTCCGCAGCCGGTTGGCGTAGTTTTGGCACAGTTCCGTTGTACAGACCGACGTTAACAGCAGCCCTGTCTGTGCACACGGAGACCGACTCTGTCGTCCGGTGATCTAACCGCCTTCTGGAAAAGCTTCACAAGTACCAAATGCGCTTTGTGACACAAGTGACGGTACGCATTTCAGATTACGCACATAACCTGCGTACCAGTTATGTGCACCCCTGTACCAGAGCCATATTATTACTATTATATGGCTCTGCCCTGTACTACAGTAAAAGTATTCTCCGTCGGGACTTCCTGCAACAACACCACGCCGTTATCAAAGATGTTCTATTGAGAAGACGATCACTACGTGACAAAAGTTTTCAAAACCGTGGCTACTGAAATCAATCTTACTAACTGCTGTCTGTGCAATTTACTCCGCGAGTTGGCAGACTTTATTTTGCTTACTTTAACATCATTTTTCTTGGTATGGGTGTAGCCTACCCCAGCCATACCCCAGCGCTGCCACTGGTGGCATGTATGGGGCGGGCCATTCTGCACATGCGTTAAATGCGTTAAATATTTTAACGCAATTAATTCAAAAAATTAATTACCGCCGTTAACGCGATAATTTTGACAGCACTAATATAAAGTAATAATAATAATAATTCCCTGCAAAAGCACTAATAACAATAAAATAATGGCAAAAATAGCTTACATAATAGATATATAGTAAAAATCAATCATTGTCATGTGAAGCAAGGAGTGGCTGGACCCAAATGCAGAGACTGGAGACAGCAGAAAACTTAACAAAAATGTATATTTAACAGGCAGAACAGGAACTCAAGTAACAACAATCAACACGGAAAAACAGAACTTCATGACATAGACAAACAAGGAACCGACAAGAACAGGACAGAAAACCAGGACTTGTATACAAACAGGGTGACGAGGGGATGAAGTGCAAGTGGACACACAACACAGTGTGTAGCTATGATGGAGATGTTTTCAGTTTAGCTGAATGTATGCCATGGCACACATGTATGACATACATCCCCGGTCTTAGAACACCAAATGTATAACTTTAAAATAAATAAACGAACCTGAAAATGTGATAAATTCCCAATGATGCATTATATTTTCACGAGAGTTTTACATGATCCGTTGCTAGGTTTTAGATTATCAGTAGGTAAAAGTGGTATCACAATTAGTCAGTCGGAATATTTTATTACATTATGCCCAGGTACTCACAAGAACATATCCTAGATGTCTGAGAACATCCAGAGATTACATTATAAACTTAATTTTAGCCTCTTCTCCTCATTGGAGTCAAGAATTACTGTCAAGCTCACCAAGAAACAGCATCGCGTATGAAGACTGAATGAAAATGGATAGATACATGTTGAAAAGCATTGTAATTAGTAAAAGAAACAAGAGCATTTTTTAAACTTCATGCAGATATTAATAGCATTTCAAGCTGTGCATGTTCTGAGGCAGCAATGCATATGTGCATTTATCTATAACTTTGTAATTGTTGCTTTCCTAAAGTATGTGCTTATGTACCGTGGCACTAATGAACAATGTTAAACTCAGGGATATGTTTTGTAATATATCAATGTCAACACATTATGTTTTCTTTAAAAAAACATTTAGTATCTATTATTGAATTTCCCCATGAGGTCTGGACTGTTATTTGTCGAAAACACATCCCAATGGATGACTATATAAAGCCCAGTCACCGTGGCAACGTGCAGGCCACAAGCGAGGCTAGTAACTGCACAACATCAATGACAGTGACCATTGTTTAAACAAAGTAATTTATTTAAGGAAAATTATATACACTGCACACTAGAGAAATGTGCAATGTAGTAGTTTAAAAAAAGGCAATTAGTGTGAGTTCAAAGGGCAAAGAACAGCCTGTGGAGGAGCCGCTGTGAAACATGTGTCCGTGACAAATTCAGACAACATTCAATGTTGCCATGAATGACAGTATATTTTGGATGATGTCCAAGATCTCCTCTACGACCAGCAAGAGGATCAAACTGCGGTGAGTTGCTCCATGTCCTCATCGCTTAGCAGGTGCTGGTTTCGAGGTACGGTGACTCTCTCTGGCCTGTCCAATGCAACTGTCCTGCATCAGCTCTACACTCTCTTTCTGGCTCCTGCTGAGCATCTCCTTGTCCTCCACCAAAGAGGCTCTGCATGGCAGAAGTGGTCTGGCCCTGCCGTTCCAGGCAACCTTGGACAAAAAGTTGTATGGGACTCTGGTGTCTTTCGGTCCTCAACCCATGATTGTTCCACTGCTCCAAAAACCCCGTAGGTCATGGTTTATGCGCGGGAGATAGACATAATGCAGGGCCCACATGTGCATGTCATTGTCTATGTCTATTATGCCTTGACTCTCCAGGAAGTTGAAGAGGTCGTAATAGATATTGCTCACACCTCGCCACAGGTCACCCCAGAGCCGTTCTATTCTCTGGTTGTGAGTGCTTCTTCCACGGAGAGCACTGCCTCTGTGAGAGCCTCTGAAGATGTTCATCATTAGGCAGACAGAGTTGTTTTCACCCACCCCTTGGTCGGTTCTGACCCTCGAGGGCACACCATACTTGGCCACCACGTCCATGAAGCTCGCCATCACGGTAGTGCTCATGTTGTTGTCTGAGGCCCGGAGGAAGGCGACCAGGCGGCTATACCCATCAATACCCCCATGAATGACAATCACACTTATTAATTTATTAATCTGTTTAATAAATTCTGGCTAGGACAACCACACAAACGGCAGCAACTTTCCCTCTGCTTCATTCTTTTCTCCTGTTCAACAGGATTATTATCTGATTACCAGCTCTGCACAGCAGACTTGTAGCACTAGCAGCAGTGGAGATGGAGCATCAGAACCTGGAGAATACAGCAACAACAACAAGGATCCATTTGAAGATAGGTAAATGTAAATATTACAGTGTTAGTGTACTTTCATTGTGTGGGTGTAACATAGTTAAATAGGTTGTAAGAGAGAGAGAGAGAGAGAGAGAGAGAGAGAGAGAGAGAGAGAGACTCCTGTCCCACCTCCCCATTTTATTTTGAGTTGTGCATTGTTATTTGTGCTTGAGAAACATTCCACTTGAACTTTATATTTGAATGAACTTAGTAATTATTGTCCTATATTTCTTTCCGATTTCACAGCTGCCTGGGCCTAGCAGCAAGAACCTCCATCTGTGCCTGCACCCAGGTCAAGATCTACCGTGGCTCAAGGGCCTTCACCAGAGCCATCACCACCAAGGACCAGAGGACCAGCATCACTACAGCAGCCTCCACCTCCATCTGTGCCTGCCACAAGATTAAGATACACCTCAGTACAAAGGCCTCCACCACAGCCATCACGATCAACCCAGCCAGCAAAGAAGTCTCGCCTAGCACACCTCCCTCCCTCCCGCCGACACAGCCACCAGCAGCCCATGCACCCCCAACACAGCAGCCAGACCCACTGTCTTGGAAGACAGACAAAGACCATGGCACTGCTCCCCCTGCCTTTACATTTATAATGAATAGTTGGTTGAGAAAGTTCTGATATTGTCATTAAAAACCTGGAAAAGTCATGGAATGCAATATTTTTCCCAAAGTTTTGGAAAAGTCATGGAAATATAACTAAAGTTGCATCAAATATAATTTATATGTAATCTAATCGCCGAAATAGTAATACTATAATGATACTAAATACTGTATCGTATAATGAAACGTAAAATGGCAACTGTGGCAGTATTTAGCTGGTGAGAGATGTTTACAATCACGATAAAACACGCAGCTACTATTTGATATAAAGATGCCAGGGAAGTGCAGTTTCAACAATGTATGGCTTTTAAAGGATAAGTACCAATTGTGGTTATCAAAAGACATTGACCCAAGATGTGCTAAATGCAAACTGTGTTGTAACATATTCGATATTTCGAATATGGGCGAGGCAGCGCATGCTAGCCACATGAAAGAGAGTCTTTTTTTTATCCTGGAAAAGTCATTGAAAATCATTGGTGAAAAAGTGTATGAACCCTGTATTGTACATATTGAGATTTTACAGATAGAACTATTTTACTCCAAATTCTAATTTACACATTTTCATTGTAGACATGAACAACACATGTATATAGCCCTATAGTGTAATTCATATATTTCACTACTTTTGTGAACCAAAAACGTTGGTAAAGCAAATCTGAAACACTTGTGTGTTTTCACAAGAGTTTTTATGTTTTCCAAAAATCTGATTTCTAAGCTAAGTATCTCATAAGACAGTGGCTCTAAGGTGAGTGACATTGCATTTCTAGCAAGACCAGAGACTGAACATTTGGATATGTTACATCATGCCATGTTATAAGAAGTACTTTTAAAAGGTGATTTAAGGAGACATAAATACCCTTCACTTCAGTAAGATAAGGTAAGGCGATTTTATTTTAAAAGACAATGAAGGCAGGTTATATTGGTTGATATATTTATTATATTGAAAGCCAAATTAATACATAGTCCCCTGAATCTGGAATAATGTACAATTTACAGCCTCACAATGTCAGGAACTTTTCATCGACAGATTGCTTTGCTCTTCACTGATTGGTTACTGACACTTTGAACTTAAACGGACCTCCCCATTTATTCGCGCGTAGTTTGGCGACGGGTGGGGTATATCATGTGTTTCTGCTGTATTTATTCTGAAATGTCTTTTATTTTGTAAAGCACTTTGAATTGTCGTGTGCTGAAAGGTGCTATATAAATAAACTTGCCTTGCCTTGCGTTCTATCACCATTTATATACCAGAAATGTTGGTCTGACGTTGAACAGGATTTAAAAAGGGAAAACAATATAACTTCCAAATAAATAATTTGTTTTCTTTTTTAAAGGTGATAGAATAGAAAAATGTTTTAATTGTGGACAATTCTGTAAGATTTCCTTTAACAAACATTATGAAGATGAAGAAAATAAAAAAACAAATGAGTATTTCACACATTTTATTTGAAATATTACTTTTTGTTCTTTTTTATTTTCCTTTCTTTTTGTACTTAGTCCGTTTATCATTGTATTCCTGGTATCAACGGTTGTCGTGTGTATATTGTATGATGTGACGCTCGTATTTTCTTAAATAAATAAAAAATAAATCTTATGTTGGTCTGACTTATACTACATTTGGTAGCCTTTATTGAACCAGGTGAAGCCCCTTGAGATCAAAAGATCTCTTCTTCAGGGTGCCCTGCAGGACATTAGTTACACATGTAACATAAAAACAACAGAACAACAATAAGGATGACATACAACATAATGTACAGTTTACAAACTCTATGTACAGTGACAGGTACCATGAGTATCAGACAGCAGGGCACCCAGCCGAGTTTTAAAATGATGCAGGGGAACCAAAGTGCTCAGTTTCAAACAGGTTTGCAGACTGTTCCAAGTTAGTGGAGCTGCACATCTAAAAGCTTTCTTCCCTAAGACAGTCCTAGCACTTGGCACATTTAATAAAACATCATGAGATCTCAGGCAATACGTACTTTCAATTGGTCGAGAGATCAGAGAGCAGATATAAAAAGGTAGTTTACCCAACATGGCTTTATAAATGAACAAGTACCAGTGACTGAGCCTCCGTACAGTTAGTGAAGGCAGACCTGCCTCGGCGTACAGGGTACAGTGATGAGTGAGTGCTTTACAGTTAGTAACACATCTCAGAGCGCTGTGATACGCAGCATCTAACTGTTCCAGGCATGGGCAGGTGCATTCATACAGACCAGATCCCCAGAGTCCAGCACAGGTACATGGCAGGACAGGCTGGGGCTAGTCAGGTATCATGCTCATTTCAGAAGATATCTCTGCAACATAATGTATACATGTTTTTGATGTAATGTTAACACTGTACCCATTCACATTCTGTTAATAATGTAAGGTTGTTTTAAAATGTTTGTAACTACAATTCTGCATACCCTACACATTGTACCTTTAACAAAGCTTTCCTACCATGCAGGTCAATGCGTTACAAATGTATGCACCAGCTTTTTGTGTCTCTGCATGCTGTAGTGCTTGGGGAAAGCCTTGCCACAGATATGACAAACAAATGGCTTCTCTCCCGAGTGTGTTTTAGCATGAGTATTGAGAAAGCACTTCCTTATGAAGCCCTTTCCACATGTGTCACATGTGTAAGGTCTCTCTGTGGTGTGATGAATGAGAACATGCTTCTTCACTTCAGGAGTTGACCTGAAGTACTTGTCACATTCAGGCACTGTGCATTTGAATGGTCTCTCTCCCGTATGGATTAATTTATGTCTGGCGATCGTTGAGGAGGAGACCATCTTTCCACAGTACGGGCACGGATGACGGAACAATTCATTAAAGTGTTTGGTCCTCTGGTGTTTTTTCAGGGCTCCTTTCTCTTTAAAAGATTTCTCACACTCGGGGCAAGAGTATTTCTTCTCATTTCGAGACTCGCTGTGTATCAAGTTGAGGTGACGCAGCAGGTTAGACTTCTGGGAGAAGGTCTTCCCGCACTCTGCACAAAGGTAGGGTTTCTCTCTTGTGTGCACTCTCTGATGGGAAGTGAGATCTCCGTCTGTCTTGTATCTCAAGCCGCACTGAGCGCACTGGAACGGAAGATGACCCGTATGTTTCCACTCATGTGTGATTAAGACACGCAGCTTAGATACAACCTTCGGACAATAGCTGCATTTAAAAGGCCGGCTGATTTGATGGATGTTTTCACAGTGCCTGGACAAGGGCTTAAACAGAGTGAAGGTCTGCTCACAGCGGTTACACTGGAAAGGGGTGTGAGAAGCCTTGTGCCTTGCCAATGTCGCTGCGTCTCGTAACACCTTCCGACACACACTGCAGTAGAGCTCATTGTGGGTGTGTTTGTGCCTATTCAGGGACACTTTGTACCTGAAGGCCTCTTCACATCCGTCACATTTGTAAAGATTCATGACTTCTTCTGGCTTCTGCAGATCAAACTGTTGCTGACCGTACTCAAAGCAGGTTCTATTGAAATGCTGCCTGAAGGATGAGTAGAGCTTGAACCGGCTGTCGCATTGGGGGCAGGCGTATTCCCCCAGAGGAAAGTGGCTCTTCATGTGGGCTCTCAGGCTTGTATTCACAAGATCCTGGCAGATAAAACACTGGACTTCCCGAGTCTTTTTGGTAATGCTGGCTTTGATGTCAGAGGTGCCCTGGTTTTTGCTGGTAGACAATATATTTTTAGCACCCATGAAGGAAGTGTCCTCATTTGAGCAGCTGGACAAAGAATCCCCGTCAATAGGACGACTAACAGGAGTCCCAAATGAAGACCCTTCACCAGAGTAGTTAGACCATGACCCAGTCTCACTAACACTGCTGCTAGGAGTCTTAAGGCCCAAGTCCTGATCAGAGTAGTAAGACCATGAGTCATCGTCACTGCAATGATTGATAGGAGCCATATATAACGAGTTGCTGAGAATGCCTGCCTCCATGTTGTCAGAGGGTTTTGTTTTCCTCGAAGCTGATTTGTAGGCAGGGGGTCGCTTCTCTCCGGTTCCTCTCACAGGCCGAGACTGCATAGGCATGTCCAGTCTCTTAAGCAGGACACTGCATCGTTTAAGAAGTAGAGGACCATCCTTCACTTGACTTTGAAGGAGGCCTACAGTTTCTTCATGTCTTGTAAAATGTCCCAAAAGCACCTCTGTCTCATTGTCCCCCAAAGTCCAGCTAGATTCATCAACCTGTAGCTCCCTTGTCCGGTCTTCTGTGGTTGCGTTTATTTCTCTCTGTGTGGTATGGGACACTGTTGAATCTGATAACGTCACACTATCCAAGATGTCGGCTTGTGGTTCGTCTGTCTCACTTCGTTGTGGAGCGGGAATTTCCAGAACTGAAATAACTCTGGCGTCTTCCAAGGAAATATCTGAAAAGATTGTATTTTGCAAAAAAACACTTAATTTAAACACTCACTGTTGACAATTATCATTCATGAATCAATGAGTACAGTATGCTGAATTAATTAGTTACGAGCCAATAGAGAAAGTACGTGTCGACAGGAAGTGAATCATCAGAGCAGAACGAGGACTCTGTGAAGCTGCAGCAATTCTTTTGCTTGTTGCATCTTGTTTGCTCACTGAGGGGCAGCATCACACACTGAGGGGGGGCATCACACACTGAGGGGGGGCAGCATCACACACTGAGGGGCAGCATCACACACTGAGGGGCAGCAGCACACACTGAGGGGCAGCATCACACACTGAGGGGGGGCATCACACACTGAGGGGGGGCAGCATCACACACTGAGGGGCAGCATCACTCACTGAGGGGCAGCAGCACACACTGAGGGGGGGCATCACACACTGAGGGGCAGCATCACACACTGAGGGGCAGCATCACACACTGAGGGGGGGCATCACACACTGAGGGGGGCAGCATCACACACTGAGGGGCAGCATCACACACTGAGGGGCAGCATCACTCACTGAGGGGCAGCATCACACACTGAGGGGCAGCAGCACACACTGAGGGGCAGCATCACACACTGAGGGGGGGCATCACACACTGAGGGGGGGCAGCATCACACACTGAGGGGCAGCATCACTCACTGAGGGGCAGCAGCACACACTGAGGGGGGGCATCACACACTGAGGGGCAGCATCACACACTGAGGGGCAGCATCACACACTGAGGGGGGGCATCACACACTGAGGGGGGCAGCATCACACACTGAGGGGCAGCATCACACACTGAGGGGCAGCATCACTCACTGAGGGGCAGCAGCACCGTATGCAGCGCTCAGCCCATTCACAGACGCTCACAGAACAGCACTGTGTTCATTTATATGGAATGTTTATATGAATGAATATGATTTTGTATCTTTGTTCGCTCGGGTTTGGTCGTTACGAGTTTCTGAGAGAAATACCACCTTTAGGCAAGGCAAGTATCTACTCTATACATATTGAATTCAGTTTTCCCAAAAGCACGAGGAGATCAAATTCAAAGGTCAACCAAACTAAAGCCATGTGTTATAACATAGTAAAGGCTTGCCGTTGTGATCCAGAAGGCTGAGGTCTGTGTGGTGCTGCAGCAGCGTGTGCAGCCCCTCACACTGCGACACAGAATCCATACATTCCCCCAACACCGAGGACACATCGCCAAACGTGGAGGCAACCTGAAGAAAGTGAACAAGAAGCAATGATGAAAGCATGAACATATACAACATGTGCATGTACTGTAACACTGCATGTCTATTCCTAATGTACCTGTTGGAAAGTGAGAAGAGGAAGAACCTGTTCCAGTCTGGACAGAAACGTCCACATCAGGGTTTCAAGTATGTCATCGTATGTGGGGCCAAACTGTTCAGGCAAAACTTTCTGAAATAAATGACATTATTTTATCTATTTTTTGTGGAAACTATATGAATACCACAATGACTGAGAAGCTAAACTATTTCAAGACACACAATGTAGTCTGATATCAATATAGAGAGACACAGAGTTTACAATCATTCAGTATACATGACAGAGAACACTAAGTACACTGCTATAATCCCATTGCTGCCATTCAAGCAGAGGTCATCCAACAGGCACTGACCCGGTAGAAGTGTTCTCTTTCATCAGCATTCTTCAGCAAGCTCTTAATCAGATCCACAAATGTTGCATGTGGCTCTACCGTATTGGCTGCACCAGCCTGCAAAACACAGCATTAGCAGTTTTACATTGTCGTGTATGGTTAAGGTAAAACAGTGTTATCTCATTTTTTACAAAGTAATCCAAAGTCGCAACACTTCAAACTCACATCCATTGGCCATGCGTCCATGAGCATCTGCACTCTGTCCAGGTGCGGCTGAACCAGCTCCAAGTCAGCAGTGGCTTCAAAGTGACAGAGCCCCAGGACGAGCTGGAACCACACCAGTGTTTCAGAACAGTGGAACAACAGCTGGCCAAATCTTTTAATGCATTTCTTTGTGCATAACTATTCTTATTAAAAAGAGAAACCCAGTTTCACCTGCGCTCTGAGGCCCAGCAGGAGTTGGGTTCTTTGGTGGGTGCTGAGTAGCTCCGGAATAATGTCTGTAACCATGGAAACAAACTCTTCCAGCATCCCATAATCTGCCACAGTTTTGTGCTGTAGTGTTTGCCAGATGGCCGCTGATAGCAGCCTGACTGGTGGGACGAGGAGTCGCAGGGTGGAGAGTGGCAGGGGGGGGGCTGGAGGGAACATCACACGCTGAGGTCATTGCTAAAGAACTGAGAGAACTCCGGCTCAGACTGCGCCTCGGCCATACATGTAGTCATGTTGCAGCTTCTGAACACACATGGCTGAAAGCACTTTTTGTCAGTCACTTCAGATTAAAGCATCAGCTAAATAAACAGAACTTCATGAAACCGAAAATCACATTGCCATGGATTATTTAAATATAATATTAGAAGTAAATGTTAAAAGACAGAAAGAGAGATATGCAGGCCCTCCCTCCCTGCAGCAGTCAGACATCACGGCCCCCTGTAGACCCCTGCACATTTAACAACACAGATACAAACACCTCTGTGGTGCGATATCACTTCGTTATTATTATTACTGGCTCTATCTCTTGGTTAGACTATTCAACTACTTCTGTAAATAACTATGCAATATGTAATTCCACTTTTCCTACTGTCACCTGGCTACAACCATACTCTTTTGCTGTCCCTCTGTGGGAGGAATAAAGATATGCTGATTAAGTAAATATTAAAATATAATTTAGGAAATCTGGCTGTTAATAAAACGGTACAGTGAGTGAAGCCAGGTTTAAGTCAGCGTTAGTTGAACTGTAGTGTTTGCCAAGGAAGTAACGTTACTTAAATAGTTACTCACAGCCCTCTGAGACAGGACCCTCCATCCGGGTCACACAGAGCTGAGAAACCGCTGATCGGAGTCTTCTTCTCCTCCTCCTTCTTCTTCTTCTTCTTCTTCTTCTTCTTCTTCTTCTTCTTCTTCTTCTTCTTCTTCTTCTTCTTCTTCTTCTTCTTCTTCTTCTTCTTCTTCTTCTTCTCCTCCTTCTTCTTCTTCTTCTTCTTCTTCTCCTCCTTCTTCTTCTTCTTCTTCTTCTCCTCCTTCTTCTTCTTCTTCTTCGAGGTTTAGGAATAGCGCAATACCGCCACCTTCTGGACTGGAGTTTGGATCAGTCGGTTGGCAGATTAAGAAAAAAACAGTAAATTGTCTCTAGAATTCTGGTTGTCCTTAAGAACTTTTTTGACCTAATTTCTTCTCGTATCTTTCTTGAATGAGTGTTGAAAACATCGCCCTTTTTCATTATGCCCCATAATCAGCCAATAGTGGTCATGAGATATTAGACATAATGTATCATAATGAAAAGGAGTAGGGCTGATCCCCCTCCATCATCCTCCTCATACCTAGACCATATTGCTGTTCCCATCTTAACTTGAACATATCTATCAAATAAAAGGTTAATGCTGTCTCTACCTCAGCCAACACTGCCATGCCGGAGTCTACTCCCAAACAAATGAGTGAATGACACATTGTATTGTAAATGACTTCCTGGGCAGCACGCTCACAGACCAAATGAACACACTGTTAGCAGGGCAGCCCTTTGGCATGTGATACCCTTAACCTGAGATTGCTGCAATATAATCCTATACATAGTTGTTCTCTTGGTAAAAGGCTCTGAATACTGACAGACGTGTGTGGGAAAAGAAATCTAAGTGTTAGATAACAGTGTAGCGGTGGTGAACAAATGACTTCCTAATTCCACTCTGGAGGAGAAGGTGTCATCACACACGTGTTTTAGATCTCTGACTTTAAATATGTGTTTGATAATCCGTGTTTTACATCATACATCTTGCAGAAAATGGTTTGTCCGACATGTTTTTAACTTCAAAATGTTAATTACTGACTTTCATTTTAAAAACCTAAGCAAAGGAATCAATACATGAGAAACCCAACTCATTCTGAAACAATGTCATGTATCATTCTTATTTTAATAACAGGAGTGAACATTTTCCCAATTCATCTTGATATCTCACATTTGCCCTGGCTCTTAAGCAAGCAGATTTATACACAGCAGTAAGATGCTGTTACTAACATATTAAAATGATATCCATTAAATCTGTTTTTGATTCAAATTAATAATGAAATAACATTTTCTAATGATTATTTCTGGAATATGTTCTACACATAATTATTTATTTCGTACTGCCGTACGGAGATAACGTAAAAAAATAGTGACAAATACAGAAGCCTACATGTTGCATGATCTGCAAATAAAGAGAAAGAGATTTATAAATATCAATCCCAATTGAATTGGTTTGCAGGGTTAGAGAGTAGCTCAAACTCCTTTGTTAAATGTCTGCTCATGAAAGTCAGCGTTGGTTCCGTACACCAGCGTGCGGTCGTGGCTGGGATCGGACGACAGAATGAAAGCCATGGTCAAATCAAAGACTAAACGTATTTCATTAGGAAAGAGATATAACAACTGTTGTAATCAGAACACAGGCTTAGCTTGTTTATAGATTACACATGTAGCACCGTCCTATACTCATACATAATCCAGATTCACTGTTTTAATAATGTGCATGTCAGGATGCATGTGAACACTGACCAATTGGAAAACAAAGGTGTCGTGCTGCTTTAAGATGAGAAGAAGCTCCCTGAGCTCTGCTACAGGATAGATGAGCCGCTGGGTCAGTGTATGTTTTGGTCATTGGATTTTATTTTCACAAATGGATCAAAAACATCATGGTCAAAAATGGATTTACTAAACGGGATGATTTTCATTTTCTACTTCTCAAAACAAAAAATAAAATCACTAGAAAACAGAAACAAAACAAAAAAACCCTGTTTTTTCATATTCTTTTTTTTTCTTCAGATTTTTCATTTTATTACATCACAGTACAAACAACAGACACACAGTACAAACAATATATGAACGGTTGCCACTTTGAGACACATTTTTCATTGGAGCCCCTTAAGGAATACTTAATTTTTTCAAGCTTAAGAAAGAACATCACATCTGTTAGCCAGGCAGAAATAGAGGGACTTCCAGTTGAGGAGAATCCTGCGACGGGCCAAGAGGGTTGTGAAAGAGACAATATCTGCTTCTTGAGGACACATCTGCAGGGACACCAAAGATGGCTACTAAGGGGCATGGCTTCAGGGTGGTCTCGAGAACATCTGAGAGGGTTTTGCAGATTGATTGCCAGTAAGTTTTCACTTTGGGACAGTGGGCAAACATATGACTAAGGTCACAGGGGGATAGATGGCATCCGTCACATGTGTCATTTACATTGGGGTATATTTTGTTTTGCCGGGATTTGGAAAAGTGTGATCTATGTAAAACTTTAAACTGTATGAGCCCAAGGCGAGCACATGAGGTGGAAGTTCGCACTCTGTCAATTGCCCTATCCCACCAGTCTTCGGGTAGTTCCAAGTTCAATTCCTGCCGCCAAGCCATTTTAGTTTTGCTCATAGAGTATGTATCTAGTGACATAATATGCGAGTAGATTTTGGAGATAGACCCCCTCTCTCCTGGCATTCATTTCAAGAGGTCATCCCAGGATTGTTTGGGAGGAAGAGTGGGGAAGTTAGGAAAATGGGAGGAGACAAAATGCCTGACCTGAAAATAGCGAAAAAGATGGGACGCTGGTAAAGAGAATCTAGAAGCCAGGGTCTGGAAGCTAGGGAAAGTGTCATTTACAAAAAGGTCTTGGAATGACCTTATGCCTTTCCTTTTCCAGAGAGAGGAACACCGTCCATTAAAGATGGGGGGAGAGATGGTTCATATCGACTGGACCCTGAAGGGATGCAGAGGAAAAGTTAAAGTGCTTGCGAAATTGGTACCAAATCTTCAGTGTAGAAATGACTATGGGATTACTAGTAAAGCGAGAGAGGCTTGACTGGGGAGAAGAGCAGATAAGAGCAGGTAGCGAGGTCGAGGGGAGGGAGTGAGCCTCCAGGTGGCGCCACGGCACATCTGGAGCACACAGCCAGAATGGTAGTTTTTGAACGTTTGCTGCGCAAGAAGTTAGGCAGCGCAAGACCTCCACTTAGTTTGCACTGTTGAAGTAGGGACCGACTGACCCTGGGCACCTTACCTGCCCAGATGAATGTAGTGACAGCTTGGTTAACAGATTTAAAAAAGGATTTAGGTAAATAAAGTGGGATTGTCTGAACAAATAGACATGTTGGTAAGCTATTCATTGTGACAGCATGTATCCTTCCAGCATGTATCCTTCCTCTCTTGCGAGAGAGGAAGTTAGCCCACCTCTGGAAATCTGATTTCATTTGAACGAGGAGGGGAGCCAAGTTTGCAGAGAACAAGGCGGACAATGAGCGAGTTACTTTTACTCCAAGACAGGTGAAACCAGAGGGCTTATTTTAAAGGCCAGATCGGATTGTAGGAGCTGTGTGCATTGGGAAGCATCTTTTGAAGATTGGGGTGCCCGAAAAAATAAATAAAAATGTTTTAACAACATGTTTATTTATTGACTTTTCATTCCTGTATCATTTTGCACAAAGATGTTTGTCAGAGCACTTCATCCTTCTGGGATTTCATGAAGAACAGCTCCATCACCTGTGTGTATGGGAACACCTCTGGTGCTGGTCCATTAACTGCCAGTGTTTCCCACAGATCTGAAATATACTTGGGGGGGTGGTAGCGGGGGGGGGGGGGGGGGGGTGAGGTGACGTGCAACAACATGAACCTTTCTGTTGGTCGCTTGTTAGCAGACCCTTCACGCGATGGCAGAGCGAACAGGTACAGGCAGGGCCCATAATGATAGCCCTATAGTTTAAATCTACTACCCACACATGAACATATGGAAATGGGTTACTATTTAAAAAAATAAATGTATTTATAAATGTATTTAGGAACCTATCCATGTGATTTTTAGTGGGGGTCGACCTCAAATCCTCTATGGGGGTCCAGGGGCATGCCCCCCCCCCCGGTAAGATTTTATTTTTTATTTTGGAGTTAAATGCATCAATCTGCTGCATTTTGAGGGGAAAGTAAAGAGATTAGATCTATGGAAACACCTATATTAAACAGAACTGTATACATTTCAATAATCATAAAATCATGGCCATAACCAATAACATACCATTTCCAATATGAAAAAAACACTGAAACTTGTTTATTAATTTATTTTTGGTTCATTTATAGTTGTGAGTGTGTCTGTGCTCCTGAATCAGCCTCTCCTGTCTCCCTCCTCTCCCCCTACTCCTCTTTGAGGCAGCAGCAAAGACTAGTTTTCTCTCAACAAGTTTTAAAAGTGTATCTTACCTTTTTTCACCTAGTTAACTTTTTATTTATTTATTCATGCATATTTTACTAATCACATTACATTTCATTTAGCTGACGCTTTTATCCAAAGCGACTTATAATGTCCGATTACAGGGACATTCTCCCTGGAGTAACTGAGGGCTAAGTGCCTTACTCAAGGGCACACTAGTGGTGGTGTTCCTGGCGGGATTTGAACTCACAGCCTTCCGATCTTCAGCCCACCTCAAAGACCAATCACTACCCTCTCAAATGGAAATATGTGTTTACATAAATGGTGACCACACCGTTTGAGACCCACTGAGAACTTAGACTAAGTTAACTATCTAAACACCCTTTACCTCACCTGAGCTGAGGTTATCCCGAGCTTGAATGACACAGAGACCAATCAAGGGCTTTGATTTATGATCTGTATGACAGTGGCCATGTCGGCAGGCCACATCATGTGGACAGCCAGTCACCCTGTGTGAGGCAGGCCACTTAACAGGCCAGAAGGAGGCGAGATCAGTGCAAGGGAGCGAGGGATCATTGTCCACAAGTTAATCGATTTTTTATTAAATAATAATAAAAAAAAACTAAATGGGTCGTGAAATATACTTGGGCGGCCGTTAATATACCTGGGTGGCCCGCCCAAGTATAGTCTATGTGTGGTAAACCCTGATTGGTGCACACACTAGCTTGGGGAGAAGAGTTCAAAAGGCGAATCCAAGAGCATAATGTGTTCCCAAATCCAAATGTCTTAAGGACGGAGAATACGTATCCCCATTCTACCCGATCAAATGTCTTCTCGGCATCAAGAGAGACGACCACCTCAGGAAGGGTGGAGGGTTGCTGAGAGTCAATGATGTTGAAAAATGTACGTATATTCGAAAATGAGTATCTCCCCTGTATAAAGCCCGTTTGTTCCTCAGAAATGACTTCTGGTGTGACTACCTCCAGCCGTCGTGCAAGGACCTTAGCCAGTATCTTGACATCAGCATTAAAGGAATGGTATGCTCATGACACTCATTTTTAAAAAATTATCATCCGATAAAACAGACCAGTCTCTGCCAGTCTCTCTCTTTTTTTTTTTAATCCGATGACATCAGTGATTTTAAACTGATTATATACCGAAATAACATCAACACTGTGGGCGCCGCCATTTCCCGGACGTGACGTAATCCATGCGTTTGGTTTTCGAAGACACGTTGATCTCCATGTTATTTACTGTAGTTTCTCTATTCAAATATGCCTCACTGTATCGCGAAATATTGCCATAATTCGGATAGGAACAATCCACGGAATGCTCGGTTCCATCTGTTGCCAAAAGGTAAGCATAAGAAGTACATTCGGAGGCAGTGGCTAGCGAAATGTGGCCGGCCCGAACCGAGAGATTTACAGGCTCATGTATGCAGCGAACATTTCACATTTCCGGACGACTACTCTGAGAGTATGATCAAACATAACATGGGATTTAAAGAACAACCATTACTCAATGGAGATGCAGTACCATCGGTCTTTCTGGTGTCATCACCGACCAGGACACCAGTTCGGCCAGTAGAGAAATCGCCCTCTGCAAGTGTGAAGCGACGGAGGAGCAGAAGTAGTGCTCGGAGTAAGAATAAGGTATGTTATAGCGCATTTCCATTGCAGCGGCTAGCCCCGTTTTAACGTCCAGGCCAGGACAGTTTTTGGTGGCCTTTCCATATAGCGTAGTACCGGCTAGTGTGTATTTCCCCCCAGTTTTTCCGGCTCCATAAAATCGTGATTCTATGGCCAGGGACAACGAAGCTGAGTATGCTAAACTAGAGAGGGAATCGCTAGCAAGGGTGGTACTACATGCATACATATAGTATCTTATATAATCTTCCCATTATACACACATGCATTTCCAAACATTTGGACTACCTATGTTGCAAATGTATTATCTCTTCAATTTACACACGGCATCTATTGCACGTCTGTCCGTCCTGGGAGAGGGATCCCTCCTCTGTTGCTCTCCCTGAGGTTTCTCCCATGTTCCCTTTAAACTGGGGGTTTTCTTCGGAAGTTTTTCCTTGTACGATGTGAGGGTCTTAGGATAGAGGGTGTCGTATTGTCATACTGATATGTATGGCTAAATTTCCCCATCCAATCTCTTCACATTGGTCAAAACTTGTTCCTCTGCTGACGAGTTCGAACTGAAATACTCCGTGTGTTGACAAAGTGAACGCATGGATGACGTCACGACCATCACGTGACTACTGAAAATGGCAAACATGGCAGCGGCCAGACGGAATATACAGGTCTTGATAAAAAAGAGCTATAAAATCATTATTTACCGGGGAATATCGCTGATTTCTTCAGGGTATGGTTTAAACATAACGTTTCACTAAATACTGAAGTTTTGATTAATTATCTAATGAGTGGACGATTCCTTTAAGGAGACTGAGCGGCCTATAAGAGCTACACAGAGTCGCGTCCTTATCCTTTTTTAAGAGGAGAGCTATTGAAGCCTGTGTCAAGGTGGGTGGAAGTGAGCCGTTACCAAGCGATTCATTGTACATGGCTAAAAGCAGAGGGGCCAACTTGGCATCACATGTTTTCAAGAACTCAGGAGGGAACCCGTCAGGTCCTGGGGCCTTACCGCTCTGCATTGACCTGGTGGATTGCATAACCTCATCAAGAGTGAGAGGGGACTCAAGGTCATCCGCAACCTCAGGTGGAACTGAGGGAATCATCCATTCTTATTGGTGGTGTCTGATGGCATCTCCGACGTATACAAGGTAAAGTAAAAACTTTTAAAGGCATCATTAATCTGTGCTGGGTCAGAGGTCAAGTTGTTAGAGGAGTCTAGAATTGTAGGAATTAATCGGGAGGCTGCTTTGCGTTTTAATTGGTGCACGAGCAAACGCCATGTTCATAGTATGTTCCCCTTGAGTGCAGTAACGCTCTGCGTCTTAAGTATGTGGCGGCACGTGGGGGGTGTTTGTTGGAAATCCTATTCAACTAAAAGCCAGACAACGCCACCTTGGGAATTGCACCCAAGGAAATAATTATTCCAAGTACCAACAAGGCACTCAGGTTTGTGATACTGAGGGGCAGGAGACGTGGTTCCAATTTATCAAATGTTTTATTTCTGGCATTAAAATATCATTAAAAACACCATAAGATCATTATACACACTGAAAATAAAGGGGGGGGGACTCTTAATTCAGGGATGCTGAGGCTTACCAGTGGATGGAGGTGACGATGGGTGAGAGGGATCCCAATAAAGTCAATTAAGGCACCCGTGATCACTACACACTCACACGAAGGAACACAAATCAGGGGGGAGCACAGCACGACACACAAAGGGGGAGCCACTGTTAGTCTACTACAAATAAACATGACGTTTATCTTCTGTTAACTTGATTTATTCCATCAACGTACATAACACCAATACAGAGCCATTAACGAACAGTGGACCTCATGCTCCAGGTCTCACACAGACTCACTGCGCATGCGTTACACAGCCTCAAGAGAGCAACCTAGACTACCGTATATCCTGTAGTATAGGCGCAAAGACATTACATGTTAACAGCCACCACCGGGGACACCAGCACCACACCTTTGGCTCTCAGCAACTAAGAGGGGCAAACAAGAAACAATTACTGGGATAAACAGTAAACACAAATGAATACACAGACCAACACATAAGATAAGTATAAGACAATAAAAAGTCAAGAATACTACAAAATACTGATTTCAAGTAACTGATAAACAAAACAAATGTAAAGCAACAGGGTCGAAAACTAAACCAAAGAAACAAAAATCAACCTAACAGTCTACTTAATCTTGAATTAAATAAACAAAACAAACTTAACTCAATGAAATAACTAATCACGAACAGAGATTAATCGAACAGTCCGCGATAACAATGTTTAAAATATGGCCCTGTAATGAAGAGCAAAGGCACAGTGATTCCAAGAGGCTGGTACAGACAATGTAGGCCAAGAGCAACACCCGCCAGACAGTAGTGTAGCGGTGAAGCACAGTAGGGCAGGCAAGCCGGCTGTGCAGACAGACACAGCCGTGAGGGCAGACCAGCCGTCCAGGCAACAGGCAGGCAGGCAAGACACTCGTAAACTTAGAGCAGTCGTGGATGCAACACAGACGTGGAGGCAAAACAGCAGTCCTTTATCACGCTTCCAGCGCAGAGCCTAGCAGACATTAAGTTTAAGGTGATGTTACGATAACAATACTAGGTTAAGAACATTCAGGAAGAATGATACTAGCAGAAGGTCTACCTACCGATCAGGCCAAGTTCAGACAAACACACAGCAGGAGAGCTTCATTTACAGCGGCAGCAGACATGGGCTGCAGGATCCCTGCAAGGGTCTACAACCAGCGATACATTTAGTATTTAGGCTAATTGTCATGCTAGGTGTACAACAAACGGCAGCCACTGCAAACTCACCGGTGCCAGCGGAGAAAGCACGTCAGCGGAACCCGGAAGTGGCCTTCGTGCCAAAGAGCAAGAGGGAGCAAGAGCGACACTGACCCCTCTTTATAAAGGTTGCCCCGTGTGGTGATAGGGCTGAACAATCTATCCTGCTACAAGTAGATAGAAGATTGAATCCCGAATGGAGATTCAGGCGCTGTTTATAAAGATCTGGGGACGGGGTCGAAGCATATTGGCCGTCTAACTCAAGTATCGCCTTAGAGAGCTCGTCCAGTCTAGCTCTACGGGTCCTGTTAAAATAAGAGGAATAAGAGATTATTTGCGCTCTGAGGTAGGCCTTGAGCGACTCCCATAAGAGAGAGTGGGAGGTGGAGCTTGTCTTGTTAGAAAACAGAAAGTCATCGATGGCAGTGGAGATTGTACTGCAAAACTTGGCATCAGAGAGCAGGAGTGAATTGAGGTGTACGAGGTTGAGTAGACAGAGATATGTCCAGAGTTAAAGGACCATGGTCAGAGATGATGATTGGTAAATATTCTGAAGAGATAACCTTGGGCAGCAATTTATGGTCAATGAAAAAATAGTCAATGCGAGAAAAAGAATGATGTACATGAGAGAAAAAGGAGTAATCACGAGACTGAGGATTATTATATCTCTAGGGGTCGGCAAGGCCATTCAGAGACATAAAGTCAGAAAATGACCTTGCCATAGTGGACGGAGAGAACGTGGTGGGAGAAGAGCGGTCTAAGGATGGGTCAGCACAGTTTAAGTCCCCTCCCAGTATTAAAGGGTGGGTGTTAAGACATGGGATTTTGCTCAGCAAGCCGTTAGAGAATGCAGCATTATCAAAATTGGGAGCATATACATTCACCAATACAACAGGAGTTTGCCAAACCATACCATTAATAATGAAATATCTCCCATTTCTGTCAGAAATAATGTTAGTGGTGGAAAAATGTATCCTCTTATTTATGAGGATTGAAACACCTCTGGCTTTGGGGTCAAAATCTGAGTGGAAGACCTGACTATAATGTTGATTTTTTTTTTAGCCTATGGTGGTCTTTGATGCGCAAGTGTGTCTCCTGTAAAAAAACGACATCTGCATTTAACTTTCTGAGGTGAGAAAATTCTTGACCTTTTTACAGGGCTGTTCATAGCCCTTACATTCCAGGACAAGAATTGTGTGGAGTTAGGTCTATCTGGAGTCACACCATTATCCGCCATCTATCCCATACAAACTGGAAAGTGCAGTGGCCCAGGCAATTGCAAAGTGGAGAGAAAAAAAAAAAAAAAACACAAACAAAGAAAAAAACAAAAAACAATAAATGCAAATATACAAACATACCCTCAACAGACAATACAACAACTCGCCCAGGTCCCCATCCCCAAACGATGGAGACGGCAGGCAAGAAAACCTTGCGGTTTCCGGTGCGGAGGCGAAAAGCTCCTACTATCTATAGTACTCCTAACACATAACTGCGTTTATGCTAAAACAATGTCCGACACCGTAATCTTCTCTGGTCCCCTCCCCAATCTGATCAATGATGACATGTATAGCCGCATGTCATCATTTCAGCGCTGGTTGTCTTGGTGGTGCCCAGCAAACAATGTGGGCTTCGTAAATAATTGGACAGCCTTCTGGGGAAAACCTGGTCTGATTAAGAGAGACGGCATTCAGCCTACTTTGGAAGGTGCAGATCTCATTTCGGCAAACATTTCAGGGCTTTGTGGACTTAATCCATGACAAACTGGAGTTGAGACCAGGAGGCGGAGTCGCAGTCTTACACACTTCTCTGCGCTCTCTCCTAGGCAGTCATCCAGAGGAATCCCGAACCCAATAAAATACCCAATAAAATACCCAATATTAGCGATGTGTGTGTGTCTGCCCAAGGACAATTTAAGGTAAAACCTAATAGAGGTGTCATACATAATAACCTAAATGTAACAACTACTACAGTGCAACAAAACAGGAAGATTAAATGTGGTCTCTTAAACATAAGATCTCTAGCATCTAAAGCAATATTGGTAAATGATTTAATATCAGATTATAATATTGATATATGCTGTCTCACTGAAACTTGGTTGAGACATGAAGAATATGTCAGCATAAATGAGGCCACTCCACCCAGCCATATCAACACTCATATTGCTCGAGGCACGGGCTGAGGAGGTGGAGTTGCAGCCATCTTTGACTCAAGTTTACTTATCAATACTAAACCAAAATTAAATTATACCTCCTTTGAAAGTCTCGTTTTTAGTCTTACGCATCCGACCTGGAAAACTTTGCAGCCAATCGTAATTTGTTACAGTGTACCGTGCACCAGGTCCTTATTCAGAATTCTTATCAGAATTCTCTGAGTTTTTATCAACTTTGGTTCTTAAAACAGATAAAGTAATTATCGTAGGTGACTTTAATATTCATGTTGACGATGATAAAAATAGCCTTACTGTTTTAACTCTATATTAGATTCTGTTGGTTTCTGTCAGAGTGTAAATAAACCAACCCACTGCTATAATCACTCAACCTTGTTCTGACTTATGGTATTGAAATTGAGCAACTATTAGTCGAACCGCATAATCCTGCTTTATCCGACCATTTCTTAGTAACTTTTGAAGTACTATTACGAGACTACAAAGCATTAGTCAAAAGCTCCTGCAGCAGAAACCTATCTGTTAGTGCTATAGCCACATTTAAGGAAGAGATTCCACCAATACTTAACTCGATAGCATGTCTGCATATAGGGGAAGAAACTTATACAAAATGTACACCACCCCAAATTGATCATGTTGTTGATAGTGCTACAGATGCGCTGCGAATAAAATTAGACTCTGTTGCTCCTTTGAAAAAGAAGAAAATAAAACATAGATTAGCTCCATGGCATAATGCCGAAAGCTACTGCTCGATTGAGCCTTCTATTCCCATAGCACTCAGTAGTAATGATTTTATGTGCTTTTTTAACGATAAAATTGTTACTCTTAGAAACAAAATCAATGACCTCTTGCCTTAGACCAGTATCGTGTTATCAACAGCTCCCGGAAACGTAAGTTCTAATATTAAACACTAGATAGTAAATTAGAATGCTTTTCAGCCATAAACCTTGAACAATTACATTCAATGATTCTCTCTTCTAAACCATCAACGTGCATGTTAGACCCAATTCCAACTAAGCTGTTGAAGGAAGTGTTTCCATTAATTAGCACTTCTTTATTAAATATTATGAATATGTCTTTATTATCAGGCTATGTTCCACAATCATTCAAAGTAGCAGTGATAAAACCGCTTCTTAAAAAGCACAACCTCGATCCAGAGGTTTTAGCCAACTATAGACCTATTTCTAATCTTCTAATCGTCCTCTCAAAGATTCTTGAGAAAGCGGTCGCAAAAAAGCTGTGTGATTAATTAAAAAACAATGA
Source organism: Pseudochaenichthys georgianus (assembly GCF_902827115.2). Taxonomy (NCBI): domain Eukaryota; kingdom Metazoa; phylum Chordata; class Actinopteri; order Perciformes; family Channichthyidae; genus Pseudochaenichthys; species Pseudochaenichthys georgianus. The sequence goes on from NC_047525.1 coordinate 4,199,970, forward strand.
TTTATTTGAAGATTTTCAGTCTGGCTTTAGAACACATCATAGCACAGAGACAGCTCTGGTTAAAGTCACAAATGACATTCTAATAGCCTCAGACAAGGGACTTGTCTCTATTCTTGTCTTGCTCGATCTCAGTGCTGCATTTGATACTATCGACCATGATATCCTATTGCAAAGACTAGAGCACTTAGTTGTCATACAGGGAACTGCTTTAGGCTGGTTTAGGTCCTATCTATCTGAACGCTCTCAGTTTGTACGTGTTAACGATGAATCTTCCACGCAAACCAAAGTTAGCCATGGAGTGCCACAGGGCTCAGTGCTCGGACCTATTTTGTTCACATTATACATGCTTCCGTTAGGCAATATTATAAGGAATCACTCTGTAAACTTTCATTGTTATGCGGATGATACTCAACTATATTTATCAATCAAGCCTGATGAAATTAATCATCTAAATAAAATTCAAGACTGCCTCAAGGACCTAAAAACGTGGATGACCTTAAACTTTTTGATGTTAAACACGACCAAAACTGAAGTTATTGTACTTGTACCCGATGAATCTACGAAACAAATTATCTAAAGATATACTAACTATGGAGGGCATTCATTTGGCCTCCAGTGAGACTGTAAGGAATATTGGTGTTATATTTGATCAGGATTGATCCTTTAACGCACACATAAAATCAATTTCAAGGACCGCCTACTTCCATCTACGTAACATTGCAAAAATCAGGCATATCTTGCCTCAAAACGATGCAGAGAAACTAGTCCATGCATTTGCTACAAAGCCCTTAATGGGCAGGCACCATCTTACCTTAAAGAACTCATTATACCCTACTGTCCTACTAGGGCATTGCGTTCCAAGAATGCAGGGTTGTTGGTTGTTCTTAGAGTCTCTAAAAGTACAATGGGAGCCAGAGCCTTTTCTTATCAAGCTCCACATTTGTGGAATCAGCTTCCAGTTTGTGTTCGGGCGGCAGACACCCTATCCGTTTTTAAGAGTGTGCTTAAGACTTCTTCCCTCTCTCTGTCTATACCTGTGTACTCTCATGTTCCGATTAACCCAGCTTCCCCAAATCTCTTTCTTTTTGGTGTCTATATACGCCGGGATCCGGAGTCATGGATGATCCTGCGTTCCTGTGCCCTGGATCTCGAGTCGTGGCTGTGGTCCTGGATCATCGGTCCTGGATGGATATCCTCGTGGATTCATCTTCCTATTATACACACATGCATTTCCAAACATTTGGACTACCTATGTTGCAAATGTATTATCTTTTCAATTTACACACGGCATCTATTGCACGTCTGTCCGTCCTGGGAGAGGGATCCCTCCTCTGTTGCTCTCCCTGAGGTTTCTCCAATTTTTCCCTTTAAACTGTGGGTTTTCTCCGGAAGTTTTTCCTTGTACGATGTGAGGGTCTAAGGACAGAGGGTGTCGTATTGTCATACTGATATTCTGTACAAACTGTGAAGTCCACTGAGACAAATTTAACATTTGTGATATTGGGCTATATAAATAAACATTGATTGATGATTGATAACTGGTAGCTCTGCAGCTTGTTTACATAATCTAACTAGAGTATGGAAAACACATAAGCATATAACAAAAAGTGAGCCCATTTGAAAGATGGCTAATAAGAATTGCAGTAAAACACGTCTCAATCAGACCTTTAAGCACGTGAGTATAGACCCAGTTAAACATAATATTCCAAAACATCTCCCTCAAAGTGAACTTAGAAAAAAACAGCTTAGCAAAGCAGGAGACAGCTCTGAAAAAATGCTTCAATAATACTTAAGTTAACTTAAAGAAATGAAAAATGAAATTGATTCAAATAGGCTGAGAATTAAACGTTAAACGACAAATTAAAGTTGAATTGTATATATATACATATACATATACATATGCCTACGCGGGGAAAGGATAAGTACACCAACCTATATCAACAGCCAGCCCAGGCCATGTATCTTAAATGTTTATAGATTATCCGTCGGGTGTCGCCTTCGGCCGTGCCTCGGGAGCCCCGAAGTGACGCCTGGCATAATCCAGTGCAGCTTTACGGCCCGTCCACACAGCGGCGTGCGTTGAAGCTTCCAACGCTTCTGCCCATTCACTTTGAATGGGGTGACGTCACTTTTAGCCGAACTGCATCGTGGGAAGCGACGCGGAGCGTTGCTGGCGTGGCTCGCTGCAAAAGTTGAGCAATGTTCAACTTTTGATGCCTCGGCAGAAGCGTCAGCCAATCGAATTATATGCCAGTCCAAGCTCTATCCAATCAAACCGCTGCTTGTGTGTCAGGGGCGGGAGATTCCTGTGATTGGTTGTTGGTCGAGTGTCAGACACGCCCGCCGGCAAGCGTCAACGCACGCCGCTGTGTGGACGGGCCGTTAGGGTCGGTGAAAGAGTGCTGCTGACCCCCGTGAGCGACGATGAGTCTGGCTGGATAGAGAAGCCTGTACCTGACGTCCGGTTTGTTACGCAGGATTTCCCTTGCCGGAGTAAATTCCCTCCTGCGATTTACCACAATCGGTGGATAATCAGGAAATAGCTGGATTCACTTGCCTTGGTATATCAGGTTTCCAGAATGTCCTCCACCACGGCATGATAATAGTGAAGCCTCAGGATGAATGGGCGAGGCGGTTGTCCGTCGGAGGGACGCTGTCGGAGAGATCGGTGGCAGCGGTCGATCAGCGGCTTCTGATCCAGGGATAAGAGGTCGTGAGTAGCTGCGAAATAAACTCTCTGGGACGTGTGCCTTCCTTCCCTTCAGGGACTCCAATCATGCGGATGTTGTTCCTCCTGCTACGTCCCTCCAGGTCCTCACATGTATCCGACAGTTTAGCAGTCTCGGCCGTCAAGCGAGCCACCTCGGTTTGCAGCCGGGCGATGTCATCTGAGTGTTGAGTTAAGGCACCTTCAACTTCCTTGATGGCCTCCGTGTGTGCTAGCATAGTAGCTTTGATTCCCGCCAATGCTGTCTGCGTGCCGCCTTTCATAATGGAGAATTCCTTTTTTAGGTTCTCAGTGACAGTCTCAATCCGGGAATCAATCGTGGCGCAAATTTCTTTTTTGTTTTCATTTTGCATGTTATCTTTGTCATTTCTCTGTGGGACAAATTGATTAGCCTGAGGGTCGAGTTGCCTTGTACTCTGAGCCTTGTTCCTTTCCAGATAAGAGTTCATTCCATCTCTTTTGGAGCTAGTTTCCAGAACATTGATTTTGGCATTAGTTGCAGCTAGTTCGGTCTCCAGAGCAAACTGTTCCTTTTCTTTGTTCCTCCTCCTTTGCTTCCAACTGACGTTTCATTTTTAAAGCCTTAATGCGCTCCACAATTACCGCTTCATCAGCCTCTGCTTTTAGCCTGGCAGATGCGGTGGAGGATGTTTTAGAGTGTGTTTTGTGTTGCCTTTCCTTTGGACCTGAAATGTTAGAGGCACTGTCCTCCGGATTGATATCATCAATAACAGCACTTTGTTTAGTTTTAGTCTCAACATCAGTTTCAACATCAACATTGCTAAATCCTTATTTTCCACTTCATTGTCAACATTTTCATTTGATTCCACATGAGGGTGCCCAGCAGCAGACAACCAGTCCTTTACAGACTCAGTGAAATTACAAAATGTCATCATTGTTGCATTGAAATATTTATTTTGCCTTTTGACCTCCTCCTCGGGCAAATCCATATCTATGAAAGACTCATGCATGCCCTTAGCGTCCTCATAACACTTGATGAAGTTGCACAAATGAGCTAGCACAGACTTCACATTGTCAGTAGATTTCATCCAGACACGTATTGGTTCAATGTATTTCTTGGCCTGCTTGATTTTTGCCGATCTCTTTTCTTGGCACGTTTCTATGTAAAACGCCTTTTGGGGTAAACTCGAGGCCCCGTTTTACAGAGGGCTCGGGCGGAGCAACATTCTCCACACTTGAAACATCTGAATCAACCACAGGCATTGTCTCGTTTGTCTCAACCAGCTGCTCCATATTGTCTGATTGAGTTCACACAGGCAATTATATTGACACTTCACGTCGGAGATTTATGAATAAATGTCTTTTCAAGTCCAACAACTCCCAATATTCATCAACATGTAGCGAAACAGTCATTCAGTCACTCCAAATAAGTTTGCTTTTTTCCAATAAAGCCGACAGATTAGCCTTCACATCAATGTTATGTTGTTGTGGAGTAGGTTTGTGCGGCGTCCATTTAAGCCGTGGGTGGTCCTCTGTTCTCCGATCGTGTCTTTAACAGGCAATTCAAAGTTTCACAAAGTCAATGAGCCAATGTCTCAGATCTCCAGATCAAACGCTGATGCGCCGGCGTCCATGTTCCTTTGTCCTTTGATCAGCATGATCATCTCCGTTTGAGCGTGGTGGTGATTCCAGTCCAAACGTCCATGCAGTGCAACAAATTTAGTGTCCGCTTCAATAAGGAAGGTTTTTTACTTTATGTAGTGGCTATTTGTCAACAACACCAGAGTTTCAAAAGGCCACTGAGGCACCAGGCACAGTGGACCTTACGCAGATCAGGAGCCGGTAATTAATCCATTGTCCAGACAAGGCATCGACGTTTTCGTGGTATTTATTAGTTTCAGCTTGCGGGAACAATACAGCAAATATACAGGTGTTTAAATGTTTGCTGAACTCAGCCCTGACACTGGTAAAAAAAAAACATATACCTTCCCGGTGCCCACTGACTGCTGCTGTGCCCTGATTGCCTTAAATAAACCCAGCTGTGTGCCCAAATTGACCCATCACATTCAAAATAAAAGCATTTTAGCTGGAACACAACTTAACTTAAATAATATGGCTGTAAATCAATTAATTCTACAAAACAAAAAATAACAATAAATACATTAAATAAATGTGAAAAATACTGAATAGCTTCTAAAGTGATGCTCCTGACTACCATAGTTAAGAAGTTTAAGAAGATAATATTGGTTTTAAAGAATTCAAAGCTATAAATAAACAGCAACAGGCTCTTTAACATCTGTGGTCCATTCTTCTGGATGTGTTTCATTGTGATGATAGTGAGTCAATCTGTTTGTTGGAAAGACAGTAGTTGAGTGATTACTGATAGAACATTATTAAAAGAGATAATTTAAAGTGTTGTTACTTTAAAGTGTTGTTACTGACCTTTTTCTCTTTTATTTTATTTCCCTCACCTGTAACTGCTGAGACCCTGATGAACACATTGGACTGACCTGCTCTGGCAACCTGATTTCCACTGTACGTAATAGTATTTGGTTATGGTATATTATTTATATACATCAAAGGCACAATGCACCCCCCAGAGACACACATGTATTGAGTGTGATATTTTGCATAGGTCAAGTGAAATCATCTTTACATCCTAGAAAACTGTAGGAGGGGCAACTTGTTTTGAAATTGAATTTTTAATATCCGATAATAAAGTTGATCTGTTTTCTTTATTCTTCTCTCTTCTCAGCTCCATCCATCACCGTGCTCTGTTCCTGCAGGTCCTGCTTGCTAATCAATGCTCATATGTTTTTACACAATTACAAATAAAGTCAATGTATTGTATGACATGAAGTTGTGCTTCATTCGGAGTCAATAATACATTCATTCTGCCTTCAACTGCACAATGATTGTGGACTGCACCGACATCCATGTAGCTGCCCCCCCAGTAAGATGAACCAAGCAAAGAGGGTCACCATCATGCCCAAGGACATCCAGCTGCATCCGCGAGAGAGGGCTTAGACTGACCTGAGACCAGCACACCCAAACACAACGGCTCTTTTAAGAGCCACCTACAGTTTCAAAGAGTTGCAATCCTACGTTATTATAATTATTAAACTGGTTCATGTATCACTTAGTTTACTGAACCGTGATGAATGAAAGAAATTAGTGAGGTAGTGGTTTACTGAAGTTACAAAGACATTAATATATGAGTAACAGGTCAGTGTAAACACAAGCTTCTGTCAATTATGGATCACTCAAACTATTTATATAAAAATATGTAATAAAGTTCTAAAACAAGTATTTGGTATATTCCTTGATAGCTTTTGGAGAAGGTTGTTTTTAAGTTTACTAAAATCTATCGTTTCAACTGTTTCACTTTATAAAAAGGAACAGGTGAGTAGAGCATCATTGAGTTTCTTATTGTCAGTAAATTATCCAAATGAAATGTTTATCATTATTTTATTCAACCCTAAACAAATTGATTGTACCTTTTTAATAATGACCTTACATGGTCGGCAAAGTTAAATTAACTTCAGAAAATCAAATCTGTTCTGAGAAAAAACTAATAAATGTTTAAAGATAGGAACAGTCCGTAGAGATTTAAAGGCGTAGTTGTAGTTCAGTCCAACGTTTCATTTGGATTCATTTCTCTAACAGTCAACTATTTTCATAAAGAATATATATATTTTTCAAAGTCAACTTTATTGTCAATCTTACTCAGTTTGTGTTTATAGACAGAGAGATCAAAAAGACTTTTAAATCAAATAAAATTATACAATTTACAGATATGTATACAAATATATATATATATATATCCTATATAATGATGGTGGACACTTCACCTCCAGCAGGGCAGATGGCTGCACAAGTCCATCGGGGGATGCTCCCAAAACACCGACTCACTCACAAAGAGACCAGACTCGAACACTGTCTCCTGATAGTCCTGCACAAAAGCCTTCACCCCTTCGGCTTCGTTTACAACCGCCCAGTTGACAGCCATGACTCCGTCCAAGTTGTACCCCCCGAGCACCCTCTTCATGAGGGACGCGCATGGAGTGGATGAAAGTCCCGACCGCAGCACAGCACCAAACTTGCTGGCTGTCAACCTGCCCCGCCTGTGTAACTGCCAGAGGATTTGTCCGCTGTCCTCCGGTGGCTGTCTGGATGGCAGCTTGCTGGTCTCTGCTCAGTCGCATTGAGGCAAGAATTGCCTCAAGCCCCCGACCCCCATGCTCCTTCACCAGCTCCGGCACGGTGACAATGGCCTGATGTTGAGGCCGCGGCTCTGGCTCAGGTGACAAAAGCCATGCCATGCCACACTGTGCGCCCCTCAGTGCAGACCTGAACCAGTCTACATCCTGAGTGGCGATGTCTCTGGCCAGTGGGTTGTATGTCTCCTCTCACTGTTGGTAAAGTTGAGACACCGGCTGGACTACTTTGGAAGTGCCAGGCTTCCTCCACTGGCACTCAACATCTGTGGAGCTGATCTGCCACATGGCACATATTGCCAATTCTGCAGCGTGGCTGCATTTGTACATCCCCCGTGCACAATCACAGACAGCGCTCTGCATCGCACCATCGTCTCCCATGCAGATCTGTACAAATAAAGTAAGTACCATGTTTGTTAGCATACTATAATAGATTGAATGAGCAATAATACAAGGATGGTCCGGATCTGGGGGTGGGAGGGGTTATTTTTCCATAGTTTTGTCTGATTGTTGTTATTGTTTGTTTTTTCTGGTATTTTTTGTAATGTGTGTTGTACTGGTTGTGATTGTACATTGTATTTTTCTAAATGTGTATGAATACATTTTTGAAAAACATTTGATCAACAATAAAAAAGGATTTGGTCAGGATCTAGACTCAGTGTGTAGTTTATTAATTAATCAATGCTCTCTACATTAGGAAAACACATACCAGTGTACCAGAGGGAGTCACACACAGCTGTGCCTAGATAACCAAACAAATTGACAAGATACCAAAACCCTTGAATCTACACACAGCAAATAAACTCAAATGACACAACGAGATGTAAAAGGAGATCACACATACAGTATAGACTATACTGTATAGTCGATATAAAACTGGCCGCTTCAATCTGAAGAGCAACTAAAACAAAACACGGGAGTTTACCTTGTTCTTGTGAACACTAATGTTATCCACAGCATACACAGAGATCACAAAGTTCTTAAGGAGAAAACTAGTTACTGAAACAAAACACGTTAGTGTACCTTGTTAGCTAATGTTAGCTAGCTGACATTAACGTTACACATTGCACTCATATTACTCACCAACATCTTGTAAAGCCGGTCCCGCTGCTCTTACAGAACCGACTAACTCCCCTTTCGTGTATGTACAGCTCTCAACGTGTCCAGACTTGTAGTGATGTTCACCTCGTTTTATACTTGTATTCTCATTCTGAAAGAAACAGGTGAAATTTGCTAACGTGACGGCCGTCTTTGTGATGGTGACGCGTATTGTGCGAGACAGAGACCTGTAGTTCACTCAGCGGTTTCAAACAAAAAAATTTGTAACTTCACAGTTTTACGACACATTTTTATTTTTTTGACTTGCAAAATATTCTTTTAAATTGACAAACATCATATGTGTCATTCGTGGCACAATTCAAACGGGATCAAAAGATAACCTTTCTCTCTCCATTGACTTCAATGTATAATTTTACGCTTCCGGGGTCCCATGGAGGCTCCCGGAAAGGGAGGGACTTCGCCTCTCTATATGGCGCTGGTTTTGTTCAGCCGGATAATCTCCACATATCTACCCTACTTTTATAATTTTCGAATCATCTAATGGCCAGAAGCAAAATGCTAACGTTATGCTATAAACGAACTAGAGACCATGAACCTTTAGAATAATTACCTTTAGAAGTACACCAAAACATAACTGCTAACAAACAATGTAAATGCTGTGTTGGAAAAAAAGTTAATGTAAGAACATGTTGAGTTAAATACTTTTGGCACTGTAGGCCTATATACAAAGCTTGGAAAAATGCCTATTGTGGCTGTCATACTTGCATACAGTGGCAACTAATAGTATTGTGAAGAAATGTCATGACAACTATCTACAGAAAGTTACTGCACGCTGATTGTTGTGGTCCTATTTAGGACAAAACGTTCAGAGCTGTCCTTGTTCCAGTCCGCCCCTGATTGATTAGTGCTTTAACTCGTAAATTACCCCCAATGTTAAAGCTTGTTGATGATATGTGAGATTGTAAATGGTCATGCATTCTAAAGTGTTCACTGTATTGTTTTCCTTCAACAGATACCAAAGCAAGATCTAAGAGCACTTTTAAGAGCCTTTTTCAATTTCTTCTCTTCTCTCTCCTCAGAGCTATATTCCCTACATTTCTTCCTGTCTTCTCCCCATTTTTACCATCTGGTAAAGGACCACTTTGTTGTTCAGATATATCACATATTTGTAACTAAATGATACATTAATTGAAACAAAACACGGTATAAACTGAGGAGTGACTCTCGTGAGTTTCATGTATTTTCTTTACTCCGCTGGCAAACTGCTCTCATGTCAAGAAGCATCAGTGCATGCACTGCATCGTCCAATCAGTGAGCGATACACAGTAAGGGGGCGGGGTGAGTATCTGAGAATTTCGCTCCTCCATTATCGCTCCTCGATCCTCCGGCAGAAATAAGCGCCATGGGACGCTACTCAAGACGACGCAGACAAATCAACTTCCGGTGATACCGAGGACCGACGAGCGACGAAATGAAAATAATCGACCTGAGAAGCAGCCCGAGGACCGAGAAGCGAGGAAATGAAAAATAAGTAGCCTAACTTAACCCTACAGACCACAGACGCAAGGAAAAATACACAGGTGAAGGACGCAGGGATGCAAGTTATGCGACTTGGAATGCAGCTAATGTATGCAAATGATTCATCCTGTTCTTCTGATTGGCTAAGCGCACCAACGTTTCTCGTGTCGGATTGGCTGCTGTTGTCTCGGACACCTCCCCAGGCCACGTCGCACATTGCTCGCCATTTTCCCATCTTCTGAAGCCAGAATCTGTTTATTCTGCTGTCACGGTGTCATTCAACGCTGTCAGCTCCTAAATTAATCGTGACCGGAGACTAACTGAACTATTTAAAGAGTTCTCAATCGGTTTTCCTCTGCTGGAGCTGCCATAAACATGAACGTTTTCAGGCTAACCGGCGATCTCTCCCACCTAGCAGCCATCATCATCCTGCTGCTAAAAATATGGAAAACCAGGTCTTGTGCCGGTAAGTCGTCATGTACCCTCTCTCACAGTGTGTCCGGTGTGTCTGTAGTGTGTGTGCAGCCACAGTTGTGAGGGCTGTGGAGCTTGTCCTGTGATGTTGGTAGGAGCCACAGCCAGTCCTTAGCTAACCAACGTTAGCCAGCTGGCAGCTCCCCCTGACGTCAGCCAGCAGACAGACATTAACTCGACTGGTTGTAAGGGAGTCGTAATAAAAGCTAAAGTCAAGAAGAAGCAGCAGCTGTGGCGTCCAGCTAGCATCAGATGTGTAGCTAGCCTGGACCCGCAGCGGGCCCCAACAACCTGAGGGAGAGAGGGACAGGGGACCAGAGGGCCACATGCAGCGGGTCTTAGTTTGGCCTTTCAGTTGGACCAAACTTTGCTAGCTTGATGTCTCGGCCCCGGTCACTGCCGGCCGGTGTGTCCGCTCAGTGTGTCCCCCCTCAGTGTGTCAGCACCCAGCACCAGACTGACAGCTGCCGCGTGAGAGGGGACACGGGCAGGGGACACGGGCAGGGGGAAAGATCGTGCTACAGGTTGTTATCAGGAGGACACTTGGCAGTGTTCTTCCAAAGACCAAAGGTGAGGCTGCATCAGTGATACAGACGGTCACCTGAGTGATGTCCTTACAGCCTGAGAGGAGATGTTACAGAGTGAGGGCTTTATGGCCTTATGAACAGTGGCTACAGTTTAGTTATAGCAATCTCAAGTCCCAGGCTCCTCCAACCATACAACATACATATACAAGACATACACCAATAAAATAGAGCAAGAACAAACAGAGTAGAAATAAACTAGTGCAATATAATGTTGTGCAGGTAATATGTGTTTCATGTTGGAACAGAAAGACACTGGATGAAACCAGCTGTGTAAATAGTGTATAACAACTGTAGCTACTAGCTACCTATACTGTAGCGACTGCTTCCCAGTCTGACAGGGACCTGGGAAGCAGAGGCTGTAGGTACTAACTGCTTATTAATAGTGTGTAACAGTGTAACTTCCTAATATAACATGCTCCTGAACTAAAGTAGCTACCATTACGTGCCAGAGAACCAGGATAATAAACTCACTTTTTCCAAGCAAATGTTACGTTTTATTTTTTAAGATGTAGTTATCTTAGTCTTTGATATTTAATATGTACTGTCTGTATAGAGGCTGGCTGCAGGAAGGGCCCGTCGTATTGTGAACACATGAGAAGCTGGTCCCAGTCACACGTTGCTGGTTCGCTTTGGAACCTGATCAGCACCATAGTGTTTGATCTGGTTCACTTTGGGACCTGATCAGCACCATAGTGTTTGATCTGGTTCACTTTGGGACCTGATCAGCACCATAGTGTTTGTTCTGGTTCACTTTGGGACCTGATCAGCACCATAGTGTTTGATCTGGTTCACTTTGGGACCTGATCAGCACCATAGTGTTTGATCTGGTTCACTTTGGGACCTGATCAGCACCATAGTGTTTGTTCTGGTTCACTTTGGGACCTGATCAGCACCATAGTGTTTGATCTGGTTCACTTTGGGACCTGATCAGCACCATAGTGTTTGATCTGGTTCACTTTGGGACCTGATCAGCACCATAGTGTTTGATCTGGTTCACTTTGGGACCTGATCAGCACCACAGTGTTTGATCTGGTTCACTTTGGGACCTGATCAGCACCATAGTGTTGGGATGAAGATGTTGCTAATGGTGTGTTAGTCCCTGAAGTGTAAGCACTCCACTAAGCTTACTGTGGGTATTTACCGGGCTGAGCTACTGGCTTCCTTCAAACAGAAAGCAGTCACATGTGAAGGGTTCTGGGGCGTCAGAATGTTTGATGCCCTCTGCTGTGTCCTCAGGTATTTCTGGGAAGAGTCAGGTTCTGTTTGCCCTGGTGTTCACCAGCCGCTACCTGGACCTCCTCACCTCCTTCATCTCTCTCTACAACACCACCATGAAGGTGAGACACTCACTCTTACATCCTGTTCAACTAAGTACAGTGTTCAGGCCTTACTAGGCCACACCTGTGTTTGCCAAAGGAACACCTGTCGTGTCTCTACTTGAGTGTGTGACGGGTCGGTACACACTGAGCAAGTGAGTACTCTCCTCTCATGCTCCCGTCTGTCTTCCAGGTCATCTACATCGGCTGTGCCTACGCCACTGTGTACCTGATTTACATGAAGTTCAAGGCCACCTATGATGGGAACCATGACACATTCAGAGTGGAGTTCCTGGTGGTCCCTGTTGGTGGCCTGGCCTTCCTAGTGAATCACGACTTCTCCCCTCTAGAGGTAAGATACCCCCCCCCCCCATACATGTCATCTTTCCTGCAACAGGTCATCTGGGTCTCAGGCACACACATGTGCTTCTCCCATGTCTGTGAATATACATTGATCTGTCTTTGCTTTCTCACTCACTCACTCACTCACTCACTCACTCTCGCTCACTCACTCACTCTCTCACTCTCTCTCTCGCTCACTCACTCACTCAAGGGCATAGAAAAGATAGTATAAACATGACATGTTAAGCACACACACACACACACACACACACACACACACACACACACACACACACACACACACACACACACACACACACACACACACACACACACACACACACACACACACACACACACACACACACACACACACACACACACACACACACACACACACAGCTTCTGACGGCCAGGAACCATTTCTATTGGCTTGGAGCTCCAAGAGACGCTGATGCAACACCACGGCTCAGTGCTCAAGGTTTCTCGCACTGAGATCTGCATGTTCAAATTAAAATACAAAGTACACTTTGCAGTCCAGAGCGTACCTAAAGCTTTGTGTAGTTGAACTTAATTTACTACTATAGTTATTGTTGCTAGGATTCTTAGAAGCTACAGGAGAAGTATGCACATGTATTTGAAGCTGGTGGTTTACCTCGGACGTCTGTGCACCATTCTGTCCCACACACACTGTCTCTGCCCGGCTCAGATCCTCTGGACGTTCTCCATCTACCTGGAGTCGGTGGCCATCCTGCCTCAGCTGTTCATGATCAGCAAGACGGGGGAGGCCGAGACCATCACCACCCACTACCTGTTCTTCCTGGGCCTGTACAGGGCGCTGTACCTCATCAACTGGATATGGAGGTTCTACTTTGAGGGCTTTTTCGACATGATCGCCATTGTTGCCGGGGTGGTGCAAACCATCCTCTACTGCGACTTCTTCTATCTTTATGTAACAAAAGGTGAGTGCATGTAGTCTGGGACAGAGTCAGTGGTACTTAACTGTGAATCAACTAAAGCTCTTTGTACTGTGGGGCTATCCAGCTAATTGGAGAGTGACCAAGTGAAATGTCATCATGGTGAAACCTATGCACACCCCTGGACTATCTGGTCGGCATGATAACGTGTAATGAATGTAATGAGTGTAGAACTAGATGGCGTTGATACATGTAATTGAATGCATTTCACAGCAGCACTACGTCTCAGAAACAATGTCAGGTTAGAGAAGCTAACGTGTTAAACCTGATCTGGAGAGGAGATGATTATTACATGTTGGAATAATGGCGTGCTCACTTGTTCTATGAAGATAGAAAGCCAGAGGAAGAAGGCTCAAGTCCTTCCTCAGCTGCACGCTGCTGCGGGGATGAGTCTGGGCCGAGCGTCCTTCGTGCTGAAGCTGCAGTAACACTGTGTCCATGCTCTTGTTTCAGTGCTGAAAGGGAAGAAGCTGAGTCTGCCAGCTTAGGTGCCAAAGACGAGTGTTTAGGCAGACGGACAGAGGGGAGGATATGAGGGGAGGACGGGTGGTAGTGGACACCCCTGACCCCCCCCCCCCCACCACCACGGCTTCCTCCTCTCCCCTCCTGCCAGTGCAAGATGCCTGAGACAGAGAGCGGATGGGCTGCTGGCTGCACCCTCTCCAGAGTCAGTGGATCAGAACTCCTGCAGAGGCTGGTCCATGGCCTTCAGATTTCTGTTTGACGCACCTTGCCTTAACTTTTTTATTACTCTGTATAAAGAACGGAAACAAACTGGAGACGTTTTCTACAGGAAAATGTGTTCTCTGAAGATTTGCCACATACTGAAGATGTATAATTGCCTATCATTTGGCAGTGTATGATATTGAAGCAGACTTTTTGTGGTGGGATATTACTGACTCAAGCGTTTGTCATAGTATTTGCAATCAAAATAAATGTGCATTGTTTTTCCCGAATCAGTTTGAGGAGGATTTGTAGAATCCTCATAACTTTGCTGGTCAAATGACTCTTGTTTAGCTCTTCTGTTTTTAGTCACTATGCATTCCCATGTATAAAGAATATCCGTTTTAGTGTCCCTTGGTAGAAAGTACATCGACACGCAGATACCATCATTTAACATTCCTTTCCAAAAGAAGGGTTCTTTGGCAAGGCCCTAAAGGGACTGATGTAAGTGGTTTCTGTGTGAAACAAGTAAAGGGTTGAAAAGACACCAATGAACTTCTGTCACTGTAAACGTCTTTCTTCATCGAAGGTCCTTTTGCTTCCCAGCAGGCTCAGCGTGTCTCACCTGTGAGTACACACCATGGAGCTCATGGGCTCCTTCCGTGAGTTCAGGTCATGTGCTCAATGGGAACTCACAACCGGATTGAAAGTCTTTAATTGTCCTTTCGAGAGCAGATATATTTATGATTTGTTTCTTGGTTCAATATGAACAGTCTGTCGCTGTGCTGCATTGGAGCAGAGCACACTCCCACACCATCACTGTTACGCTGAATCTGAAAGACTCCAGACCTACCTGCTTCTATTTGATTTTATATGCACCATTCCAAGTTTGCTTTTCATTTCTAACCAGAGCTTCTGCATGATCTTGCCACCACAAATAAATGATTGATGGGAAACATTTGTCTCAGTGCTATGGTTACAAATATGTCCCACCTCATTGACTATTGCAGCCCTAACCTGCCTGGACCCTCCATGCAGAGTTAGCACATGTCTAAAGAGATGCAAAAGAACCAGAGATAGAGAGCCCTTTCTTTCAGCACACACATTCTTGCATTACACACACTGCTGCATTACACACACTGCACCTGGTTCAGGTTAGGGTTATGCTAGCAGCGGGGTCATTGGATTTTCTTTTCACAAATGGATATTCAAAAACAAAAAACGACTGGATATGTGATTTTCGTTTTAAAATTGAAATACAAGGCGTTTTTCTTTATCATGGTGAAAAAGGGATTTACTAAACTCAAAAAACGGGATGATATTCATTTTCTACTTCTCAAAACAAATCACTAGAAAACAGAAACAAAAAAACGGTCAATCCGTGTATCTACGGTCCATTTGTTTTCACAACGAAAACAGCCAAGACCAATATTGAGCCCAGAAAATGAACGTTATTAAGGGCTGTAAATATAATAGGCCTGTATCTAAAATGGACAACATTGTTAGGAGATTTCAACTATGCAGCGATTCTGCACTGCGGTCACTCAGCCGTCTCTCGAGTTTATTTATTATTTTTTCTGCCAATAGTTCTTTGTGAGATTGACACTGTTGGACTCAGTAGGCTAGTATTGAAACTACTCCCACATTAAGTAGGGGAGAGTGGGGTAAGTTGAGCCATTTTTTAGTTGTGCTGTCCTCTAAGCAAGGAGAAATGACAGTAAAAATGAAAACACACACCTATAATTCAGGATGTCTCATATCAATGGCAATGATACAAATTAATATTTGATCAAGGGCAGTGAAAATATTACTTTTTTTAAAAAAAAGGCTTGTGGCTCAACTTGCCCCAGTGTAGGGGTAAGTTGATCCAGGTCAGGGGGTAAATTGAACCACTGTTCAAACCTGGGCATACCTACAACAAATCTTAAAGGTAACTCTAAACAATAAACAACAAACCAAATACAAGCTTTTCAAATATTTTTAACATACATTTCGATTGAATTGAATTTTAACATGTTAAAAGGAAAAGTAATCATACAAATGCTGATACAATTTCATACATCTTACCAATCAAACACAGGGTAAATTCAACTTTAAATGTAGCCTATAATAATAATACATTTATTTTGGGGGGCGCCTTTCATAACACCCAAGGACACCTTACAGGGGTACAATTTACATTTACAATTTTACCTTACAAATTCAATCTATAGGTTACTTACGTAACCCCAGTCCTCAGAGTAACATGAAGTGAGATGTCTCACTATGGGATGCGCCTCATCGCGGAGCAAACAGAAGCATCAATCTCATTACGCCAATCCTGATTGGCTGGTGATCTTGACGTCAGCGTCAGGGGAAATCACCCCCTATAAGTAGCTTGCGCCACGACGCATGCGTCATTCAAAATAAGCACCTCTTCTCGCTTCACCATAGCAAGGAGGGCCGTCTGGTGAGACATCTCACTTCATGTTACTCTGAAAACTGGGGTTACGTAAGTAACCTATAGTTCTCATTCATAACACTCCGTTCGATTTCTCACTATGGGATATTGTAGCTCCCGTATTGCCAGACGAGCTTATCTCGAAGATCACCGATCAACCAGAATTTAACAGGTGGAGTCCCGACTCAACAAGGTGCCCAGCACTGCTCGGGCCACGCTTGGAGCGGAGACGTCCAGTCTGTAAAAGCGGACAAAAGTGAGTGGCGAAGACCAGCTTGCCGCTGCACAGATATCCTGGATGGAAACACCCTTGAACAAAGCCCAGGATGTAGCCAGGCCCCGAGTCGAGTGAGCCCGCAGACCCAAAGGTGCTTGCAGATTCTGACTCGTATAGGCCAAAGCAATCGCCTCCACGATCCAGTGGGATAGTCGTTGCTTAGTAACAGGCTTACCCTTGTGAGGTTTAGCCCAGGACACAAAGAGTTGGTCATTAAGACGAAGCTCCTTTGATCTGTCCATATATGTGTGCAAAGCCCGGACTGGACACAACAGATCCTGCTGCTGCTCCCCGGAGGAAACCAGCTGCGGAGGAAATGCCTCAATGTCAATCGGGGTACACGAACCAACCACCTTTGGTTTAAAGGCAGGGTTGGGCTTCAACAACACTCTCGTTTGCCCTGGGGCGAACTGAGTGCATGAGGGATGTACAGACAGTGCATGGATATCACTGACCCGTTTAGCGGATGCCAGGGCCAGTAACAGCACTGTCTTGAGTGACAGATGTTTCATGTCAGCTCCTTCCAGGGGTTCAAATGGGGTCATTCTGAGCCCATTTAAAAGCACTGCCAGGTCCCATAAGGGCACCAGCGACCTGGAGACAGGGAGGAGCCTGCGAGCTCCCTTCATAAAACGGCAAACCAAAGGATGTTGGCTAGCCGTCTTACCCTCAAAGCCCACATGGCATGCAGCAATAGCAGCCAGGTACACCTTGATCGTGGAGAAAGCTCTGTGTTTATCGATCAAGTCCTGTAGAGATGATAAAATCACCCCAACAGGACATTGAAAAGAGATGTGTCCTTCTTGAAGGCACCACTCCTCAAACACCCTTCACTTACAGTCGTAAAGAGACCTGGTGGAGGAAGCTCTCACACTCTGAATAGTGTTTATCACCTTCTGAGGGAGTCCCACTGTATTCAGATTGTACCACTCACGGGTCAGGCCCATAGTGCCCCGCGCTCTGGGCGGGGGTGAAGGATCGCCCTCCCCGCCTGAGACAATCTGTCCCTGCGTGGTGGGGGCTGCCACGGCTGCCCGCACAACAGCTGATATATCCCCGCCAGCCCGTATATTGCGGGCTAGGGTGGAAACATCAGAGTACGTGTGTGGCGTTGCTCTTTCACTCTGGCCGGAGTTAAGGGGAACAGAACGAGTGCGTCCCCGCCTAACGGTGCGTTTAAATCGTGCATTAAAGAGAACAGCTGTCATTGAGCATTTTCTCCCCTTGCGAACAGATTTAACGCGGCTCCGCCGTAACGCACCCACAGCGGACTCCCGATCCTTGGATGAGGAGTCCAGTCTGCATAGAGTGGTGCACCTTTTGACAGTAATTCTGTCCCTAGGTGCATAACACCCGGTACTTGTGTCGCTCTCAGAGAGAGGAGACGTCTGCCGCTCCAAGGGATCAGTTTGTGTGCCAGTGTGTGTAACTGGAGACAACGCAAACTCCCCTGGCGGTTCATCTATGATATCGTGTTGTCTATCACCCGTAGGCGCGTCCCGCACTGGAAAAGTCGGGTGTAGTGCCACTACGCATTTCATAATCACCAAAACTCTCCGTAAGCCGTGGCGTTCGGGGTTTAGTTTTATTATGAGGCCCATGTTGAGCGGGTGCTTTACGAGGACATTCTCCTCCGTAATCTGACTCCGCTCGGTGGGCTTTATAGATAAAACCCTTCTTTCTGGGAGAGAGAGAACTCTTCTCTCCAGAATGTGGGTTGACTCTCACTGGGTTTGTGAAAACAGATAAAGTATAACTGTTTTGAGAAGCCCAGGCAGACATCGTGAGTATCTCCTGCTGTATGCTCCTTAGAGCCAGCTGGGATGTCACTCTTGTGGCTCCGACCGGCACTGCGCATGTGCGTGACGGAGGTGCCTTTTCAGCTCCAGCCGGTACTGCGCATGTGTGTGCCGGTGGTGCCCTCACGGCTCCAGTCGGCACTGCGCCTGCGCGTGCCGGTGGTGCCCTTAAAGCCCTGGCCGGCACTGCGCATGTGTGTGGCGGTGGCTTCACGGACCCGTCAATAATCCGTCCTTTGAGAGATGCCGTAGCTGCTCTTGAAAGGGGAAGGATTGACGGGCCGTTCTTTACAGCTCTAGCCGGCACTGCGTACGCACGTGGCGGTAGTGCCCTTAAAGCCCCAACCGGCACTGCGCATGCGCGTGGCGGTGGTGCCTTCACAGACCCGTTTATTATCCGCCTTTTGAGAGAGGCCGTAGCTGCTCTCAGAAGGGGATTTATGGTTAACGGACTTTTTATTGTCTTTCTTTTAATTTTGTTGGGCTGCGCCCTTGGCCGGAGCCTGGATGCGTCAGCGGAAAATGGTTTATTCAGACAATAACGATGTGACATGTGTCTTGTGCGGACTTGAGGATGGCGTTGAGGCATCTCTCGAGGTGGCGGGGACACATTTAGAGCCGGGGAAGGAACTTCCAGCTCCGTCACGGAGGGGAGAAGGAGGGGCTGTCAGGCCGCTCGCTTCTTCTTCCTCGCCTGCTGGCCGAAATTCTGGGTCGGCTGTGCCTGGGCTACAGCCGGAGCCGGAGATTTTCTAGACCAACTCGCCCTCGTCTCCTGCCTGGGCTGGGGACTCGGGGCGGGCTGCGCCCTCTGCTGTCCTGGTACTTTGAACCCAGCAGAGCGCGGTGCAGCGTGGGCGAAGGGCCGCCGTTGTAAAGGCCGCGGCTGGACCCTTCGAGGGAGACAAAGGTGGAGAGCCTCGTCTTCCTTCTTTTTCGACTCGCACTTCCTCTGCATGGAAGCGGGAGCGGAGCCGAAAATCCCCTCGGGAACGATGGGCACATCTTCCTTTTCCCGGTCTGGGAGGTTGGTGAGGTTGAGCCATCTAGCTCTTTCCTGCACCACCATGATCCCCATTACCTTGCCCGTGGCCTGGACGGCGCAGCGTTGGACACGGAGAAAAATGTCTGTGACCGCGGCTATCTCGTCCAGAGTGGCCGGTCCAGGATTGCTCGACATATCCTCACAGAGCTCCGCTTGGTATGCGGTTAGCATCGAGGAAACGTTCAGAGCCCTGGCGGACAACGCTGCGGCTCTGTAGGCCCGTTCCGTCATGGTAGACTGGAATCGGTCCGTTTTTGCTGGCAGCGTGGGGTTCCTGCTCGGTGACGGGCCCATCCTCGGTAGGAGGTGGGCTGCCACCAGCGGTTCCATAGGTGGTATGTGGAGCAGGCCGAGCCTCTCCATACCGTCACAGTCAAGGGAGGAGGCTCCCTGGATTGGGGCCTTGTTGCTAAAAGGGCCGGTCTCTCCACGAGACCGACACCTCATCCAACATCTCCGGGAAGACCGGGAGGAGTTGCCTCTTTGCTCTCGTTGTTTGGGAAAAAAGTTTTCCCTCGTAACGGGACCTGGAGGTCTCCTTGGCCACTTCGGGCCATGGGATGTCTAGTTTGGCCGCAGTGCGCTGACACACGGCTTGTAGGTCCATACTGAGACAGGGCGAAGCTGGTGTGCTGTCGCCCGGGGGAGCAGCCATCGCTCCCGGCTTTGCAGCCTGAGTCGATGACATGAAGATGTCGTCTTCCTGCTCATCCGAGTCAGACAGGAGGAACTCAGAGGTGTACTCTTCGTCCTCCATGCAGTCTAACTCCAGGACATCTTCCGCGGGTGAAACCGTGGTGAGGTCCAGTCGGGAGCCCCAGCTTGGTATAGCGTGGGGCCCCGTTCCCGCGTTTCTTGCCGCCACCGGATCTCGGCCTGATATAGCGCGGGATTCTGGTTCTGCGGGTGCCGCTGTCGGTGAGCCCCAGACCGCAGTGAGGGGCTCCATCTCTGCGGCAGACGTCCCCGTGTCTTGATTGCCGGTCGGCGGATCAGTGGACATGAGGGGGTCCCGTCCCGACAGGTTAACTTGTTGCGCTAACCTTCGATGGAGGCTCTTCACGGTGAGGCGGGCACAATGCCCGCACGAGCCGGGGTTGTCGATGGCCTCCTGGGCATGTTCCAGCCCGAGGCAGGACGAACAGATCTGTTGTGAGTCTGTGCCTGACACTTTCAACCCGCAACCGCAGCGCCGAGCCTCCGAGATCCTGACTCCTCTGGTGTGAGGGGGAGAGGCATCCATCTCGTTCGCCGTGAGGCGTGGAGAGGGTCCGCTCATGACAGGTACGTTCGAGAAAAAAATGTTTACCGATCTGTCTTTAATCCGGGGGAAAAAAGGACAGCGTGGGTCTTTTTCTCTCAAGGATATTACCTGGTATGGTAATATTCCTGTAATCCTTTTATCCTCCGTGGAAGAGAGAAGAAAAAAGTGTCCTCGCTACCGTGGTGTCGGTAGTGAGGGAAAAAACACAAGTTAGCAACTGGTGTGTTGCTAACTTGAAGTCAAAACCTTACCTTACCTTACGAGGTTGACTATATTACTCTTCTGTGAGAGAATCGGGTAGCCGGCTAACGCCCGTCGACCGAAAATTAGCTTTGGGTTCAGTCTGTGGACTGTTAAGCTAGCCCGGCTACCGTTCGAGATGTGCTCTGAAGCGAGAAGAGGTGTCTGAATGACGCATGCGTCGTGGCGCAGGCTACTTATAGGGGGTGATTTCCCCTGACGTTGACGTCAAGAATCACCGGCCAATCAGGATTGGCGTAATGAGATTGATGCTTCTGTTTGCTCCGCGATGAGGCGCATCCCATAGTGAGACATCGAACGGAGTGTTATGAATGAGAACAGTCGGTTTAGTGAAGTATCAGCCGGGGTAAAACAAGACAAACAACAGAAAATTGACTACAAAAGGACACAAAAGGACACAGGGTACAGATTATAAAGGAAATGCCAGTTTGAACAGGTGGGTTTTGAGTTGGGTTTTGAATGTTGTTATGGAATCAGACTGTCGGATGTGTAGTGGAAGGGTGTTCCAGAGTCTGGGAGCCGAGCAGCTGAAAGCTTGAGCACCCATGGTTTTGAGGCGAGAGCTTGAGACGGTGAGAAGTCCTACGGACGAAAAGCGTAGGGTGCGGGAGGTATGGGCTCAGAACAGTCTCATAATATACACATGAGCACAGAAGGATTCACACTTGTATTTCCGGATCCACACTTGTGTTTTTCAATGCACACACAAATGTATTCCGTTTCATATACATGTAAATAAAATCCAAATACAGAAAAAAGTTTTACATGTGTATTTTTGATCCTCACATATTTGTTTTCCGTTTAAATCCTCTGAACCTGCAAACACAAACCGCTTTCTGTGCACGGATCGCTGTGCATTCGTGTGTGGGTTTTTTGAGACTCCCCTGACGGTCAGCCGATTCGTACTTGTAATTATTTCTATCTATAGCCAATCAGATGTCTCCTCAATTCTAAGCCAATCACATGAGCGCGCCCCCACAAGGGTAGATTTCTTGCGTTCATGACGTAGTGCTTCATGTACGCATTTTGCGCAGTCCGGAGCCGACAGGTCCATGGAGCCTGCCTGCTGGCGCTAATGTCAGGACACCTCCACTCTCAGCACAGCGCCACTTTCCGAACAGAAAATGCACGAAAATACAAGCCTTTATATTATTAAGGTACAGCACCACTTTCCAAACCATGGATGAATGCTTGTGTACACAAAAACGGCAGGCAAAACCGTTTTAAATGTGTGTTTCCTGTATGGCGAAAACAGCTGCTTTATTTATGTCTGTATGAAGTTGTTGTGAGTGTGGAGGGAGCAGCTACAGGTTAGCTTAGCCTAATCGATCAGTGCACTACGAAGCCAGTGCTAGACAGTGACCTGTTAACGGGGGGAGCCCCGCCGGTCATTATCGGCCGATATTCACTCTTAATAGTTTGATCGGTGCTCTCTATAAAGGCCGATCAGGAGAGCTGGATCTGATCGATATGGACATAAACGCGAGTGAAGTAACCGGACGCGAGAGAGAGATCAGATCAGCTGCTGAGTCTGACGGAGACACGCTGCTCTGCATGATCACCTGATGCTCCTCCCTCTGTTTAGCGAGCTGACCGGACTGCGCAAAATGCGTATATGAAGTAATCTTACCCTCGTGGGGGCGCGCTCGTGTGATTGGTTTAGAATGAAGGAGACATCTGATTGGCTATAGATAGAAAAAATTACAAGTACGAATCGGCTGACCGTCAGGGGAGTCTCAAAAAACCCACACACGAATGCACAGCGATCCGTGCACAGAAAGCGGGTTGTGTTTGCAGGTTCAGGGGATTTAAACGGGAAACTAATAAGTGAGGATCAAAAATACATATGTAAAACTTTTTTCTGTATTTGGATTTTATTTACATGTATATGAAACGGAATACATTTGTGTGAGGTTAATTATGTGAGCTATGACTGGTGAGATGGCGGTTGCTGTGTCTCTGAGGAATTTGGAGGGGATATTGTCGTGGCCAGTGGCCTTGTTAGGTTGGAGGGCGCTCAGTTTAATGAGTACCTCTGTTGTTGTTACCCTTGCTAGACTGAAATCATCTTTGCGTACCCCTAGGTTTTTGTAGTAGGTCATGATGTGATCTACTCCAAAAAGCCCTGAGTGGGAGGGTAATTTCTTTACAAGAGTTGTGGCTATGTTTGTGAAAAAAAATGTCAAGTACTTGGCCACATCCAGTTTGTCTGTGATGAGCCTGTTATCTTCTTTATGTTTAAGTTCGAAAATCTCGTTTTGAGTTTTGTACTGCAGCCAAGCTGGTTATTGAGTAATTTCCAAAGTTCACAGGGTTTATTTTTGTTTTCCTCAGTTTTGACATTGATGAAATTCTTTTTGGCAGTTTTGATCATGGAGCTTACGTCATTTCTTAGTCTGTTTCTTTCAATTTTTAGTTCAGTCACGTGGGCCTGGAGTTCACTGCTCGTGCTTTTGGAAAGCATTGACTGACTTTTATGAAACTCAGAGCATTTTTTGTCTCTGGTTTTCATGGCGGTCAGTATGCCGGAGTGCATCCACGGCTCAGCGCGATCTTTTATCCTGGTTGTTCTTAGGGGGGCCAAATCATTGAGTATTGTAGTGAATTTGTTTTTGAAACCAAGCCATGTTTCTTCAACTTGTGTACCACTGAGCTCATCTGACCAGTCCAGGCTCTCCAGTTCCAGGTTAAAGGCCTCGCTAGAGTAATTTTTGAGGTCTCTAGATATGACTGTTTTGTGACAGCCGGCCCTTTGTTTTAGCTTTTTGCGGGTACAGAATATCATATAATGATCACTTAAACCGCATGCTATAACCCCTTTACTGGAGATCCTGGACTTGTCAGAGGTCAGAATGAGATCAATGGTAGTTTGTGTTGTTTCACATACCCGGGTGGGTTGGGTGATTAGCTGGCTGAAGCAGTGCAGATCACAAATCCTACTGAAGGACTTGAAGACGGACGTGTCTTTACGTTGCATATCCGTGTTCCAGTCTCCAATAATAATTGTCTCTACATCCCCCACATCAGCCAAACATCCATCTAATGTATCATAAAAGTCACTCTGTTCCGGTGGTCTATAGATTGTCCCGACTATTACAGATTTAGCATTGTCAAAAATAATTTCAACCCACACAGATTCAATATTTTCATGATGCAGGTCAATACGGTTTTTGAAATTGGTGTCTTTATGTATGTACATGCAGACACCACCTCCATTCACGTTCCTGTCCCTTCTCACTACAAGATAATCTTCAATTTCAATCTCTGAATTTGTAATGGAATTGGCCAATTTGGTCTCAGAAAAGCATAATATGCTTGCCTTACCGTTCATGAATAGCTGCCTGAGTTCAGCCAGTTTGTGTCTCAGGCTGTTAGTGTTCAGATGAAAAATATGTAGTCAATTTTTGTTGCTTAAATGCACAATGTCGTCAGCTTGCAGATATTTGTCTTTGTCCGTTACAGCAACCGGCTTGCGGCCTGCCGTGGTGTTTGGAGCGGTGGGGTGGTGGGGGGAGGGAGGCTCCGTTGTAGCTTTAGCCGTTGATATGCTAGCAGGGTGGCCAACAACATGGCGGATATTTGTTCCCTCGGATCTCGGTTCTCTTCCTCTCGTCACTGCCTCATGCGTGTCTGTCTGCCGAGGCGTCCCCGGGGGAATGTCGAAGTCTCCGTTTATTCCTCGGTCTCCGCTGTCTCCATGCTCTCTGTTGTCGTCGCGTAGTTGTTGCTGCAGCGGAAGAGATGCTAGTTGTGATGCTAGTTGTGATGCTAGCTCCTCGAGCCTGCAGGACTGGCTTCTTGTCTGCACCAGGCCCGGATTCAGATGGATGTCTCCCGCTAACAATAAGACCAAGACGATCATACTTCTTCGGTCTAGTTTGCCTGACGGTGGTAAGTACTTTCGCGTCGGGTTTGCAGTTAATAATGCATGAATGCTTGCACTTCCAAAAGCGAGGTGTTTCCTTTCCCAGCCGCTGAGAAGGTAAAAGTCATTGTGGTTCATTTTATCCCCGCTTTCATTACTCTCCTTCTCTAAGTGATGTTGTCAGGACTCAGGAGGATGAAATATGTAAAAAATCGTGAGGAATAACCTCCAAAGCGGGAGCTCTCGAAAATGCGACCACTTATAGCGAAAACGAAGAATGAAGACTTCCATGGGGAAAGAAACGTCTGTAAATCAGCAGATAATTCTTTGAAAACTAAATAAACTTCCCAATATGAACTCCTTTATAGCCTGTATTTCTCTAAAAGCTGAATCCATTGTTATGTTAACTCTCCATTCCTCTGACTGACAGAGAGCGGGAGCTATGGTCATTATTTACAGTAATCTGGATAGGTTCTGTGCAGTGGGTTACTGTAAACAACAAACGTCCATCTAAAGCACTGGCGTTAATGGGGGAAGATAGAGGAACAGTCTTTATACAAAGCTGTTTGACTATGCCCCAATCCATAAGACTTTCGTCCGCTCCTGAGTCTATTAGCACCCCTTGGTCAATGACCTGATCATTAATAAAAATGTTTACCTTGGTAACAGGTCAAGCAAGTCTGTGGGAAGCTTGCTCACCAGCGCCCTCCTCTTGGCTGGTAAGCTTGATCCTTTCCCGGACATGACGCGAGTTGGCATCTCTGTACCTTGGACAAAACTGATGTTCGAGTTGCGTGAGTGAAGACGCTGGCGTGTTTGTCGCCGCTTCACTTCGTAGCCAAAAAAAATCGTGTTTTCTGTGCTGTTTTTTTCCCCATGTTTTTGTGTTCCAACAACCACAAATCCACTGCAAATAGTCTGCTAAAGCTACCATAACTGTCTGGATCTAACGACTGTGTACCTATTACACTTACACATTCTCCGACGATCAGCTGTCACTGCTAGCTGACGATCGGCTCTCACTGCTAGCCGCCGTTCAGCCGCTAGCTCCTGCGTAGCTACCGGCCATCCTCTTCAACCTGGGATCTCTGGAGCTCCATTTCCTTCTCCACATCCCCAGTCTGTCCCCTCAACTCAGCTGCTACCCAGTTTCTTGTTAGCATTTCATTGCTAGCCACTGCTGGCTTCTCAATGTAGCTGCCGCCTAGCCCCTGTTTAGCAGCTCGTAACTAGCCGCTGCTCCTCTGTGCTGCTGACATGGCTCTCTGGAAATACTCTGCAAATGTGGAATCTTGTCTGCCACAATACTCCTAACTGCCTCACTACAATACAATCACTTGGACTCCTTCCCCGTCCCGCTATGTGCATAGGGCTGCACGTCGCAAGTTTGTCAACTCTGACCATGACATCCCCACCACACAGATAGACAGGCGGTCCGTCGCACTTTGCCGACGTCATCAGAGCACACCCCACGTGCATAGCTGTAATCTGAGACCTCTCAGCTGTATCGACGTCATCAGCCCATTCACCCCCTCTGCCTCAACAACTACAAACAACAATGCAACATTCATGCTGCAGAATGTTCGATCACTGAACAAAAAAGCACCTCTGATCAATGACATTATCACTGATCATAAACTTCATTTCCTCTGCTTAACCGAAACATGGCAAACTGGACAGGATTTCCTATTACTCAACCAAGCCACACCTCCTGGCTATGTCTACCTCCAAAAGCCCCGCTCCACTGGTCGGGGCAGTGGGCTGGCTGTAATATACAGGGCAGACATCTCGATCAAAGAGCTTCCTGTACCAAACACCACCTCACTTGAATGTCTTGCCTTCACTCTATCTGGATCTGCACAGCTCCAGGCTGTTCTTATATATCGCCCCCCCCAAAGCCTCAGCCTCTGCCATCTTCCTGTCGGAACTATCTGAGCTACTCACCTCAATCTGCTCCATGTCCCCATCTACGCTCCTTCTTGGAGACTTTAACATTCATGTGGACTCACCCTGTTGCACATTTGCCTCTGACTTCCTGGCACTTCTGGACTGCTTCAATTTTGAACAGCATGTCAATGATCTCACCCATGCCAAAGGCCACACCCTGGATTTGGTATGTACCACTGGCACAACTGCATCCCACCTGCAGTGCCTCAACCTGGCTGTCTCCGACCATCATGCCATCTGTTCACTGTGCCTCCCCACACAGCTTGTACTGCGGACAATCACCTACAGGAGCCTAAAATCAGTGAGCGCACCAGCCATAACCAGCCTCATAGCTAGCCACCTGGCCTCCGATCCCCCTGACACCTCGGTTGACGGACTGGTAGCCCAGTACAACACTGCTCTTTCCCTGAGTCTCGACTCACTTGCCCCCCTCATTACTCGCACTGTCTCCTTCACCCACTCAGCCCCCTGGTTCACCACCAGTCTCCGTGCCATGAAAGCCTCTGGCCTCCAACTGGAGCGGCTCCACAAAAAAATCTGGCCTCAACGTCCATCTGGAGGCATGATGTATAGAGAGCATGTCAAATCTTACAAGGACGCCCTCTCAAAAGCTAAG
The DNA here is from genome assembly GCF_902827115.2 of Pseudochaenichthys georgianus. Classification (NCBI taxonomy): domain Eukaryota; kingdom Metazoa; phylum Chordata; class Actinopteri; order Perciformes; family Channichthyidae; genus Pseudochaenichthys; species Pseudochaenichthys georgianus. The sequence goes on from NC_047525.1 coordinate 4,227,326, forward strand.
GCACACTACTACTCCTCACTCATCGGTAACCAGCATCACCACCCCCGTATGCTCTTCTCCACCATAAACCGCCTACTCCGCCCAATTAACCCCCCCAACCCAGCAGACGCCCCCGAGCTTTGCACCAGGTTCCTTGACTACTTTGAGGACAAAGTCAACTCCATCCACCAGGAACTCCAGGCCTCTGCCCCATCCCATCCACATGCCACACCACCTCCAGTCACTGTTCGTTCAACTCAACACCTGCCTCAATGTTGTCTCTCCTCCTTTGCACCAGTGGATGTCACACAGGTTACCAAACTTGTCTCAAAAGTTAAGGCTACAACCTGCTCCCTCGACCCCATGCCCTCTGCCCTGGTCAAAACTTGCCTACCCATCCTCTGCTCCAACATTGTTAAAAGTATCAAATCCTCCCTGGAATCAGGCAAGGTTCCCGCCGTCCTCAAGATAGCAGCTGTCACCCCCATCGTCAAAAAACCTGGTCTCGACCCCGAGGACCCCAGCAACTTCCAGCCGATCTCCAACCTTCCTTTTCTTAGCAAGATCATGGAAAGAGCAGTTGCTGCCCAACTCCACCATCATATGTCCGACCATGAGCTCTTTGAACCCTTCCAATCAGGCTTCAGATCCAACCACAGCACAGAGACGGCCCTTATTAAAATAACCAATGACCTCCTCATAGCCGCCGATTCAGGCCTCGTCAGCATCCTTATCCTCCTGGACATCTCCGCCGCATTCGACACAGTCTCCCACACTATCCTACTCAACCGCCTATCCGTCTACCTTGGCCTCTCTGGTACAGCCCTCTCCTGGTTCCATTCCTACCTCTCCAACAGGCAACAGTTTGTGACCATCGGAAAATCCAGCTCTCCCCCAGCCCCTGTCAACCAAGGTGTGCCGCAAAGTTCGGTGCTCGGCCCCCTTCTATTCAACATCTACATGCTCCCCCTCGGTGAAATCATCCGCTGACATGGTCTCAACTTCCACTCCTATGCCGACGACACCCAACTCTACATCAGTACCAATCCATCATCCCAGCTACCCCCACTGTCACTTGTCAACTGCCTCCGTGACATCCAAGCCTGGATGTCAACAAATCTACTTAAACTCAACAATAACAAAACAGAGCTCATGGTTGTGGCCCCAAAAACACTGCTCCGGAAGGTTGGAGGCTCCTCACCATCGATGGCGGCTCCATCCACCCTTCCCCTGAGGTTCGCAGCCTGGGCGTCACTCTGGACTCTAGCCTCACCTTCAACTCCCACATCAGGTCTACTGTCAAAACCGCTTTCTTTCACCTACGAAACATCTCCAGACTCCGGCCCTCTCTCCCCGACCCCGTTGCAGAAACATTAATTCATACCTTCATCTCCTCTCGTCTGGACTACTGCAATGGAGTTCTGTTCGGGGTCACCAGCAAAGCCCTGGACAGTATGTCTAGAACTCTGCAGCCAGGCTCCTCACCCACACTAAGCCCTGGCAACACATCACCCTCATCCACCTTCACTGGCTGCCGGTCACGCATCCAGTACACACTCCTCCTGCTAACCTACACATCTCTCCACTCCCTAGCCCCTCCATACATCTCTGACCTCCTTCAGCTCTAGACCCCCTCTTGTCACCTGCGGTCCTCTGACAAAGGGCTGCTCTCCATCCAGCGCTCCAAGCTGAAAACATTTGGCAACAGAGCCTTCAGTGTCGCAGCCCCCCGCCCTCTGGAATTCTCTCCCCTCTGCAATCAGGAATGCAGACACTCTGGACACCTTCAAAAAAAAACTCAAACACCATCTGTTCACTCAGGCCTTTGGCCTCAACTAATATACAGTACTCAGCAACCTGTTCCTGTTTTGTTTTCTTCAGCCTATGTATCTGTATGATTATTATTCCTTTTTGTTGTGTTACTTCCCATTGTAAAGCGTCCTTGGGTTTTGTACTGCAGTCTCTTCTCCAGAGGCGGATTTAGGATTGTAGGAGATCCGGGCTTAGCCCAGGAGTTGTTGGGAGGGGGGGGTGCAGGGGTAAAGTGCTATTTTTTTACAAGTGGGGGGTGGACCAAACATCCTTTAGGGGGGTCGTCACCTCCTCTAGGGGTGTCCGGGGGCATGCTCCCCCGGGAAGATTTTTTTTTTTTAAATATTGAAGTTAAAAGTATCAATCTGGTGCACTTTGAGGGCAACATTAACCCTACCTTAATAATACCTTAAAGGGGACATATCATGCTATATTTGAACAATATATTGTAGGGCCATATCTATATAAAGTATATAAATAGTTTTTCTTTCAAAATACCAAATAGATCCTGCATTTTAGCCATGCCTCATTTCGCTCAATTTGCTCTTTCCAGCGCTGTTTGCAGGGGGCTGATTCTGTGAGCTGCACCTGACCACGCCCCCCTGCAGGAGAGGGGAGCGTGCTTTGAGATCAGCTGCTAGGCTGCAGCGGGGAGAAGAGGGGGTCCCCTCGTTCCTTGGAAGAGCCGGAGAGGAGGGTGTTTGTCATCTACTGGTGGACTACCGGAGAGAATTACAGCGAGGGAGGGATTGCAATGAATAACAGCAGCAGGAGCAAACACTTCCCTCGGGGAGGGAGAAAAAGAGCCAGAGCAGAGTATAAAGGGCAACCATGCGCGGGAAGTCTTCTTCGCTACTTTTGTGGCAGACTACAGCGCCACTTACAGGCCTGGCATATGTACTACAGCGTCTCCAGCGCAATGGCCGGCCGTGGCCCAACCCCACATTCCCCTGATAGGTGGAGAATTGACCAATAAGCGGAGCACCACTTCTGTGACGTAGAAAATAATTCAAGATCAGTTTGTATCAGATCCGTTGCAGCCCCGTTTTTAGAGATTTGGGTATGGAGGAAAAGAGAGAGGGTTGTGTTTTCTGACACTTTGTGAGTTCCCTGGAACACCGGGGACTAGGGGTGTAACGGTTCACAGAAGTCACGGTGCGGTTCGTACCTCGGTTTGGGGGTCACGGTTCGGTACAACAAGAAAAAGCAAAAAAAGTCCCAAATGCATAATTCCAGGTTTGTGTTATTTACTTTTGAACAGTAGTGCAAGTTTCAGTTTAAAAATAAGGAACTCTGACATTTTGAATAATTAACTGTATTAAACAGTTAAAAACAAACCATAAACAGTACCACACACACTCAGATGGCCATATTATCTATAATGGCTGATGTCAAACAAAAAGGTTTCATCAAGCTGTAAAACTAAAAAGAATGTCTTGAAAATATGACATCATAAATAATAAGAAAGTGTTTCAAGAGCGCAAAGTCGTTGAAAAAATATGCCAAAAGCTTCCGTTATTTATTTTGGTCTCTCGGCTCTCATGTCTATTGGTTTATTCAAAACAGCGGGGATCAGCTGTTGAACTGCTGTTGTCTTTTGCCGGGCTCCGGTGATTGGCAAATCTGGGTGATGCCTTCTGATGTGATTTAGCATGTTTGGCGTGTGGTCCCATTAGCATACCGCACCGCTATCGAACAACGCCGACACACCGTCCTCTTCCGATCCACTGCGCATTGCTTATCGTTTTATAGATCTATTCTCATCCACCATCTTTGTTTGTGACGTAAAGAGTGTAAGAGTCACGTTTCTGAATCGGGCACTCTGAGTGGATGCAGTCACAGCCAATCGGATTCAGAGTGTTGCCTGTCAGTTCCGTTGCCTGTCAGTTCCGTTGCTATGGTTCCGTTGTTATGTGTACTGAAACGAGAGCCGGTATAATTCCACGCGCGAAAACAAAATAAAAATTGGAATACGTTATTTTAGTGTCTTAAAAGTAGACTGAGGTATGAAGGGTTAACGTTACATCTTAGGATAATTTTTAGTCATGTTCTGTATACATACTGTATACATGTCGCTGCTTTTAATTTAAACTGAGCTGTTATGTTCATCAGCAAAGTGGAACTTCTGTGTGAACTATTCATATCTTAAACTGCACTGTAACTTTTTATTCATGTATATTATCTTTTACTGTTTTTAAATGCCTTTGTCTGAATGTCTTTCATTTTTGTAAAGCACCTTGAATTGCCTTGTGTTGAAAGGTGCTATATAAATAAACTTGCCTTGCTTTGGTTAATCCATGTTTACTAGCTATAAGATTAACGTTACAGTACATCACTCTTTTTCACTTCTTACTCAGTCAGCCAGAGTGCAGATATCACCATTAGATTCACAAACCTGAAACATCATCCATTTCTTCACTGCTGGTGATGACATTGTTGTCAGCTGCTGATACTGCTGCTGCTGCTTCGATGAAAATAACTTTCTAATATCCATAACTGTATAGGCTATTAGCTTAAAACTCGTCAGGCACCAGGGCTGAAATCGAATAGTCCATTTAGCTTAGGAACCTTCCTAAAGGAGTGAAATGACCCGGAAGTCCCTCAGTGGCAGCCATGATAAGTGCCGTTCGAATTCTCTAGAATGATGAGAATGATAGGAAAGGAGGTTTCAAACTTCCTTTATAACCTCCTTTAGCTTAGGAACCACTGGACCTCCCTAAGCGAACATGCTGCCCCACAATGCCTTGCAGCCGCAGCATTTGCCGTCACTCAACAGTCGGCCGTTCACGGAAACAACCGATTATGACCGAGAAATGATATCATGAAAGTTACGGTGCTTATTAAGGTTTTTAAAACATAGGTGGTAAGTTGCCAAAGTGCTTTGTTCTGAACGTTCATCAGTATTATAATCAAAAAGAGAAATATGAACGTTAGTTTTTACTGAAATGATCAAATAAAGTCAACATCTCACAGTCTTTACTGAGCTGTGTGGGGTTTGTTCAACTTTTAAAAGATGTTTGAATGGTGATACACACAGTGATAGGTGTTAAGGACTAACGTTTATAATAAATACATCTGTATTTATTTTAAGATCTTTTCATAGTTCATACAATCTTTGGGATCATTAGTAGGCTATTCATGTGGACCGGAGGGAGAGGGCGACGAGCATAAGTTTCACTTTCCTTTTTTATTTCAATTCCAACTTTGGTCCTGAAGAATCTGTTTCTCTGTTGTCCACGTTCATAAAGCATAAAGCAGCAGCATCAGAGCACGGTGCAGAGTCTCTAGATGAGTTCACAGTAGTCCCTCGTTCTTATTAAACATCCATGCAGTGGCGGCCGGCCCATAGGGGCGCTAGGGGCGCCGCCCCACCTCTTGCCAGATACAAAATAAAAAAAAATAAAAAATATTAAATAAAAAAATATATATTTAAAAAATTTATTTATTTATTTTATATTTTAATTTTTAATGAACAAGGTAAATATCATACAATTAGTATCACAAAAATGTATAATCTACAATACAATCTCGTTTAAAATGGTGTTACGATGTCTAAAGTTACTGATAAGTCACCTGTTTCCTGCCTGGCCTTGCCCATGGCATTAGTTTATCATTACGGGGCAGAGCCCCCGAGCGAAACAGCAGCAACCAGCAGGTTGCAAAAGTCTCAATAGTAAACTGTGCCGCCGAAACATAATTTCAGCCAATCAGCGCCGTCAAATATTTTGGTCACGTGGGCGCTCAGGTTGGCGCCCATGTTGCTTACGTGCGTTGACGTGATTTGTTTTTTAGACTCGTGAGTAACCAAGGTGACGCAGTATTTGGATGAGAATGGTGTGCAGGTGGAGTCGCCGGAGCCTCGGTCCGCCCAAGAGCTACTCTCCAATCCTTTTGAAAGGAGAAGTTTGGGAGATAAATTGATACTTAAAGACCTTGGACCGGACCAACCCGATTTGTATATATCACAGCAAGCTCGTGAAAAATACAACGCATCAACAAGGCTTCTCACATGGCTAGCTGGATGCAATCAGGTAAATGCTATCCTTTGTTTCACATGCTTGCTCTTCAAACAGCCGGGGACAGATACGATCTGTTCAGAAACTAGACAAAAGTTAAACAAGTACAAACCACAGACTGTCTGTGTCATGGCGAATACAGTCGCTGGTTTATTTATGTCTGTAGGCCGTTGTTGTGAGTGTGTACGGTCGGAGCATATATAGTGTTAGCTTAGCCAAGCTCCATTCAGGGAACAAGCATTCTAAAAGGTTTTTCGCCTGCCGTCTGTCTGCAGACTTGTCAAAGCATTAATTCATGGTTTTTACTAACCGGTATCAGTATGTTGTTACGTCGGCATCATTTAGAAACGTGTATTACAATTTAATCACGGTAAAATATGTTCATGTTGTTGTAGCTCCCGAGCCAGCGCGTCTTGTTTGAATGATGCGAGTAAACACAGCTGACAGCTGCGGTGAAACTCAGCGACTAGAGCGATGCGATAGGAGCGTTTAGAGCAAGCGAATATTCGCATCGCGTCCGGTCTGAACGCAGCATTAAAGCGAGCTCCACGCTGCACTGGAAACGCGCCATTACATCACCAGAAGTCCTAATTTAAGGGGTCATTTGTCCCAAAACAATTTTTTTTTACTCACTCTATCAATAGCCCCACCAAAAATATTTTCCACCAGCCGCCACTGCATCCATGCTGTAGTCCGCTGTATAGAAAACTGTAATTTCCATGGTTTCCCCACAGCAGCAGACGCACATTCAGGACGTCCGCTGGCGCATCATAAACACGTCGGATAGTGAAAGTGCATTCGGATTCTCTAAAGCACCGCAGTCTCTTCTCCTCAGTCCTTTTGAATTCTCCTATCCACTATCCCTTAACCCCGTGACGTTTCACTCAGAGGTCAAGGAATAGGAGATAGGGTTAGAATTTAGGAGCTGATCTTTGGACTATTCGACTGCAGCCTAGGAAGGATCACTTCTTCTTCAGGGCAGGGAAGGCTACGCAGTACGCAGGCTAATGTCCCGCAGCGGCTGCCTCTCTGGTGGACTCCGGTACTGCACATTACTCCCGAGACATTTAAAAAAAAAAAGTGAAACATCCGGGGCTTTTCAGAAAACATCCGGGGCTTGAGCCCAAGTAGCCACCCCCTAGCGCCGCCTCTGCTCTTCTCCTAAGTCCTATTGAATTCTCCTATCCACTATCCCCGTTACGTTTCACTCAGAGGTCAAGGAGCCCGAGGCTGCAGTCGGATAGTTTAAAAATCAGTCTATTCCTGGACCTCTGAGTGAAACGTCACGGGGTTAAGGGATAGTGGATAGGAGAATTCAAAAGGACTTAGGAGAAGAGACTGCGGTACTTTAGAGAATCCGAATGCACTTTCACTATCCAACGTGTTTATGATGCGCCAGCGGACGTCATGAATGTGCGTCTGCTGCTGTGGGGAAACTATGGAAACCACAGTTTTCTATACAGCGGACTACAACATGGATGTTTAATAAGAACGAGGGACTACTGTGAACTCATCTAGAGACTCAGCACCGTGCTCTGATGCTGCTGCTTTGCTTTATGAACGTGGAAAACTGAGAAACATATTCTTCAGGACCAAAGTTGGAATTGAAATAAAAAAGGAAAGTGAAACTTATGCTCGTCACCCTCTCCCTCCGGTCCACATTAATACTAATGATCCCAATACGTATGATTGTATGAACTAAAGATCTTAAAATCAATACAGATGTATTTATTATAAACGTTAGTCCTTAACATCTATCACTGTGTATATCACCATTCAAACATCTTTTAAAAGTTGAACAAACCCCACACAGCTCGGTAAAGACTGAAATGTTGACTTTATTTGCTAATTTCAGTGAAAACTAACGTTCATATTTCTCTTTTTGATTATAATACTGATGAACGTTCAAAACAAAGCACTTTGGCAACTTACCACCTATGTTTTAAAAACCTTAATAAGCACCGTAACTTTCATGATATCATTTCTCGGTCATAATCGGTTGTTTCCGTGAACGGCCGACTGTTGAGTGACGGCAAATGCTGCGGCTGCAAGGCATTGTGGGGCAGCATTTTCGCTTCTCCTGTCGGTTAGGGAGGTCCAGTGGTTCCTAAGCTAAAGGAGGTTATAAAGGAAGTTTGAAACCTCCTTTCCTATCATTCTCATCATTCTAGAGAATTCGAACGGCACTTATCATGGCTGCCACTGAGGGACTTCCGGGGCTGAAGTCGAATAGTCCATTTAGCTTAGGAACCTTCCTAAAGGAGTGAAATTACCCGGAAGTCCCTCAGTGGCAGCCATGATAAGTGCCGTTCGAATTCTCTAGAATGATGAGAATGATAGGAAAGGAGGTTTCAAACTTCCTTTATAACCTCCTTTAGCTTAGGAACCACTGGACCTCCCTAACCGACAGGAGAAGCGAAAATGCTGCCCCACAATGCCTTGCAGCCGCAGCATTTGCCGTCACTCAACAGTCGGCCGTTCACGGAAACAACCGATTATGACCGAGAAATGATATCATGAAAGTTACGGTGCTTATTAAGCATTTTAAAACGTAGGTGGTAAGTTGCCAAAGTGCTTTGTTTTGAACGTTCATCAGTATTATAATCAAAAAGAGAAATATGAACGTTAGTTTTTACTGAAATGATCAAATAAAGTCAACATTTCAGTCTTTACTGAGCTGTGTGGAGTTTGTTCAACTTTTAAAAGATGTTTGAATGGTGATATACACAGTGATAAATGTTAAGGACTAACGTTTATAATAAATACATCTGTATTGATTTTAAGATCTTTAGTTCATACAATCATACGTATTGGGATCATTTGTATTAATGTGGACCGGAGGGAGAGGGTGGCGAGCATAAGTTTCACTTTCCTTTTTTATTTCAATTCCAACTTTGGTCATGAAGAATATGTGTCTCTGTTGTCCACGTTCATAAAGCAAAGCAGCAGCATCAGAGCACGGTGCAGAGTCTCTAGATGAGTTTACAGTAGTCCCTCGTTCTTATTAAACATCCATGTTGTAGTCCGCTGTATAGAAAACTGTGGTTTCCATAGTTTCCCCACAGCAGCAGACGCACACAATGACGTCCGCTGGCGCATCATAAACACGTCAGATAGTGAAAGTGCATTCGGATTCTCTAAAGTACCGCAGTCTCTTCTCCTAAGTCCTTTTGAATTCTCCTATCCACTATCCCTTAACCCCGTGACGTTTCACTCAGAGGTCAAGGAATAGACGATAGGGTTAGAACTTAGGAGCTGATTTTTAAACTATCCGACTGCAGCCCGGGTCATTTCACTCCTTTAGGAAGGTTCCTAAGCTAAATGGACTATTCGACTTCAGCCTCGGAATTTAACCCATGTTTCGTTTCCATAAGTGGGTGTGTCTCCAGCGCCTCCTTGCTTCTGATTGGCTAGTGTGCCCTATGCTTGCGCTGTACTCTTCAAAATAAAGGTTCTACACCCACTTATGGAAACGAAACATTGAGTGGTATACTTGTTTTAACAGTAAGAACAGAAAAAAGAAAAAACGACCCGTTTCTGCTTTTTTTTTCAATTAGAACGAAAAAACAAACGGTTAAAATCCGTGTATCTACCGTCCACTTGTTTTTCTTTATTAAACACGGAAACGGAAGAGCGTTTGAGAGGCTTTTTTGATTTTTGCTTTTCACCTTACTGAATGGTCTAATGGTCAGTGCAACGGGGGGCGGGGCGAAACTGACGGAAGTGATTTCAAAACAAAAGCGGTGATATATTATAAACAAAGGGAAACAAGGTGAATTTAGCGAACACAACGAAAACGGCCAAGACACATATTGAGCCCAGAAAATGGATGTTATTAAGGGCTGTAAATATAATAAGCCTCTGTCTAAAATTGACAACATTGTTAGGAGATTTAAACTACAGCGATTCTGCACTGCGGTCACTCAGCCGCCTCACGAGTTTGTTTTTTCAAATCAGCTGCTCTTCATTCCTGCTATATTTGACGAGTGATACAAATATGTTTTACCACAAGTTCTTAAGAAAACTGACACTGTTGGACTCGGTTCTAGTTTGACTTCTACCAGAAATAAAATGAAGTACTTTTGCTGTGTACTTTGTGAGTAATCCTCTGTCAGAGTCCCCTCCATAGTACATAATGCATGTTCTCATTCATAACACTCCGTTCGATGTCTCACTATGGGATGCGCCTCATCGCGGAGCAAACAGAAGCATCAATCTCATTACGCCAATCCTGATTGGCCGGTGATTCTTGACGTCAACGTCAGGGGAAATCACCCCCTATAAGTAGCCTGCGCCACGACGCATGCGTCATTCAAACACCTCTTCTCGCTTCAGAGCACATCTCGAACGGTAGCCGGGCTAGCTTAACAGTCCACAGACTGAACCCAACACATTTTCGGTCGACGGGCGTTAGCCGGCTACCCGATTCTCTCACAGAAGAATATTATAGTCAACCTCGCCGTTCTTCCTCTGGAGTAAGGTAAGGTTTTGACTTCAAGTTAGCAACACACCAGTTGCTAAATTGTGTTTTTTCCCTCACTACCGACACCATGGTAGCAAGGACACTTTTTTCTTCTCTCTTCCACGGAGGAGAAAAGGATTACAGGAATATTACCATACCAGGTAATATCCTTGAGAGAAAAAGACCCACGCTGTCCTTTTTCCCCCCGGATTAAAGACAGATCGGTAAACATTTTTTTCTCGAACGTACCTGTCATGAGCGGACCCTCTCCACGCCTCACGGCGAACGAGATGGATGCCTCTCCCCCTCACACCAGAGGAGTCAGGATCTCGGAGGCTCGGCGCTGCGGTTGCGGGTTGAAAGTGTCAGGCACAGACTCACACCAGATCTGTTCGTCCTGCCTCGGGCTGGAACACGCCCAGGAGGCCATCGACAACCCCGGCTCGTGCGGGCATTGTGCCCGCCTCACAGTGAAGAGCCTCCACCGAAGGTTAGCGCAACAAGTTAACCTGTCGGGACGGGACCCCCTCATGTCCACTGATCCGCCGACCGGCAATCAAGACACGGGGACGTCTGCCGCAGAGATGGAGCCCCTCACTGCGGTCTGGGGCTCACCGACAGCGGCACCCGCAGAACCGGAATCCCGCGCCATATCAGGCCGAGATCCGGTGGCGGCAAGAAACGCGGGAACGGGGCCCCACGCTATACCAAGCTGGGGCTCCCGACTGGACCTCACCACGGTTTCACCCGCGGAAGATGTCCTGGAGTTAGACTGCATGGAGGACGAAGAGTATACCTCTGAGTTCCTCCTGTCTGACTCGGATGAGCAGGAAGACGACATCTTCATGTCATCGACTCAGGCTGCAAAGCCGGGAGCGATGGCTGCTCCCCCGGGCGACAGCACACCAGCTTCGCCCTGTCTCAGTATGGACCTACAAGCCGTGTGTCAGCGCGCTGCGGCCAAACTAGACATCCCATGGCCCGAAGTGGCCAAGGAGACCTCCAGGTCCCGTTACGAGGGAAAACTTTTTTCCCAAACAACGAGGGCAAAGAGGCAACTCCTCCCGGTCTTCCCGGAGATGTTGGATGAGGTGTCGGTCTCGTGGAGAGACCGGCCCTTTAGCAACAAGGCCCCAATCCAGGGAGCCTCCTCCCTTGACTGTGACGGTATGGAGAGGCTCGGCCTGCTCCACATACCGCCTATGGAACCGCTGGTGGCAGCCCACCTCCTACCGAGGATGGGCCCGTCACCGAGCAGGAACCCCACGCTGCCAGCAAAAACGGACCGATTCCAGTCTACCATGACGGAACGGGCCTACAGAGCCGCAGCGTTGTCCGCCAGGGCTCTGAACGTTTCCTCGATGCTAACCGCATACCAAGCGGAGCTCTGTGAGGATATGTCGAGCAATCCTGGACCGGCCACTCTGGACGAGATAACCGCGGTCACAGACATTTGTCTCCGTGTCCAACGCTGCTACGGCATCTCTCAAAGGACGGATTATTGACGGGTCCGTGAAGCCACCGCCACACACATGCGCAGTGCCGGCCAGGGCTTTAAGGGCACCACCGGCACGCGCAGGCGCAGTGCCGACTGGAGCCGTGAGGGCACCACCGGCACACACATGCGCAGTACCGGCTGGAGCTGAAAAGGCACCTCCGTCACGCACATGCGCAGTGCCGGTCGGAGCCATAAGAATGACATCCCAGCTGGCTCTAAGGAGCATACAGCAGGAGATACTCACGATGTCTGCCTGGGCTTCTCAAAACAGTTATAATTGATCTGTTTTCACAAACCCAGTGAGAGTCAACCCACATTCTGGAGAGAAGAGTTCTCTCTCTCCCAGAAAGAAGGGTTTTATCTATAAAGCCCACCGAGCGGAGTCAGATTACGGAGGAGAATGTCCTCGTAAAGCACCCGCTCAACATGGGCCTCATAATAAAACTAAACCCCGAACGCCACGGCTTACGGAGAGTTTTGGTGATTATGAAATGCGTAGTGGCACTACACCCGACTTTTCCAGTGCGGGACGCGCCTACGGGTGCAGTCCTTTCACGGAAGGTGGTCACCACGGACGCAGGTCAGACGGGCTGACAGGGGACTTACGAAGGTCGCCCGGTGAGAGGTCTCTAGAACAGAGACTTCCAGCGGGCACGCGTAGATTACCCGGAGCTTTTAGCGGTGTTCCCCACCCAAAAATGCTTCCTGCCTTCTCTCAGAGGACTTCATGTCCCCGTGAGGACAGACAACACGATATCATAGATGAACCGCCAGGGGAGTTTGCGTTGTCTCCAGTCACACACACTGGCACACAAACTTATCCCTTGGAGCGGCAGACGTCTCCTCTCTCTGAGAGCGACACAAGTACCGGGTGTTATGCACCTAGGGACAGAATTACTGTCAAAGGGTGCACCACTCTATGCAGACTGGACTCCTCATCCAAGGATCGAGAGTCCGCTGGGGGTGCGTTACGGCGGAGCCGCGTTAAATCTGTTCGCAAGGGGAGAAAATGCTCAATGACAGCTGAACTCTTTAATGCACGATTTAAACGCACCGTTAGGCGGGGACGCACTCGTACACGATTGACCTCCGGGTCCTCTGTACACGTTCCCACCCCTGGTTCTGTTCCCCTTAACTCCGGCCAGAGTGAAAGAGCAACGCCACACACGTACTCTGATGTTTCCACCCTAGCCCGCAATATACGGGCTGGCGGGGATATATCAGCTGTTGTGCGGGCAGCCATGGCAGCCCCCACCACGCAGGGACAGATTGTCTCAGGCGGGGAGGGCGATCCTTCACCCACGCCCAGAGCGCGGGGCACTATGGGCCTGATCCGTGAGTGGTACAATCTGAATACAGTGGGACTCCCTCAGAAGGTGATAAACACTATTCAGAGTGTGAGAGCTTCCTCCACCAGGTCTCTTTACGACTGTAAGTGGAGGGTGTTTGAGGAGTGGTGCCTTCAAGAAGGACACATCTCTTTTCAATGTCCTGTCGGGGTGATTTTATCATCTCTACAGGACTTGATCGATAAACACAGAGCTTTCTCCACGATCAAGGTGTACCTGGCTGCTATTGCTGCATGCCATGTGGGCTTTGAGGGAAAGACGGCTAGCCAACATCCTTTGGTCTGCCGTTTTATGAAGGGAGCGCGCAGGCTCCTCCCTGTCTCCAGGTCGCTGGTGCCCTTATGGGACCTGGCAGTGCTTTTAAATGGGCTCAAAATGACCCCATTTGAACCCCTGGAGGGAGCTGACATGAAACATCTGTCACTCAAGACAGTGCTGTTACTGGCCCTGGCATCCGCTAAACGGGTCAGTGATATCCATGCACTGTCTGTACATCCCTCATGCACTCAGTTCGCCCCAGGGCAAACGAGAGTGTTGTTGAAGCCCAACCCTGCCTTTACACCAAAGGTGGTTGGTTCGTGTACCCCGATTGACATTGAGGCATTTCCTCCGCAGCTGGTTTCCTCCGGGGAGCAGCAGCAGGATCTGTTGTGTCCAGTCCGGGCTTTGCACACATATATGGACAGATCAAAAGAGCTTCGTCTTAATGACCAACTCTTCGTGTCCTGGGCTAAACCTCACAAGGGTAAGCCTGTTACTAAGCAACGACTATCCCACTGGATCGTGGAGGCGATTGCTTTGGCCTATACGAGTCAGAATCTGCAAGCACCTTTGGGTCTGCGGGCTCACTCGACTCGGGGCCTGGCTACATCCTGGGCTTTGTTCAAGGGTGTTTCCATCCAGGATATCTGTGCAGCGGCAAGCTGGTCTTCGCCACTCACTTTTGTCCTCTTTTACAGACTGGACGTCCGCTCCAAGCCTGGCCCGAGCAGTGCTGGGCACCTTGTTGAGTCGGGACTCCACCTGTTAAATTCTGGTTGATCGGTGATCTTCGAGATAAGCTCGTCTGGCAATACGGGAGCTACAATATCCCATAGTGAGACATCGAACGGAGTGTTATGAATGAGAACTATAGGTTACTTACGTAACCCCAGTGTTCAGAGTAACATGAAGTGAGATGTCTCACCAGACGGCCCTCCTTGCTATGGTGAAGCGAGAAGAGGTGCTTATTTTGAATGACGCATGCGTCGTGGCGCAGGCTACTTATAGGGGGTGATTTCCCCTGACGTTGACGTCAAGAATCACCGGCCAATCAGGATTGGCGTAATGAGATTGATGCTTCTGTTTGCTCCGCGATGAGGCGCATCCCATAGTGAGACATCTCACTTCATGTTACTCTGAGCCTGGGGTTACGTAAGTAACCTATAGTTTTTCTGCTATCTTTGATGAATGATACAAATATAATTTTACCATTAGTTCTTAATGAAATTGATATTGTTTGACTTTATATTAGTGAGCCTACTACTTACAATACATTGAAGTACTTTTACTGTGTATTTTTTGAGAAATACTCCGTCAAAGTCCCCTGCTGAGAACAAAATCAACCCACCTCTGCTAAGTTTGATGAGGGAATTCTTTTTTGTTGCCATTAGTTCTTCGTGAGATTGATCCTGTTGGACTCAGTACTAGTGAAACTACCCCCACAAGTAGGCCCTACTATGAAGTACTTACTGTGTACTTTTCCAGTAGGCTACTCCTCTGTCAATGTCCCCTCCTGAGAACAAGCATGCATGTTTCTCTGCTATTTTGAACAAGCGTTAAAAAAAACTTTCTTCATGAGACTGATATTGTTGGACAGAGTATTTTAAGAGGATGGTAGACTTGATATCAGCAATACTTCCAGTCAGTACTCCGGCAGCAGCATTTGTACCCCTTGGAAAGTCTGGATAGCTGGTCTATCCTTCAGCAAAGTGACACACCCTGTCACTCTTGTTGGCCTCTTATGAAGCTGCTGTCTTTTAAAATATGATTATTTATCTGCTCCAGTTCATTCCTCTCAGATTCTTCCTTCAGTCTCAGTCATTGCATGTCAGTCAATAGAGCTTTGAAAAATGTGTCCAATTCAACTAAATGTTTTTTTGTGAGTGAAGGCCAGAGCTAAATTATAGATTGTTTGATTCTGTGAGAGAAAATAAATCTACATCCTCCTATGAAACGTATTTTATTTCCTTTTCCATGTCATACTTATACTTACTTGCATTAGAACATTTGCATGTTGAACTACATGATATCTTCCCCAACCTCTGAGCCTCAAGAAAATACATTAAAATAAATGGATTCATCATTTAAAAAAAAATGATACAAATGTATAAATTAGTAATGTTGTGTGCAAACATTTCAAATTTAAATATAAAATGAAAAATAAGTTTACGTTTGAAATGATTTCTCACAAAAACCTTTCTAAATTGTGGTAAACTATTAAAAAAGGTTTGGTCAATATACGTTTTTCTGCCTAAAATAGTTGAAATTGAACGTAAACTATATGAAACACCACATGCATGGCAATTAACCCATTTTTGCCCGCTATTTAAATTGACTTTGGTTAGTTAATAAAAATATTGATATTCTATATATATATATATATATATATATATATATATAAAATTGATGCAGTCTTTCTGAACACTTTTTAAAAAAAATACTGCAAATGAAGAATATTTTAAATTTTAACTTGAAAAGATTTGTGTCATGACCGAAAGAACGAGATCGCGGATACAAGCGGCCGAGATGGGTTTCCTCCGCCGGGTGGCTGGTGTCTCCCTTAGAGATAAGGTGAGAAGTTCGGTCATCAGGGAGGGACTCGGAGTTGAGCCGCTCCTCCTTCGCGTCGAAAGAAGCCAGTTGAGGTGGTTCGGGCACCTAGTTAGGATGCCACCTGGGCGCCTCCCTAGGGAGGTGTTCCAGGCACGTCCAGCTGGGAAGAGACCAAGGGGTAGACCTAGGACCAGGTGGAGGGATTATATCTCTTCGCTGGCCTGGGAGCGCCTTGGGATCCCCCAGTCAGAGCTGGTTGATGTCGCCAGGGAAAAGAAAGTTTGGGGCTCTCTGCTGGAACTGCTACCCCCGCGACCCGACCACGGATAAGCGGGAGAAGATGGATGGAAGATTTGTGAAAGGATAAATTCTTCATGGGCTTCAATGGCTCTAGTAAAGGGTGTGTTATGGTTGCTTGTATTATCCTCAGATAGTGGTTTGTTTAAATAACTAGTGACATTTTAATAAATATTGCAAAAAAGGGCTCCAAAAAAGGCACGTATAACCTGGCCGGCTTAACCAGTGTGTATTTTTTCAAGCACCACAAGATCCAGAGTTTATAAAGTACAATTCTGGGCCATTGATTGTGTCATTTCTCCAAACATACAGTAAAAATGCCTGTTTTGAAGCCTTAAAATGGTGCAGGAAAAGGACTTTACATTGTGTTATACTTAAAGACAGGGCTATTCAGTTAAGAGAAGAGAAAAAGGAAAGCAAATTGTTATAATGGGTGATGTAACATTAATGACAGACTTAATAAGAGGTCCTTGGCACTGTGTGATCATGGGGCATCAGCATCACCCTTACAGCATCAGGACCATATCACACTGGAAGTGTGCTGGAGGCTGATGCGTTGACTGGGACTGATGGAAGGATGAGGCTGATGAGACTGAAGAATCTGTGACGAATTAGCGGCTGAGAAATAATCATATATTAACAGACAGCAGCATCATAAGAGGCCAACAAGAGTGACAGAGTGTGTCAGTGTGTCTACCACCATTTTGAATTGAAATTCATGCAGAGCACACACTTTTGATATGTTGGTTTCTTCTTTTCTAAGGTCACATTATCTCTGTCGTCTGACATTATACACTACATTAAAAACGTATTAATATTTATTTTCTCTTGTTTGTATTTGCGTTGCATTTAATATTGAGGTAATCCAACCGAAACAGAAGGTCATCAGGTTACATCACTTATATTTTTGATACTCAGATTAGGTTACTGATAATAATTTTTAAAAGGTATAATCTGTAATTATAAAGGAATACATTTTTAAGTAACACTAGCCATAGATCTATGTTTTTAATGTAACCTTGTTTTAATTTGAAACATTTGAGAATGTTTTACTATCAAATGTTATCTGAATATGTATCACATTAAATTCGTTTTGAAGAAACACACTGTTGGAATTATGTTTACTGAAGCTTTTGATTAAAATGTTTCCTGTTGAACATCTTACCCTGCTGGCTCTCCCTCTGGCAGACATGGTGGATGAACATATCCAAAAAGATGCTGAAATGAATGAAGACAGATACTGTAACGACTATCAACCAGTGAGTGAGTGAGGCTCTGTGTGAACACTCAACATTCTAGAACAGATTCTGTCTAGTGACATAATGCTTTTCTATGTAAGAAAATATCAATGCAAACATCTGAATATCTGGCTCTTCAGTTTAATTTCTCCTGTCGAGCATTGTTCCTATCTACAGACCACCAAAATATTCAGCAAACTTTCTTGATGATTAATCCGAATTATTGTTGATTATCTGGAATGATTCTCAGTCCATACTTATAGCTATTGCCTTCAACATACTGACAACCCCCAAGGACAGTAGTGCTATCAAATGATCAGATATCCTGGAAAGCTATGGACTAACCCAGCATGCCCCACTCTGAAATTGGGTCACACTCTTGATCAGGTTATCACCAAAGGTCTCAATATTTCAAACGATCCAGGACATGGTTAAACCGTACACCCCAGCGCATGCTCTCCGCTCTGCATCAACCAAACGGCTCGCTGCGAAGGGGACCCAAGTTCCCATCAGCAAAAACACGTGGGTTTGCTATCCTGGCTCCAAGATGGTGGAATGAGCTCCCACTGACATCAGGACAGCAGATAGCTTACACACCTTCCAGCGCAGACTGAAAACTCATCTCTTTCGACTCCACTTCGAGCGATAGAACTATTAACAAAGCACTTATATACTAATAAAGGACTGGCTTACCTAAAGCCAGTTGAGTAGCACTTGAAATGTTTTTGCTCTATGAAGCCTGATGTACTTTATGATTCTGTTTTCTTCAAGCTTGTATGTTGTTGGTCGAACGCACTTTTGGATAAAAGCGTCAGCTAAATGCAATGCAATGTAATAGATGTTGGTGACTCAGATTACCCCTGTATCTTCTTCAAATCAATGCAGGGTTTGCACTAAGAGGCAAGCAGAGATACTCACAAAACAAGACTAGAGGAAACAATCTAGTTTAGGCATTTTCCTCCACTATTGGACTTCAGTCAAACTCTGCTAATTATATGGTTGATAAATTGATGAACTACAAATCTCAATGATGCTCTCGCCCCTGCTCCAGCCAAAGCTCTCTTTGGTAAAAAAGCACCATGGAGTATATCAATCAAATATCAATGTTCTTTTTGAGATTTTTAAAGACTGTCTCTGTAACGTTATTACAAAATGCAGGATGCTGTTTTTCTTTATTTTCAAATAGCGTCAGGCTGACAACCACTACATTTCAAAACCCACATCAAAGGAATTACAATATCAGCGCATTACCTCGTCGTACATGTGGGACTAATAAAGGCATTCTGATTACCACCTTAGCTAAACTGAAAACACTCACGTCTCAACGGGATCTGGAGAAACTAGTCCATGCCTTTATTTCAGGCCAAAACAATTGAGCACATCACCCCAGCTCTCAGAGCTCTGCACATGCTGTAAAACAAATACACTTCATAATCTTCCTTTTGACTTCAGTATAAACGTTAAGATCTAAATGGATTGGCACCACAATACAATTGGGAAATGCTGCTGTGTCCCCTCAGTCTACTGTGTGCCCTGCACATTTGGCTCAGAACCACATTTGCAGGCCAGCTTTAATTTGTTAAGCTCCACAGACCTGGGGCCTATACTACGAACCTGGTTCAACCTAACCTGGATATGTTTGAGTTAGCCGGTTGGCCTAATCCAAAACATACGCGCTGTCGCTAAACTGTACTACGACGCTGGTTATCAAGTGGATCGCTCAAGCCAGCCGTGTCCTATCTAGTTAGGTGCGCGTTCACATGAAAGGGGTGGTATCTGGAGCATTCGACCAATCACAAACATGGAGAAGCGCACTGACAGCGCAGCGTCATACTTCCTGAATGAAAAGTGAACTCTAATACTAGTCAAAAATGAAGAAGTTAAACTTTAAACATCCATGACTTAAACACTTTATCCAGGATCAAAGCCACATAGCTGCACCTGCAAGGTGAATACAGCTGGCAAAATAAAAAGTGTTTGAATGCGTACATTAACAGGTTTATGATCACTGCCCCGTCTAAAACACGATCTGACTTTAATTACATTTTTCTCGAGTGTTTCGTCAACTTACGTGTTGCTTAAAATAATACTTCTGCATACAGTATGTGACACTGAGTGTTGCACGGCCAGATACGGCTCAGCTGACTCAGATAAGGAGATATATGATACATTATGAAGTGATATGCCGCGGACTGTACTTAATGTACTCTGATCCGGTTACTTATGTTGTGGCCGATATGTAAGTAAGCTTTCTTAACGCTAATGTTATAATAGTCAGATTTCTCTGAAGATGGAGGTGATATTCTATTCATGTTCACGTTCACACAGTCGGTGATATTTGCCGGCCGTCTTTCCTGCGACGGCAGTTTTTCTGTATTTCCTTTCTCCTGTAATATGACTTGATCGCTTTAAACTCCGCACACTGAGCTCTGATTGGTCAGGAGGCGGTGCTTTCACTGAGTTGAGCTCTTAGCCTGCAACCTAACCTGGTCCCGACCAGGTTAGCTGCTTAGCATATATTACCATGGAGATTTAGCCTGCTAAAAAGAGAACCAGCTTCGGATGACCGGAAAGCCGGAGTTTGCCCTGAATTTAGCCGGCTAAGCGAAAATCCTGCTTCGCAGTATACCCCCCTGGATCAAAGTTCCTGAACCCGAGTTATTTTTGTATCATCTCCACCTAGATGCTGAAGAATGGCAGCACTCCGCCACACCATGGGCTGATGCTCCCCTGCTCAGTTGCAGTTCAAAGGAAAGCGAACCCGTTGGATGAAGCAACATGAAATCAATTACATTTGACGTCACATGGGCCTTTCCTGTCTCAGGGGGCATTACAATCGGTAAAAAGAAGAAACCCAACAATTAACGTGAACAAATGTTAGAAATTATATATGATAAAATATGGAATCTCACAAAGCTTCCAGGAGTTTCAAACAATAAAAACATGGACATCCACCAGGAACACAGCAACAGGATGCTGAGGCCAGCTTTAAACGGGCAGCCTGCAGGTGATGTAAGGAGTAGCTCTCAGAGGACGTCTCTCAGCTGTTGGCTGAACTCAGTGAAACCTTCAAAGATAATACCATTTTTGTTTACCTTTCATTTACTAGTTTTTGCTCTTTCATATTCTGCTGCAGGTTTATGTGCAGTTAACTTGGTCTCTAGTCTTGATTAACACAGTTATATGTAGAATCTATGTTATCAATATTCTTTATTGATAAGCCAGGAGGGTTTAAAATGGACTTTTTCCCTGGGACATTTGTAACCGTGTCCCAGGGTCTACCAGCTGCAGCATCATGGTTGTTCCCCATACGGTTCAGTTGACAGTTTTCACATCAGGCCAAAGAGCCAGTCAGTTTGAGCTGAACCAAACAGGTGAGGTGAGAAAGACTCAAACAATATAAAAATATCTGTGGGATTGGTAGCTGCTTTTAACATACACAAAGTTAACAGCAATTTTAAAATACCAATTCACAATGATTAATTCAAGTGTGTGCATGCATACACTGAACCCTGGAATCAGAAACATGATATGACAAAATGATGAAGCTCTAATAGTAAACACTTCCCACAGATAACAAGCTCTCGAGAGGGAACACCTACAGCATGGTGATATCTCATGGGGCAGTTCAAAAGCCATTTAGTCCTGCAAGTAGAGGAATCACTGTCACACAACATGGCTAATTAATAAGGAAGTACGGTACCTGAGCATCACAGCTGACACAACATTTCTAAAGAAATAGTGTTGTAAAAATGAGGCTTATGAAAATTGTACTAAAATTCAACCATGTCTCTAACAGTTCATTTGGTATTCAAGCAGACTCCGACGTATTGTCTGAAACCTTGAGAACAAAAACGGCATCATCGAGAATGTAGTAATCATTGTACATGTCTCCTTCACAGAGGTATGGCAGCCGGGTCACAGCTTCCACCTCAAACCCCGCCTTTCGGAACACCTCACTGGACAGATTAGTTACTTGCTCCTCCCAGGTTTTTCCTTGTACTTTTATATGTTCTTTGGGACGCTGCCATTTTCCTCCTAAGAACAAATATAGAATGTTTTAATTTGGGTCAGAGTGGAAATCTATGAAGCCATATACATATGAGGAAAGATTCCCAACTGACCGACTTCCACATAAGGCTGGAAGGGAAGCACTGCAGCCAGGATGAGCCTCCCAGTGCTGGGAACCAGCGACAGCCGGATTTCCTGCAGCAGATGGAGGGGGTGCTCACAGCGGTCCAGCAGGTTCAGACAGCTGATCACATCGTACTGGAAACCAGTGTGCTGCCACTCATCGATCCCCAGCAGCCTAAGCACCACGGAAGAACAGAATTTTTCGATGACAATTCGTTATTTCTAGGGGTACAAGACATTATAGTTATAGCAGTCGAAGTGGGAACGTGACGCCCCATCTCTGGCACTGTGGCTGCCAACATTAATAGCACAGCTGCTAACACAGACAACAGAGTGATGCAGGGACGACTCATTTTCGTAGGCCAAGTTAGCATCACAGTGCTTCCCTGGACATAAACAAATAGGTGCTTTCACACCGAAATACTTTTCCCTTTTAGTTCCGATAGTTCCTGGGATTTTGTGTTCACACCAAAAAGAGAACTTAGTTCATGAGAACTTTTCCCCCTTTTCAGTCCCTGCTAGAGAGGTGGTACTTTCCTGGGGAGAATAAAGTTCCAATTTCTGATTGGCTGGGCGAATTGCAAACCACGCCCTGTAAAACTCAGAAAGGTTTTGTGAAGCCGCCATTGTATTTGCTAGCATTAGCTAATGCTAATGCTAGCAAATACAAATGCAAATACAATTGGTGCGCCCAGCACACCAACAGAGACAGACTAGCTTATGGCAACAGTGGAGATGAGGAGGTGTCAGCGTTCTGGCGATTTACTCGGAAGGAAGCCAGTCCCCAACTCCGGGGACTTCCGGCCGGGGACTTCGGGTGGCAGTATACGCCGTGAAGTTGTTTGCGGCCTGCCAGTAAACCCAAAGCAGAAGAAGAAGAAGTGACGTCAGCGGCTTCATTTGCGTAATCTTCCCCCAGGGACTTATTCCGGTGTGAACGCGATCTGCTCTTTAGTTCCATGGGGGAACTAAGTGCTGGGAACTAAGTATGGCAAAGTACTTGGTGTGAAAGCGGCTAATGGGATTTTCCCGTTGGATTATTACAGAAAATAATCTCTGTGGCAAACACATATTTCTAATACTAAAACACTTTTGTTTCGCAGATAACCTCCAAAAGAAATCACTCAAAACCCACCTGTTCAACACTGCATTCAACCACTGACAACCCCCCCCCCCCTTTTCTGTTTTGTTTGTCCCTTTATATATTTTCTTCGTTTTTGTGTCTTAGAGTTTTTAGAAAAGCGCTATATAAGTGTCATGTATTACATTGGAAGCTTGGAAATAACAGATACTCTGGACACTGGTTGCCTGGCTGTACATGAAAGCTTTGCCAGTAAAAAACACGTGACAGCTGCCGTAAAACAAAGGATCGCTCTTAGGGTGACCAGGTGTCCGGTTTTGTGCACAGCATTTTTATCCTTTGTCCCACACATTTAGCCGATTGACAGTTGCCCGTCTTAAACAAGGCTTTCATAGAATAGAATAAAAATAGAATAGAAAACGAGAGGACAATCATCACCATTAGCTGTGTCAGATGTCAATCAAGCAACAGAGAAATGTATTAACTTATGGGTGTAGCCGGTGGAGAGCGATTCCCAGAGAGTTATTGTCAGATTTGCGCAGAGGTGAATATGTTTTGAAGCGACGCTTCCCCGAAACGCTCAAGAAACGCCTGGCTAATGAAGAAAATATCAATCTATGGATATATTCCTCCTGAAACCAAAAGAGATGAGGTAACAGCAGCTGATTTAATTAACGTTTAGCACACAGGTCAGCAGACTGTGGCAGTAAACTAGATCCAGCCATTTTTTTCTGGTCATAATAATTTGTTATATTAATTCCATTCAAAACAAATACATATAATACCTTCACTTGCATAGTTTGTGCAAACATTAAACCATAGTAAAGCGTTGTTATTAATATTTATAAGCTAATTTAGTTTAATAGAAATGTTTATTTTTAAAGGTTAGATGGATGTTATATACATCTAATCTAGCTCTTAGCAACGCAGTAACATGTCCCGCAAAAACGTCCCATTTGTCCCACATGTTGCTTGTTGGCACCTGGTCACCCTAATCGCTCTGGATCAATATAGCCGATACCAGGGGTCGCAACAGGCGCACCGCGGTCCGGATCCCGACCTATACGGACTCGGACCTATAATCAATACATTAATAGGGGATTTCAATGTTGACGGGACGATTCTAATAGAGGAGTGAGTGATACAGGGAGAGAAAACAGAAGAAGAGACGAGAGAGAGATACAGGGAGAGAAACACAGAAGAAGAGACGAGAGAGAGATACAGGGAGAGAAACACAGAAGAAGAGACGAGAGAGAGATACAGGGAGAGAAACACAGAAGAAGAGACGAGAGAGAGATACAGGGAGAGAAACACAGAAGAAGAGACGAGAGAGAGATACAGGAGAGAAACACAGAAGAAGAGACGAGAGAGAGATACAGGGAGAGAAACACAGAAGAAGAGACGAGAGAGAGATACAGGGAGAGAAACACAGAAGAAGAGACGAGAGAGAGATACAGGAGAGAAACACAGAAGAACAGACGAGAGAGAGATACAGGGAGAGAAACACAGAAGAACAGACGAGAGAGAGATACAGGGAGAGAAACACAGATGAAGAGACGAGAGCGCGGCAGAGAGAAGAGGAGAGGAAAGTGAGTGAAGAGGATAATTAGCGATACAGGGAGAGAAGCGGAGAGGAGAAGATAGAAACGGTTAACAACAGGGTATATGCAGGAATCCTGAAGTCAAATTTAATACCTTTTAAGACCTTTTTTAAGACCCTTTCCATACATTTTAAGACCTCATCGCAACTTGGAGTTCTAACCGGTTACATTGGCGACACACTTTACCTCACATTTACTATATTGATTGTAAGATAGTACAACTAAACAGAGTGCAGACAGACGACTGAAGCCTCCTCTCCACATGAACTTCAACCTCTCTGTGAAGGTCAGGTTTAATGCAGTATGCTGCTTTGTTGCTTCTGTACTCTGTGCTCTTTCATTCCAGTAAAACTCCTCAGAAACCATTAGAAACCAGTATTTGACCAATAAACAAAACAATTGACAAAACTTTGAACTATATTAAACTTTGGTGAGCTTCAGCGGGGTAATGCCATATAGGAGCTCTCTCACAAATACCCAGGGGTAAATTGAGCTGGGGCTGTCCGGGGCTAAGCCCGGCACATAGGACGATGCTCTGACGTCATCACCCTCACACATTTGTCATACGTTTACAAAAAACGATATATATGTTAAGACTTTTCTCGTTCTTAATATAGACTATATTTAGGGTCGATATGTGTTGACCTTACTTTAAAATAGCAGATCTCTGTGACCGGATATAGTTTGGCTTAGACCCCGGCCCCACGAGGGGGTTTTACTGTATGCGTATACAGTAAAACGCATACGCAAACGCAAAAAAGTCTTCTGTTCACACGCATTCGATTCATTAAAGTGTCCGTTCACACTAGACCGCTGGAAATGCTGGAAACACTGTAGTACATATGCCAGGCCTGTAAGTGGCGCTGCTGCCGCCACAAAATACACCAAAAGCAGCGAAGAAGACCCCGGAGCATGGTTGCCCTTCTGTTTATTCTCTGCAGTGGACGGCGTGTTCTCCTGCTGTATATCTCTCAGCTAGTCCACCAGCAGATAAACCCCCCCCACAGAGCGGAGCAAGGCAACGAAACTTAAAATAAGAAGCAGCATTTTATGGCACGCTATGCATGGGGCCACCTTGATGGGGTTTCCCGACATGTTGTTTCAGTCAATTAAAGGGTGTTTCATGTTGTCGTTGCTGTGGACCTTCTTAATACCTTGGAAAATGCCGTTTAATACTTTTTAATAGCCTTAATTTTCGCTAAATTGATTTATCAACTTTTAATACTTTTTAAGACCCCGCGGACACCCTGAACAAAGAAAAAGGGAAACTCAACCTGCCGCTACACTATTTTATTTATCTAAAATTAAGCACTTTTAAGATGCACATATTTTCAAAAGCTAATTTTATTTATTTTCTCCTATTTTATTTAAATGCAGCCCGAGAGGAACATTACACATATCCACAGTATTTACTGTATATCTGTATAATTCAATGTTAATTGACAATAAATAGTTGTTGTTTTTGAATTGTTTCTTTATTTGATTGGCAGTCAGTTGTTGATTACATGCAGACGTTGATAAAGCTACAGGCTACTTCAATATATATCACACTAATTCATGAAGCAACTTAGACATTTTGATGTTCCGGACCTTTGCATGGGGACATTTTCTCTAACTGGACCTCGTTGCATTTTAGTTGAATACCCCTGGCCTATATTTATCAGTTTAAAATGCCCTGATATTGATCTTTGAGATTTAATGGCAAGTATACAGATGGATCAAAACAACTATTATTACTGTGGGTTATATAGCACGCTGAATGAAGATCACAGTAGTCATTTGGTTTATTACTCACTTGTAATTCCTCCTCTGAAGATGCCATTTCATGGGTGGAGAGACCTCAGTTGCATACACCTCTCTAAAATGTGCTCCCATCACCCCAGTGACAGCTCCATCCCCGGCCCCCAGGTCCAGCAGTCTGTCAGACCTCCATTCCGGGCCGACCCGGAGCAGCTGCTGGAACTGCTCCGGGGAGAAGACAAACATAGAGCCGCGACCCAGAAACCTGAGACAGAGAGCTGGTCAGAGGAGGAGACTCAGCTGGATGCAGCGGGACATGTCTGTGATACTCACCCATTAATGGAGGTGCGGGACACCAGCGGGCTGAGGAAGGTGGATACAAAGGAGTGGTAGAGCTGGGTGAACAGCCAGCCAGACTTATCCACGCTCCGCTTCAGGAAAGCCTTGGTGTCCGAGTCCAGGTGGCTCTGCACAAACAGGGGCCGCACAGACTCTCCCAGCAGATCCGGACCGCACCTGTACCACTGCAGCCCCGGGACAAGGAGAGGGAAGTATTCACATTTAAACCAGAGAGAGGTGGAGCAGCATTGGATCTACTTCATTATCACTTGTACACTTGTTCCTGCATGGCTTAAAGAATAAAGATAAGACATAAAACAAACAGCGGGCTATATGTACAGGTACATCTCAATACATTAGAATATTGTGGAAAAGTTGATTAATTTCAGTAATTCTATTTTAGTAGTAGTAGGAGTAGTTTAGTGTTGAGTGACACACCTTTGTAGCTTGCCGCACAGTCAAATACTACTCAGGGTTTTCTTTTTAGGATGGTACACCCCATGATGCGGGATGTACCACACCTTTCCTTCTTTTCCTTTCACCTGATGCTCTGGCACACTCTCTGCATAGCCGTTGTTTATGACATCACCAAGAAAGTTGGTGTATTCCTCTTTGAATGTTGGATTTCTGTCCAATTTCCTTTTTAGGCAGAGGACCACCATCTTGCCTGAGCTGGGCATGACAACATTGTCCTCTTCTCTAAAAGGCAACTTCAAGCAGTAATGTCCGTTGTTGAGTTCAGCTGAAGTGTTGGCAATTTGCATGAACTTAAGATCTTCTATGGACATTTCTGGCTTGTCTTCTGCTGATTTCTCATTGAAGTCATGGTTGTACTGCTTCACCAGCAGTTCGTCTATGTGAGCAATGGATATGTGGTTGGCTGCGACTGTGGGGCAGCTACTCCCACTCTCATTGCCTCCTCTCAATGGTCCATTGACAACCCATCCCAATAGGGTTCCAACAGCGTAAGGTCCTTTACCCCTGCTGTTTATCACTTCCCATGGCTCCATTACTTCTGGAGAGTTAGTTCCAATCAGCTCCACATCAGCATCGATAGCAGGAATTTCCACAGAGTCCAAGTATGGCCAAGCATACAAGTCTTCCTGTTGTGGGATGTTATTACGAATCACAGGCATCTTGCGTTGGGTGTACACATCAGGCAACTCAATATAGATGTTACCATTGACCTCTAGTCCTGAGATGACGTGACTATTGACAAAGCTTTCTTTATTCATTGTTTTCATCAGGAATGTAGTGTTCCTTCCGCTCACCTTTAGCTTCCTCATCAGTTGCTCAGAGCAGAAGTAGATGAGCTGCCGGGATCTAGAAATGCATAGGTCTTTAGAATTGTGCTGCCTTTCTTTGCCTTGATCTTTACAGGCACAATTGACAAGACGCAATCCTGTGCTCCGGCTCCTATATGGCCACATGTCTTGGGAGTAGTGGCTTGACTCATCCTTGTTGTTTCTTGCTGTGAGTCCTTTGACTTGATTTCTTTCCATTCCTTTGCATGGATATGGAGAATGCTAGGATGTTTCAGGTTACACAACTTACAAGACAGCCGACTGTGACAATCTTTACTCATGTGTCCAACTGATAGACATCCAAAACAAGCACCTTTCTTTTTTAGGAAATCAATTTTATCCCGATGCTGCTTCTTTTCCATCTTGGGGCACACTTCCAATCTGTGAACCTCTTCACACAGCAGACAAGGTCCCTTTGTTGACTTATCAGGTAAGTATCTCTCCTTTTGAGTTTCAGAGTTAACAGCTGCCACAGATGTAGCGAAACTGCTTCCTTTCTCCTTTATGCGTCCCTGTGACACTTTATTTCCAACTTTGAATTTTGAGAATGAGACAACTGTGTCTTGAATGTCTCCATACAGTGGGTCAGATGCAATAGACACTTGTCTCTCAATAAAATTGACCAGGTCACAGAAACCTGCTTGACGATGGCGTCTCTCCTGATTGTTCAAAAGCAATGTTTCTCCATTTTCCCCTCAGTTTGTATGGTAACTTCATGATTATAGCACGTATGTTGGATGGCATATTCATTTCCGACATGTAGCTTATGTCCTCCATAGCGTTACAGCAGACGCGTAGGAATAGTGAAAATGCTTGTAAGGCTTTGATGTCCTCTGACTTCAGTGGTGCCCATCCAAGTGCTTTTTCTATATATGCAGTGGCTATTTTTTGCTCATTTCCAAAGCGTTCTTCTCAAAGCATTCTTGCCCTTTGATACCCCCAGTCAGGTGGCATGTGTTGACAGCTCTTGACCATCTCTCTAGGTTGCCCTCGAGTGTACTGCTCCAGGTAGTATAAGCAGTCTACACGGCTAGCAGCTTTTCCTTCCACCCCATTTTCAAAAGCTCTGACAAATAAGTTGTACTCAAGAGGGTTTCCACTGGTATGATGTCCCTTGGGGGGGGGGGGGGGGACTGCTGTTGCACTAGTAATGCTGTGAAGTCGTTTTGCATGATGGTGAAAATATTGCCTTGGTCCGGTTCCTCACTGTTTTGGTTTGATTGCTGTGATGGCTGTGCAGTTGGATATGACTGACGAGATCTTTGAGGCATTCTGCCTTGGTCCTCATCGACTTGGATACATTGCTGTTGTGTATATGCACTGCAAAGACCTTTGAGGCATGCTTGGGATGTGATTTGAAGCATACGTTTTTGATCTGGTTCCTCGTGAAATGGTTTCTTTGCGCCGTGCCCCTGTTCCACTTGGCATTGTAGCTGCAGTATTGAACTGGTTGTATGGATTTTGATGTGATTGAGTGGGTTTTGTAGTTTTACTGCCTCCTGTTGGTGGATGATTGTATTGACCGTTTGGCTCCAATAATTGTGCTTTCATTGACATAGCAGTTTTACTGCCTCCTGTTGGTGGATGATTGTATTGACAACTTGAAGTTTGTGGAACAAATGGCACAGCAGAGGGTTTGAGAGCAGACTTGTGTTTTGACACATATGAATTTGTTCCATTTGTGACTCCTATGTCAGACCCTCCGTTTCTGAGAACTGTGACTTTTGCTGTCTGCGCAGCAATCTGACTTTGCACTTCAAGCAATTCCCTTTTCTTCCTAATTTGAGGCTCTTGAGCTTCCAGCTCATGCTTTTCCTTGAGAGCAGCCTCCAAAGCCAGGAGTGCAGCCCTTTCAGCCTCTGCCTTGATACGTGCAGAGCACGTTGTTGACCTTGAGGACCTTGAATGGCCAGAGCTTCCACCTGACACATTTGTTTTGTCACCAATGTTAGAAATAGTCATTTGGCCCAGTATTATCCAGCTCTTCATTTGCATGTAACACATCATCCACAACCTGTGTGCATTTCTCCCCGTTTGCATGGACACATCTTCCCATGTTGTGTATTACTCCTTTAACATTGTGCATTTGATTTTGAAACCATTCCGTTTGTTTAAACATTTCATCCTCAGGCAACAAAGGTTGTAATGACTCATGCAACCTTGTAGTTTCCACAACATTTCATGTTTGATTTGCATGTCAGAAACATTTCCATCTGAAATCATCATTTGTTCCAATTCCTTTGCCATTTTACACAATTGCTTTATCCCAGAATTCCTGTCCTTTTGCATAAATAATATATTTGCTTCCGCTGCTTTATATGTGAGTTTAGCTTTCCTTTTACCAAGCCCATCCTCCTTTTCAGTTTGATTGACAGCAGCGTTAATTTCTTTGTTCATTTCCTGATTTTCCTCGTTACTCATGGCTAGGGTTGGGTATCGTTTGAATTTCCACGATTCTGATTCCGATTTCGGTTCTTAACGGTTCCGATTCTTTGAGGGGCAGGGTAAAAAAAATGATTAAGTTCTTGTTGAGAAAAACAAGCATATCTGCATTCTCAGATACCAGGAAGAAATGTTTGAACATTTGAAAGCAAAATGCTTCAATCTGATGCACTTTAAGCAGAATTACTAGAGACTAGATCTAGGGGGTACAACTCTAAACACCCATATGAAAAAGATCGGTTTACATTTGAATAATTAAATAAGTATGTGAGCATAACCAATAACTAGGGATGTCCCGATCACCTTTTTTTGCTCGCGATCCGATTCCGATCATTTGATTTTGACAATCTGCCGATACCGATTTTTCCCGATCCGATCTTTATGCAATGCATTAAGAGAAAAAAAAGGTAACAGATAACGGCTGGTCATCCAACGCGATGAATTCAGCTATCTTGGCTGTTATTCGTTTGGCCTTTTCACTGTTCTGGGGCAGTTTCTCTTTCCTTTTAAAAGTCTCTGAAAGTGTTGGTTGTTTCAGTGCCGTTACCCGAGTGACCGCTGTGTACTCGTCGTGTTGTTGTTGGTGTTTGTTTCTCAGGTTATTAGATTGGTCGTGTTGAACGTAGCTCTGTTCTTTCCACCACGCCTTGCAAACATTGCATCTGGCTGGTACACTGCCTTCGCTTTCAATTTTATAATACTTCCAAACTCCTGACCTAGCCTCTCGTTAGCTTACTGCTACTATTAGACACTGCGCCCTGCCCACTCTGTTGCCAGATTTGAGAGAAATAAGCAACCAGGTCTGAAAACATGCCCAAAAGAAGCATAATTTTAAACCAAAACTAAGGCCTCAGGATGACTTTAAGACGTGAACATGGTCATTTTTGTTTTGTAACATTAAATAAAATAAAATAAAAATAAAATAAAAAATAATAATAATAATTCCCGATCCCCGATTTTCTTCTCCCGATTCCGATCTTTTGAAAATCACGTGATCGGCTCCGATCTCCGATCACGTGATCGGATCGGGACATCTCTACCAATAACCTATAGCCAATAACAAATACATGCAACGTATTTTATTTTTGTTGTTCATTCATATCTTATTTGACTATTTTATTTATGCATATTTTTTTATTTCTCCAGTTTAAAACGATATGTCTGGTTTACTGTCCTATAGTTTACATTGGAATTATTTCAAACCGGTTTTATCCCAATACTTATGTGCCTTGGAAATATGTGTTTACATTAGGGATGCACGATATTGGTTTTTTGAAACCGATACCGATACCGATAACTTTCTGCTTCTCAAGACCGATACCGATAACCGATAATAAAAATAAAAATTACGCCACTAATTATTTTAACGCGATTAACGCATGTGTATTTTTTTTCCTCGGCCGCCCCGTAGCTTCAGAGCGCATCCAGTTTAAAATACCATCTACAAGCTGATGCTGACAGCCCCGCTCCTGCCGCCCGCTTGTGGCAGACCACACTTCCATGCTCACCGGCAGGCACCGACTGGCCATCTGGAGGAGGACCGGGAGGGTGTGTGTTCCGAGCGAGCAAGAAAGAGACCTTACGTGCATTGTTGTTGTTAGCATCTGGTGCTAGCTAGCTGCGCTAACGGATATAAGGAGCTGTTTAAATGAAAACAGAGGAGCGCTCTATCCACACAACTGCGCCGAGCACTTGACTTTATGCAGGAAGCCAGACAGCGGGACATTGTACGAAAAGTCAGCACACTCAGCAACATGATTGCAGCGTCCAGGCAGCTCCGGTTCGAGCATATGCCTTGAGTTGCACATAGCTCCCACACACACACACACACACACACACACACACACACACACACACACACACACACACACACACACACACACACACACACACACACACACACACACACACACACACACACACACACACACACACACACACACACACACACACACACACACACACACACACACACACACACACACACACCACACACACACACACACACACACACACACACACACACACACACACACACACACACACACACACACACACACACACACACACACACACACACACACACACACACACACACACACACACACACACACTATTGTCTTCGTACGCTTTTAACACACCATCGTAGCGATGGCGATGTTTCAGGTGACTGATCAGGTTCGAAGTATTAGGGAGCGCTGGATTTGTGAAGAACTCCCCTCTTCCTAAACCACTAACACCACAGTACTGGCAAAACGGGAGGAGCCGGGTGAAAAACAAGCGCCCCTCATCCCAATCCACCCACACCGCAGTATTTTTTTTTACCCAAAAAATATATTGTATATTATCGGGGCTATTAATACTGTTATCGGTTTATCGGGATGACGTCATAATTCCTAATATCGGACCGATAATTATCGTGCATCCCTAGTTTACATAAATTGTGATCAAAACGTTTGAGACCCACTGAGATAACTTAGACTAAAGTGAACTATCTCAACCCTCAGAGTCCTTTACCTCACTGAGCTGTAGTTATCAGCCTCAGTCTGACTGGAGAGGACTCTCCCTCCACATCATTGAAGAAACATCTTCTTCTTCCGTTAGAGCAGCTAGCACCAGATGCTAATAACAACAGCGCCCCCTCCCTCTCTCCCTCGCACTTTGGCTGTGAGCTGCAGGCGCCAGATAAGCCAACATCCCCCATTTTCATCACTTGCAGCGCCCATCGTACAGGGCGAATGAAACGTGTAACCGGGGTGAAAAGGGTGTTACATTTACTTAATTATGAATGTTGTTACATCAAGGCCGAAAATTAGGATGAGCAGCAACGGTCAAAACATTTGTTTTCCCTCCCAGAGCTGCCAGCGCAGCGCCTCACAGATCTGGCGCCCTAGGCGAACATCTATAACGCCAGTGCGACGGGCCGGCCCTGGTCTCAGGTTACGCTGTAGGAAGTGTAGGTACAACGCTACATTTCCCACCCCGCCGCAGTCATACAATAGGCTACGGAGAGCGGCGAGAAACATTTCCTCAGGCATCGAAAAGTGGAACCGAAATTCACATTTCTAAATGATGCCGTTGGAATCGAAATGTTGGAACCGGAACCGGTTCTCGGTACCCAACCCTACTCATGGCCATTATTTAGCAATCCACGGAGGCTTTGTTTAGAATTACTTTATGGGATTTGCCTGTATCCTGTTGCGTGAAGGCCACTCTCCTCCGCAACCTTTTATTCATTCATAAATACTCCTACCGTGACTTTGATGTTTGGTCCGTCCCCGTTCCTCTTGCGGGTGCGTAACGTGGATTTAAGTCGGGAAAAGTCAATGAATACAGCGCTGTCCTCCCGTGTCCATCCGTCTTTGGAAGCAAGTTTTTCAACAAATGTAAAGGCAACCGAACAACAAATATTTGCCAGTGAGGGATATGGTGTGAAGCTTTTCCAGACGTATGGTGTTGACAGCAAATCAGGTCTTCTCTTTGAGTGCATTTAAGATGTTTATTTGGATTGCAGGATGATGACAGCAAAACAAGAGCCGGGTGTTTAACTGATAACTAAACAACTAACTGTGATAAAGAAATAAACCGAAATTAACTCAAAACAAACAGAAAATAAGCGAAAACACGCACGATTGAAAAACTGTGTGGCTTCCCTCTGGTGATTCCCAATCCCTAATGCTGTGCACCTGTGTCCTCCCCAAATAGTAGGCTGTACCCTGAAATTGGCTGAGTCCCCGCCTATGCCCAGGTCAATTCAGTAGTATCACAGCACCTTCATATACAAATATTAAAATACATCAAATTGGCTGCAACATTCATGTTCCTGCTCTCACTACTTGGTTGGGCCTCCTTTGGCACAAATGACTGCGTCCATGTGGCGTGGCATGGAGGCGATCAGCCTGTGGCTCTGCTGAGGTGTGATGGAGGTTCAGGCTGCTTCCATAGCGGCCTTCAGCCCGTCTGATTTGTTGGGTCTGGTATCTCTTCTCTTGACAATACCCCATAGATTCTCTATAGAGTTCAGATCAGGGGAGTTTTTTGGCAAATGAAGCACAGGCAGTAATTCCATGGTCCTTAAACCAGGTCTTGGTACTTTTGGCAGTGTGGGCAGGTGCCAAGTATTACTGGAAAATGTAATCAGCATCTCCATGAAGCTTGTCAGCAGGGCTCTCGACTAACTTTTTCCCCCATCCTCCCGGAACCGTCCCGAAATACAATCTAAGCTGTCCCGAAATTAATGTGGACCGTCCCAAATTTAAAATGTTAGTTTTTCTACATTATCATTAGTTAAAATCAATCAAAGTGACCATTAACATAAATAAAATATCATTCAAATCATTAGATGATAATTCATCAACCTTTTTATTTGAGTAAATCATTCAATCACATAAACAAAAGAGAAATATATTTAAACTAATGCTGTCAAAATTATCACGTTAACGGCGGTAATTTTTTTTTTTAATTAAGGCGAGACACCCCAGGTGAATAGGGTAATTTTTTTAACTTAAAGGGGAAAGTAAACACCAATTACAGTTATAATATTCCGGTAGTTTATTCATTTTACAATGGATATTGATCGTAATATTTATTGTATATGATATTACTCGCCAAAAGAAAATTAATTATCCGCCAGCCGGGTGGGGAATTCCGGGACCAGGCCGCCGCCATTAGGGGAGTCCCAAATGGTGACGTCACTGGCTGTGTTTTCGCTCCACCGAAAGTCAACACAACGTAGCAGATATGGCAGCGATGGAGGAATTTTGCAATGAGATCGACGTTTTGAACGATGAATTTGACTATTCGTCGGGAGATGACATTGATGTGGAAGCATCTACAGTTACCAGGCATCCCATGGCCTATGCTTATGAACCGATTCGGTCGAATAGAGTGGCATATGATCCGGAATAAAAAAATTAAAAAAACACAATGCTAACAGTGAGCCTCTGAATTAGCCCCGAGCGAAAATGCTAACCTATTACTGCACCGATAGCTCCCTTATTACTTATCCTAGCCGCACATCCAACACATCGTTTATGATCGCAAGGAGACACAGAATCTAACGGTGCCCACCTCAACACTGGAAGATACAAACTCGCGAGATTATCCACAAAAACGTACATCAAAACAAGTGGCGCTAGGTACTAACATACGCCAGGCTAACGGCTGACCTTCCTCATTGTCTGGTCTAAACTGGTCTTCAATGGCATTACAACGATAAAAACGATGATGTAGTTAATCCATATGTTAATATCCAATGGGGCTGTGTCCCCTTTGAAATGTTCTGATAATCTATAAGCAATACAACTGCAATTCCGTTATCTGCTGTCCGCTCTGTGCTCCGTGCGCGCTGGGTCCTGCAATACCATCCATCAATAGCAATACTAGCCTTTTTAGGGCTGTTTTCGACAGATGAGCGTGTGTATGCCAGTTTAATTAGTTGAGCTATAGAACACCCCCAATTCTCTATTGTGCGTCATAATAATAGCTACCATTTAGTTTGGACGCGATTGCGTTAATTAATAAGGTCACACTGTGTCAGTAAATACATGTGTGAGCTAGTAATCTGGTAGTGCTACAATATTTACCTCTCTCTCGGCAGCTGAAGCAACTCGTTTGGTGGCTCGAACTTCACGTTTGTTGACACTGTCATTGTCTTGCGCGGCCGACGTGCTGGGACGGTCGGTGCTCCCGACTGCATACGTTGAGAAATCGAATATTGTGGGAACAGATCCTGGCTTCAAATCCAATGTTTTGTATTGAACCAGGCATCCAGACTGGACTTTGAGCAGCTTCTCATCCTTTAGTGGCAGCCTATGGAAATGTACTTCTTCCTTCTTTGTATAAAATCCATTTGTGCAGCCTGGGGCAATACAATAAACTCCTGACGACGACCGTTTTCTTGTAATGTAAACTACTGGTGCATTGCACGCCATGTTGTTTGTTATTGAGCTTTGGCCCAGGAAGCCGTACCCAATCAGTGACGTCACTGGAAAAGTCCCGGAGCAATGGAAGCGCCCATGGTCATTAGGCACGTATTTCAAAAAGTAAATTCGCGTATCTCGATCGTTTACATTGGAAATAGACTAGATAAATACATTTCCTAATGGTAATATTGTCGCATGGAAAGCAGTTTGAAAAGTGTTTCCATTTCCCTTTAAAGGTATCAGCTAGAAATTTCTCCAGTTAATTACTTACAATAAGGAAATAGTTTTTTGTATTACAAGTTTTCTGAAATAGCATGTTTAAATATGCAAATTAACCATTATCTCATTAAATATGCACATATTTTAACACATTTCAGGAATCGAAATCTGAACTTTGCCAGGTTCAAAATTCTTGTTTCATTTTGTAGTCATATTAGTATCCAAGGCTTTTACAGAAGGGATATTGGATATCTCTTTTTATCACTCCATAAATCAGAAAATACTGTCAACAGCCCTAAAATATCAATTTTCGCCATGCTTTTAGGTATACAATGTTGTATAATTCAGGCTATGATTGATATATGAACAAACCCTTCTGTAAAAGCCTTCATAATATTGATAGGAATATAACTGGAAGTTTTGCTGTCTCTACGTGCTACTGAAGTTGAAATTTCGAACTCAGAGTAGGAGAAAAAACTCATTTTGAGAAAACGACCTTTAAAGATTGTAGTGAGGCGCTAGCGAAACCCTCCTGTTCTTTGGATGATAGCTTGCGCATCGACGCACTCCGTGAAGGTATTTCATGTTCGGGGTCATTTGTTTTTTGTATAACCTTGCTTCGTGCAAGTGACAATTGTTGTCGTCTTCTCTGTGAACGTTTTTTTCGCCGTTCTTTTGCCATTTTGAGATTTCAATTTCAAGCGGAAAGCGAACCAGGAAGTGTTTTAGCACAACACGTGACGCCTCTGAACGAATCATGTTGTCAGAAATTGACACCAGCCAATGATATTTCGTTTCTTGGTTTAAGACCCCTTTGTGCTTTCACGATTGGTTGCTGATACAAAGGAAATGACCATATTTGGATCCGATGAGATTGTGTAGGAGAGACGGAGCTTTCCAACGATATCTCTGTTGACATGGTGCACACAGCGGTCGCGGTACTTTATGTTACGTTAGAATGCTAACTTTTGGTGAATTTAGGAGAAATCTACAGACGCAAATAGACAAACTATAGTAAAATAAACACTTAAAATGTGTATTTTGTACGTTTTCCTTCCAAAAGCCTGAAAGAAAAACATGTTATAGAATCAAAATAGCACAACATCTCAAAATTGACCAGTACTTGAAAAACGATGTTTTTGCCTGCCGTGTCTCGCCTTAATTGCGTTAAAAATATTTAACGCATTTAACGCATGTGCAGAATGGCCCGCCCCATACATCCCACCAGTGGCAGCGCCAGGGTATGGCTGGGGTAGGCTACACACATACCAAGAAATGGCTTATCCCCACCATGACAAATTATGTTAAAGTAAGCGAAATAAAGTCTGCCAACTCGCGGAGTAAATTGCACTGACAGCAGTTAGTAAGATTGATTTCAGTAGCCACTTATCTGGAAATACCGAAGACCAGAAATGGTTTTGAAAACTTTTGTCACGTTCTCAATAGAACATATTTGATAGTGTCTTCTGGCCAATCAGAATCAAGACAACGGCGTGGTGTTGTTGCAGGAAGTCCCGACGGAGAATACTTTTGCTGTAGTACAGGGGTGCACTGCACATAACTGGTACGCAGGTTATGTGGTAATCTGAAATGCGTACCGTCACTTGTGTCACAAAGCACATTTGTGTACCGACGTACTTGTGAAGCTTTTCCAGAAGGCGGTTAGATCACCGGACGACCGAGTCGGTCTCCGTGTGCACAGACGGGGCTGCTGTTAAAGGAATGGTATGCTCATGACACTCATTTTTTAAAAATTATCATCTGATAAAACAGACCAGTCTCTGCCAGTCTCTCTCTTTTTTTTTTTTTTATCCGATGACATTATCAGTGATTTTAAACTGATTATATACCGAAATAATATCAACACTGTGGGCGCCGCCATTTCCCGGACGTGACGTAATCCATGCGTTTGGTTTTCGAAGACACGTTGATCTCCATGTTATTTACTGTAGTTTCTCTATTCAAATATGCCTCACTGTATCGCGAAATATTGCCATAATTCGGATAGGAACAATCCACGGAATGCTCGGTTCCATCTGTTGCCAAAAGGTAAGCATAAGAAGTACATTCGGAGGCAGTGGCTAGCGAAATGTGGCCGGCCCGAACCGAGAGATTTACAGGCTCATGTATGCAGCGAACATTTCACATTTCCGGACGACTACTCTGAGAGTATGATCAAACATAACATGGGATTTAAAGAACAACCATTACATTCTGGTGTCATCACCGACCAGGACACCAGTTCGGCCAGTAGAGAAATCGCCCTCTGCAAGTGTGAAGCGACGGAGGAGCAGAAGTAGTGCTCGGAGTAAGAATAAGGTATGTTATAGCGCATTTCCATTGCAGCGGCTAGCCCCGTTTTAACGTCCAGGCCAGGACAGTTTTTGGTGGCCTTTCCATATAGCGTAGTACCGGCTAGTGTGTATTTCCCCCCAGTTTTTCCGGCTCCATAAAATCGTGATTCTATGGCCAGGGACAACGAAGCTGAGTATGCTAAACTAGAGAGGGAATCGCTAGCAAGGGTGGTACTACATGCATACATATAGTATCTTATATAATCTTCCCATTATACACACATGCATTTCCAAACATTTGGACTACCTATGTTGCAAATGTATTATCTTTTCAATTTACACACGGCATCTATTGCACGTCTGTCCGTCCTGGGAGAGGGATCCCTCCTCTGTTGCTCTCCCTGAGGTTTCTCCCATGTTCCCTTTAAACTGGGGGTTTTCTTCGGAAGTTTTTCCTTGTACGATGTGAGGGTCTACGGACAGAGGGTGTCGTATTGTCATACTGATATGTATGGCTGAATTCCCCCATCCAATCTCTTCACATTGGTCAAAACTTGTTCCTCTGCTGACGAGTTCGAACTGAAATACTCCGTGTGTTGACAAAGTGAACGCATGGATGACGTCACGA
This sequence comes from Pseudochaenichthys georgianus, assembly GCF_902827115.2. Lineage (NCBI taxonomy): Eukaryota > Metazoa > Chordata > Actinopteri > Perciformes > Channichthyidae > Pseudochaenichthys > Pseudochaenichthys georgianus. The sequence goes on from NC_047525.1 coordinate 4,266,497, forward strand.
CCATCACGTGACTACTGAAAATGGCAAACATGGCGGCGGCCAGACGGAATATACAGGTCTTGATAAAAAAGAGCTATAAAATCATTATTTACCGGGGAATATCGCTGATTTCTTCAGTGTATGGTTTAAACATAACGTTTCACTAAATACTGAAGTTTTGATTAATTATCTAATGAGTGGACCATTCCTTTAACGTCGGTCTGTACAACGGAATTGTGCCAAAACTACGCCAACCGTCTGCGGAGGGAGACTCCCCCCCTTCCAGTGTGAGAAAAAGTTTTTAGAGAGTACTTGTCCATGGACAAGTGAGTTTGGCAATTTACTTGTCCGAATAAATTTTTCACTTGTCCAGAATGGACAAAAATTGGGGCCACTGGAATCTTCTTCTTCATCATCGTATTTTATACTTTCCCACGGTTTTTACAACACCGCTAACATAAGTGAGCGGTAAGCTTTTACTGCATCACACATAGGGTTGGGTATCGTTTGGATTTTAACGATTCCGGTTCTGCTTTTCGATTCCGGTTATTTTCGGTTCTCGATTCCGGTTTTTTGAGAGGGTAACAATAAGTCCCATGACAAACTGGGAGAAAAATATATTTATGAAAACATTAAGTCAAATCTGTATTCCTATTTACAAATCACTTCATACTGTTTAATTTCTTACGGTTATTGAATACAATTATATAAAAATAATCTCTACATTGTTTAGTTAGTTCTAAGTGGTGCAGTTTGAGAATGTACAATTGGCCCAGTCTCCTCTGATGTTACACTGCAACCTGCCTGTGATTCACAGTCCAACCACACATGTCCAACACATAGGCCTAATAATAATAATACATTATTATTATCTCAAAAAGAGAGATGCAGCCTTTGTAAACTACGCCCCAAAACTGTGGAACACGTTACCCAACAATATTAGGGAAGCCAATACATTAGGCATTTTTAAAAAGGCAGCTTAAAACCTCTCTTCACCAAAGCATTTTACTGATTTTACACTATTATACTGCACTATTCTCTGTGATTGACATTGCACTATTTCTCTATGTTTTATTCCCCATGTTTTTATTTTTTATTATTTTATCCCACTTTATGCTTTGCTCTTGCTGCTTGTTTTACACTGATTTTATGTCTTATTTTGTACTGATGTAAAGCACTTTGAACTGCAATCCCCTGTATGAAAGGTGCTATACAAATACAGTTATTATTATTATTATAGCCTATAGGCCTAGCACTTTTCTACAACTCAAAGACGCTTGCACGCTTACACATGTCCTGCAATACACATGCTGCAGCTGCCCAGCTACTCACTGTTTGTAAAAGTAAATAAATAGTATAAATAGCATTTCAATAATGTACTTTCGATACCCTGCTTCATAAACAATACTGACATTCCTGTGCTCCTCCGAGTCTGGGGGTACGGGGATGTGAGGACAGCGCGAGGACACAGACAGGGAGGCTGCTTCACTTCATAAAGGAAATGGTGGTCAATATTAACAACACAGGAGCTAAAACGCTTAACCCTCCGGTATCACTGTGGACGTTTTTGTCCATATGGGTAATTTTTCACTTTTCATTTTGCAATAACTTTGGTTGTGTTGGTGCAAACGGCCTGCATTTTTGTAACAAGGCTATTTTCTCGATCTATTTTGGAATTCAATTAAAAAAAAATCAAATCGGTCTTTAATTCACTGTGTAACAAATCGACTACGCAAATTAGTCATTCGAGACAAAAATGTCCACTGCAAAAGACTTTGATAAAAACATTATATTAAAAGGTTTTTTTCACAACTTTTTTGGGTTCAATCTTTAAAGCAACTTCCGCCCTAATAGAAAATACCAAAAATGTAATCATTTTCAGGATTTTAACCCTTTCAATGCCATTTTGAAAACATGAAACCGCTGTTTTTTTCATGATGAAAACAGAGAAAGTGAGTTATTTTCCAAAAAATACATATCTGGAGACTGGCTTTTTTTTTTTATAACAGTCTTGGATATGTCAAAGATTAGCAACAAAATGGATTTTTTTGCATTATTAGTTTTTGCACAAAATCAGATTGAACAAAAAAGTTACAAATTAGTCATTCGGGACAAAAAAGTCCACTTCCAAAAACTGCTCTAAAATGACAACAGATTAATATTTTTTTAAACTTTTTGGGGTTAAATCTTTCAATCAACTTCAGTCCTGATCAAAAATACCAAATGTTAAATTATGTTCAGGATTTTAACCCTTGAACTGCCAGTTTGAAAACATGAATTTCCGTTTTCTATGAAAAACATGCACAAAAAGGCAGTCATTTTCCATGTAATAAATGTTGGGGGGGGGGGTCGGCTTTTTTTTTTTTATCACAGTCTTGGATATGTCAAAGATTCGCAACAACATTTTTTTTTTTGCATCATTAGTTTTTGCACAGAATCAGATTAGACAAAAATGTCCCATCCACTTCCATTATAGCCACATCTTTTGATCTCTCGCCATACCGGTATAAAATCATGCATTTTGTAATGTTAGGGTTTTATATTGGAGGAAAATAGTTCAATTTGTCCTTTTTACTGTATGTGACCAGATGTGACATTTTACATTGAATTACATGCTTGTCATGTCTTGGTTTACAGTTTACAGCATTCACAATTTCCCCCTCATCTCTTTACCTTTGATGTGTGTGAGAATGTAGGAGTAAGTGTTCTCTCATGGCATTTTGTTTTTCATTTGTGCTGTTTCATGTGTCTTAGAGGTAAACAGAGGTATGATCTTGACCCAGCTTGACCTTTTTGTTTAGAATTGTTTGGAACTTCAAAGGATTTGATAATGTCTCTTTAGCATACAAACATACACAGCCATACATGCACTAAGTCAATAAGTGAACACCTGGCTGCAAAGCCAGATCCATAACTATGTGTAGTTTGGCTGGCTGGTCGTTTCATTCCTGTGATACGCAACAAGCGAGTAAGATGAAGAGGCGCTTCTCTGTGGAAGAAGCTAGGGATATGGTGATGCAGCCGGCAACCTCCAGCGAGCTGCTTGACTCTTCTTCTGAATCAGAAACAACCTCAGAAGAAGAATGTGATGTGGAGTTTGTAGTGGAGTCTGATCCTTCTTCTTCTGAACCTTCCACTGAAACTGCAGAGGAAACAGAAGATTCTGGCAGTGGGTGGACATCAACAAATTGTGAAATCTGGTCTCCCTCTAAGAACGACACGCTGCGCTACATTCCCGCTGCCAGAGGTTTGGTTCCAGGGCCCACGCGTTATGCCATTACAAGAATTGATGACGTGGAATCCTCCAATTTATTTTTCACTGCTGAGATCATCAGTAGTATTGTCGACATGACAAACTTGCAGGGGGGATGTTCGGTGGCAAACTGGAGTGATGTGGATGCCACAGATATTCGTGCATACATCGGTCTCCTGATTTTGGCTGGAGTGTACAAATCGAAGGGCGAATCCACCCTCAGCCCCTGGGATGACCACAGTGGACGTGCCATCTTCCGTGCCACAATGACCCACACCAAATTCCGGTTGATGAATACCACCCTCCGGTTTGACGACAAGCTGATGAGACCTTCCTGTCACAGAGAAGACAAGCTTGCCCCCATCCGCTCTCTCTGGGAGAAGTGGACACATCGCCTTCCGATGCTTTTCAACCCTGGTGAAGATGTGTGTGTGGATGAGCAGCTTGTCCCCTTCAGAGGCCGCTGCAAATTCCGGCAATACATACCAAGCAAGCCAGCAAAGTATGGGCTAAAAATCTGGATCACCGCTGACGTTGAAACCTCCTATGCCTGGAAGTGCCAGATTTACACCGGTAAAGCTGCTGGCAGTGCTGCCGAGGTGGGCCAGGGAAAGCGTGTCGTCCTGGAAATGACAGAGGGGCTCCAAGGGATCACTGTGACTTGTGACAATTTGTTCACGTCATATGCACTTGTGCTTTTTACTGCTGTGGATCCCTCCTGGAAGCAAGCCAAGTCCTTCAGGAGGAGGCTTTTCTTGGAGGAGTTGGGGAGATCTCTGGTGTCTGCAAAAATCATGCGGAGAAAGCATCCACCTCGTACACCGGCTGCTGTTACCATAGTGGCGGACATACAGGCCTCGGCAGCTGCCCCTGACACCGGCACAATCGCAAGCGGCTCTGCCCCCGACACCGGCACAATCGCAAGCGGCTCCACAAAAAAGAGGGGACTGTGCTGGATGTGCACTGGGAAAAGTTCACCTGCAGAGAGCACCAAATCCCCTGCTGCAGGTTCTGCTGGATGAACTGATCTCTCTCTCTCTCTCGCACGCACATACACATTATTTGTTATCTCCATCTATCTTACTCCGTCTCTAACACACATACTTGCTCTATCTTCATCCATCTCTCATTTTATTCAACACACACTCATACCAGTGTGAGAAAAAGTTTTTAGAGAGTACTTGTCCATGGACAAGTGAGTTTGGCAATTTACTTGTCCGAATACATTTTTCACTTGTCCAGAATGGACAAAAATTTGGGGCCACTGGAATCTTCTTCCTCGCCATCGTATTTTACATTTTCCCACGGTTTTTACGACACCGCTAACGTAAGTGAGCGGTAAGATTTTACTGCATCACACTCACACATAGGGTTGGGTATCGTTTGGATTTTAACGATTCCGGTTCTGCTTTTCGATTCCGGTTATTTTTGTTTCTCGATTCCGGTTCTTTGAGAGGGTAAATAAGTCCCATGACAAACTGGGAGAAAAATATATTTATGAAAACATTAAGTAAAATCTGTATTCCTATTTACAAATCACTTCATACTGTTTAATTTCTTTCGGTTATTGAATACAATTATATAAAAATAATCTCTGCATTGTTTAGTTAGTTCTAAGTGGTGCAGTTTGAGAATGTACAGTTGGCCCAGTGTCCTTTGATGTTACACTGCAACCTGCCTGTGAGACACAGTCCAATCACACATGTCCAACACATAGGACATAACCTAATAATAATAATAATAATAATGACACATTAGATGTATAGCCTAGAGGCCTAGCGCTTTTCTACAACTCAAAGACGCTTGCACGCTACACATGTCCTGCAATCAGGGCCGCTATTATTAATAGAAGTTGTTTATTTGCATTAATTATATTTTAATCTTTTTGAGAATAGTATTTGGCAGGAAATGCAGACGTATTCACCTGTAAACGCATACTGAACGACATACATGCACAACCATTTACCTCACTGCATAAAAAGTGTTGATAATAATAATAAACAGGAATTATATTTATATTATTATATTAGCCTACTTTGTTTCGAAGAAAAGAAAAAAAAAGTTCACTCCTGTCGGTTGGGGGGGGGGGCCTCATCTCACAATGTCACTTGGGGCCCCAAGTTGGCCAGGGGCGGCCCTGCCTGCAATACACATGCTGCAGCTGATCACTGTTTGTAAAAGTAAATAAATAGTATTTTCATTTCAATAATGTACTTTCTATACCCTGCTTCATAAACAATACTGACATCCCTGTGCTCCTCCGAGTCTGGGGGTCCGGGAATGTGAGGACAGCGCGAGGACACAGACAGGGAGGCTACTTCATAAAGGAAATGGCGGGCAATATTAACAACATAGGAGTTAAAACGCTTAATAACCTTCATTATGTGTTAGAGAAAGAACATAAGAAAGTTTGACAAAGATGAGGCTGTTAAACGGGCAGCGGATCCGCTGTGTGTAGAAAGAGAGAGAGAGAGACACTGAGCTGCACCGTGCTGATACGGAGCATAAAGAGAGCTCGGTCCGCGGGGCTCGGCTTCCTGTCCTCACAACTCTTATTAATCTGGGGAGCGGACAATTGTTATTTGTTCCTACTCGGAACCGAATTTTGCTTCCCAACGCGGCCACTGTGCTACACTTCCCGCCTGCCCCGTCTAACTGTACAGAAAGCGGCGAGATGCATTTCCTTATGAATCGACAAGCAGAACCGAAACTAACATTTCTAAACGAACAATGGCGGACTCATTTGCGAATGAGTTCTGCCTTTTGTAAACTGAATGTATCAATAATTTGTCAATAAATCGGGGTGAAAAACGTCACTTGTCCGCCGGACAAGTCAATTGAAAGATCTACTTGTCCGATATTGTAAATAACACGTCCCGGACGGTGGGACGTGTACTTTTTCGCACACTGCCTTCACTGGAGAACTGCGCTAAAACAGCTGATCACAACGTTCACACTGTGGTCACGAAGTATTCCACTAGCCCTGGATCTCGTCTGGATTGGAAAGCTCGAAAATACATCATAGACGCATGTTGTAGTCTTATTGCATATTAGAAACAGAGTTGGTGAAACTAAAACTGCGATATAATGTGTATGTAGCAATAATACATATGACATATATTTTTTAAATGTCTCCAGTACCGATAAAAAGTCAGATAACGTCGGAGCTTAACGTTACCACTGTCTTTAATAATTCCGGCCCGGGGCCCGTTTAATACCGGGGCTCGGTACCCATCCCTACATGGGGAGAGGTGCAGCATATTGCTAAGGACTAAATACGATGGACTAATCTCACGATACAATACACGATATTCAGCCAACGATACGATATATATCACGATATTCAGCCAACGATACGATTCGATATAATTCGATACACTTATATCATTTTCTGAAAGATTTTAAAGGGACAGTGGGATTTTAGTGACATCTTGTGAGTGTTCCATTGACTTGGATTGAATTAATTCAACTGAAAACTGAAAGCATCAATTATACAATATATGGCTCTGACAGAGAGTCTACAGCTTGCAAATGCTGGACAAAATTAATCAAAAGATGTGGTGAGAAAATTAGTTTCATTTATTGAAACAGTGCAAACTGTAGCTGTAAAGTGCAGTATCACAATGGACAATTAAAAGGTGCAGCAGGTGGCACACAGGGATTTGAATGGGACTTGTTAGAAATTAAAATCGATGTTTTGATGGCATAAAGTACCTTAAACATACCGTCAGTTTAAATGCTGTTTTATACTGAAAAACCAGAAGTTCTTGTGCACAACCAGTTGTTAAGCTTTTATTCTGAAAATCCTTCATCTCCGGTTAGCATTTAGCATGTGGCTAATATACCATTTACTATAGAGGTGAATTTAGTAGCCGGAGTGTTGCACACCGAAACCTACTGATTTCAACACTACAACTATAGACGTCGAGATATTATTATTGCTGAATATTAAATGAAGGTACAGTTTATTTGAATACGTTTGTTTACAGGCGTGGGTAGCATGAGACAACATTCGGAACTACCGGAAATGATACCAGCCGTGAGGTATTTTTGGAGTATTGATTACAGCGTTTAAAATGTATTAAATGAAAAGTCATGAAAGAGATAAGGAGGAGAAAAGGCGTGTTTAGTTATATATTTAATGTACAATGTCTGAATCCTCTGTAATGCGCAACAACGAACATTGGAGACGTGGAGGGCCGGTCCCCAGCAGCGCCAACCGGCCCACAGGGAGGAGCCAGCAGAGGATATTTAACAGCTGGAAAGGTGGAGCTCGCTCTCTTCCCTCACCAGAACACAGCTGTTTTTCTGACTGAACCATCTTCTACTTGTAACATTACCGCGCTTTTTATTAATTAAAAGTATACATTTGAACATTCTCAGAGACTCAATTAGTCTCCTTTTTAAAGACTTTATCAGACTTAATGTATCGATACCCGCGGCTGAAATATCGATACTTTCTCGGAAAACTAAATATCGATATATATATATATATATATCGCAGGATCGATTAAATTGCACAGCCCTACACGGGATGCCATTGTACATCACTCAACACGCGAAATACACACACTCAGTACATAGCTAGACCCGCAAATTTGTGGGCCAGGAATTCACGGGCACAGCCAGCGGCACAGCTGTAGCTACATGTGTGTATTTCGCGGGTTTCTAAAGGTTTTGTGCGTGTGTGTTTATGTTGACAAGGAGGTTTAATAACAGTGTGCTACACAAAACGTGCAGTCGGTTTCATTTTCATCGCCGTTTGTAGTAGAGTTAGCAGGGTATTTTTATTTTAACTCGTCCCGAATTCGTCCCAAAATAATTTTTTATCCTTCCCGACACTATTTTTTTCGGCCCCGGGATGACGGGACGTCCTTAAGACGGTTTGTGAAATGGCTGAACCGAAAAATCGCGATTTTAAAACATTTCTAGACTCCGCAGATTTGTTTTGCTTTAAGGGACTCCGTAGTAGTGTTAATTTCGTCAGCTATTTTTTAATTTAGTTTTAGTCTTAGTCCTGTGTTAAATTTCCTTTTTGTCATATTTAGTCACCTTCATCCTGTTTTTATTTAGTCAAGTTTTAGTCGACTAAAAGTCTGAGCATTTTAGTCTTATTTTAGTCGACTAAAACAGTAAACATTTTAGTCAAGATTTAGTCGACTAAAAGTCTGAGCATTTTAGTCTTATTTTAGTCAAAGAAAACTAATTATTTTAGTCTACTTTTTGTCAATGAAAACTGTTGAGTCTTTTTTAGTCATCAGATTATATAGAACATTTCAGTCAAAGTAGTCTAGCCAAAACCAATAATTTGTCATTTTAGTATATAAATAAATAAGATTATCTTGTCCCTATTTGATGAAAAACACAGGTTGAATGATTTAAGAATGCAGCTTTGCAGAGAGTATCTGGTCAGGTTTGTGGTGGTTTTACCTGTGTTATGGCCACATTGCTTCCCTTCTGATGAAACAATGCATTCGCTTTTTTTCCCCGCCTCATTGTAGCAAAAATGGGCCCAAATATCACATCGTTTCTTTCTCCCAAGCAGTGGTGGCTTTAGACTTTTTCGTTGTCAGTCATTTTGACGGACAGGATCGTAACATTTCCGTCATAATCCATTATTACCCGTCGAGGGCACAATTCATCAATCACTCGAGCTGACAGGGGGTATTCGGTTAACGCGAGTGCGACCACTGCTCCTAAGCCCTGTTGTTGCCATTTTATTTTCTGTTAAATAAGGTTAGTTAGACCATGAGTTAGACCCGAGTCTTCATGACAGTTCGTATTGTGCCGCTGCCCGGTGTAATTCAAATGTACCGCCGCGCGCAGCACAGAAACAGCTGCTGCTCTGCCGCAGCACCGGAAATGGAACTGCTGGGAGAAAAACTGACTATCAGAGATTTAACGTAATCTTTGATAATATTTCGTCTCGTCACTTTTCGTCAACGATATTGCATGATGATTTCGTTACAGTTATTGTTTACTGCCGTCGGTGCCGTCTCGTCATCATCTCGTTTTCGTCATGGAAAAAAAGGTCGTTGACGAACATATTTCGTCATAGTTTTAGTCAACGAAATTAACACTACTCCGTAGTAGCTTACTCTCTCACTTTCCAGAATGCGCACAAAACTCAGCCACATTGCCTGTGACTACCCGATCTGATGTTGTTATGCTGTGTTCGTTGTTGAGCATAACAGAGGACTCAGACATTGTACATTACATATATAACTAAACACGCCTTTTCTCCTCCTTATCTCTTTCATGACTTTTCATTTAATATGGTTTTGAACGCTGTAATCAATACTCAAGACAGGAAAAACTTCACGGCTGGTTTCATTTCTGGTAGTTCCGGTTGTTGTCTCATGCTACCCACGTCTGTAAACAAACGTATTCAAATAAACTGTACCTTCATTTAATATTCAGCAATAATAATATCTCGACGTCTATACAGTAGTTGTAGTGTTGAAATCAGTAGGTTTCGGTGTGCAACACTCCGTGTCATATCGCTACTAAATTCACCTCTATAGGAAATGGTATATTAGCCACATGCTAAATGCTAACCGGAGATGAAGGATTTTCAGAATAAAAGCTTAACAACTGCGCACGAGAACTTCTGGTTTTTCAGTATAAAACAGCATTTAAACTGACGGTATGTTTAAGGTACTTTATGCCATCAAAAACATTGATTTTAATTTAGAACACTGTGCGCATGTGCAGAGCTGCAGATCGGGTAGTCACATAGCCTACTACAATCACATTCACCGCTTCACCGACAGACGTACCATAAAAATGTCCACGAACACAGATGAAGAACTCATTCCTAAAAAAGGTGCTACTTCAGTTGTATGGAAGTGGTTCGGGTACAAGCGGTCATACATAGAACAAACAACTGTTCTGTGTAAGGTCTGTGGAAAGACAACTTCCTAGAAAGTTAAAGGGATGTTATTTTGTTTGAGGGTATTTTTTTTTTATTCATTTCATTATCATTATTTATTATTTGTTGCATTTCATTTTACAAGTTTTTTCAGGGATGGCCTACAAGAGATTTTTTTTTCAGTTTGATTTAAAAAAAATCTTTGCACATTAATGACAACCAAGTGCCGTGGTGCTGTTTTTATTTTATTTGTTTTATTCTTGAACAACTGATTTGTTCACATAGGCCTAGACTACTTGGTAATCTCATTTATTTGTATTGTGTTAATAAAGAAAATATGTATTTACATGTTGCCTTGGTATGGTTTGTTTTGAAAAAAACAGAAAAAAATCGAGGTTTAAATTGAAAATTGTCCATTAGTTAGAAAAAAAATAATTAATAAAACTTAATAAATGAATGGCTTTTGCTTTAAAATCCTCTCAAGTCTGGGGGTTTTCATTAGCTATAAGCCGTCATCATCAAGATTAAAACAAATAAACACTTGAAATAATTCACTTTGTGTGAAATGAATCCATATAACATATAAGTTTCACTTTTTAAATAGAATTACTGAAATGAATCAACTTTTTGATGTACCATAAATGAGCTGAGAATACTCTTTACAGAAAGTGGTTAGTGTTTAGTGTGCAGTGTGTGTTAAAGGGTGTGTGTGTGTGTGTGTGTGTTTGGATAGGGTGGGGACAGGTGCAATAGATTAGATGTATACATTAATACAACAAAGTCATTTCATTTTATACTTCTTCATACTTAATAAGTACTTTTACTCCTAATACTTTCAAGTATATTTTCCTAATCGTAATTAAAAACTTACATTTTGTATCTTTCTCGATGCAGTACTTTTACTTCAAAGTGAGTATTTGTATAGTGCGGTGATAGTACTCCCACCAGTGGAAGAGGCCTTAAAATAAAACAAGCACCGTCATGTATTTTATGTCTGCATTATTCCTCTGCACTATTTCTTAGAATTGCCTTGTGTTTAAGGTGCTATTTTAGGAGTGTGAGCTGGTAGCCGGAGAGGTACCAGTTCAACTCCTGGGCCACTGCCGAGGTGCCCTTGAGTAATGCACCGAACCCCGAAACAGCTCAGTGGCGCCGGCTAACTGGCAGCCTCTCTGCTCTGCACCTCTCCTATCGACATGTGGTTGAATGTGTGCATGTGTATCCTCTGTGTGTGTGCATGTGTATCCTCTGTGTGTGTGCATGTGTATCCTCTGTGTGTGTGCGTGTGTATCCTCTGTGTGCGTGTGTATCCTCTGTGTGTGTGCATGTATATCGTCCCTGTGTGTGTTATGTGTGTAAACAGAGTCGAGAAAGTAACTTCCCTGTGAGGGATTAATAAAGTATGTCTTCTTCTTATAAATACAATGACTTGGCTTGCCTTTGAGTAAGCAAACAAAAGGGTAGAATGATCTGTTATCTGCCCTCTGATCAGTGTAACATAACACGCTGTCTGGTGTCACGTGAGTCTAGTATCTAGTCAGTCTGTCCATGATTGTTGATAAGGCAGAATATTACTAACAGTTAACATTACTAACAGTTACTATTACTAAGAGTCATTATTAACAGTTAACATTACTAACAGTTCATACCTCTTGAGTCTCGGTCGCGGCTGCCTCGTCCTCGCTCACCATGTTCAGGAAGAGGGACCGGGCCAGCGGGCTGCGGACGTACTTCCCGGTCCACATCCTCCTGATGGAGAGCAGGAAGAAGACGTATCCGAGCAGCCAGGCTCCGAAGAGCAGCGTCTTCAGCTGCAGAGGACACATGAGGACACAGGGTGAGAGCTGGAGCAGCGGAGGGCTAGTGTTAGTGTGAGAGGATAAAGAAGGCCATGGCAGCCAATGGAGAAGCAACACGCCGGGAGAGCTTTCCTATTCAAGACAAGAACAACAAACCTGAGGGGGGGGGGGGGGGCGCTTTAACACAGCCAGTTGCTGTTTATCCAACAGCTTAGTCTTGTGAGGCCATTGTCTTATCGTCTTTCGCAGGTGTGCGCTCTGCTCAATACAAAATCCACTTCCGCATATTGTGCACTTCCTGTGTAACTGCTTAATGTGTCCCCTCACAGAGAAGGGTTGAGTTGCAGTCGAATACATAGATATATATATATATATATATATATATCTATCTATATATATATATATATATATATATATATAAGCCATGATATAAACACTAGATGGCTCATGAGAGATTTCCCAGCGTAGCTCACCGGCCGCCATCTTGCTACAGTTAACAACTACTCTGGTACGCGCTGTCACTGAATACATATTTACTGTGAATGTGTGCAAAAATGTATGGCATATAGCTGTCTAACAGAAGTTAAATTCATTTCTCACTTATTCTGACAATGTACTTAACCCCAAATAAAAGAACCCAATAAAAATAGTTGTTCAATAATAGTGAAGTCACGTTGTAATAACAATAACTCATCTCTCTCTCTCTCTCTCTCGAGTTTTCCTTTTGAGCTTTGACAAAAGCCACTGTGTCAATGTTGTCCTACTTGGTTGCTTTGCCGTCCGGAGTTGTCCAATATGGCGGACCATCTCGCACATGCGCACTGCAGATCGGGCAGAGCTACAGATCGAGTAGTGACACGTGTCATGGTAGCTGTTGTAAGGTGAGTGATCTGCACAAAAATACTCTTAACTCGCTGAAATCTTGACTGATTTACAAACGGTTTGGTTTATTATAAACGTTATTAGCATGGCTATGATACAAGATGCTTGGACATGTTGAAATTGCAGCTTTTCTGCGTGTATGTGCAGTGGCGACTGGTCACAGCCCCACCTAGTGTCAGCAGAAAGTATTAAAATAATGATTACAACAAAATGCAAAAAATAAATTAAAATATATATAAAATATATTTTAAGATCATGTTTAATCATCTGATTCGTCTGTACATTGCTGTTTTAGTATGTGTTCTTCTAATTAGTGTCTACAGTGTGTGCCTATTGAGCTGTTTAGAGCCATGTGGGACAAAACCCGATCCTGCCCCTCCCTCTCACTGTCTAAGAAGTGAACGGTGACTGTAAAAATTACACTGCGCATGCTCAGAGTATTTTCCTATTTAATGTGTGGCAAAAAATAATGACCATAGGGCAGGGGTCTTCAACTAAAATTCAATGAGGTCCAGTTAGAGAAAATCTCCGCATGCAAAGGTCTGGAACATCAAAATGTCTAACTTGCTTCATGAATTAGTGTGATATATATTGAAGTAACCTGTAGCTTTATCAACGTCTGCATGTAATCAACAACTGACTGCCAATCAAATAAAGAAAGTACAATTCAAAAACAACAATATGTATTGTCAATTAACATTACTTAAATACTGTGGATATGTGTAATGTTCCTCTCGGGCTGCATTTACAAATAAAATAGAGAAAATAAATAAAATAGCTTTTGAAAATATGTGCATCTTAAAAGTGCTTAATTTTAGATAAATAAAATAAAGTGTAGCAGCAGCTTGAGTGTCCCTTTTTCTTTGTTAACCGTTTCGCATCATGACTTAACAGTTTCAGCCGATTATAGAACAATATCAGTCTTTACACATCATAACAATTGAACAGTTTTAATGTTTCTCTTTCTTTCCCTCTTATATTGCAGTCCCTCACTCACTTTGTTGTAAATTCAGTGTGAGAATTGAGCTCGAGCTTGTCCTGCCAGGAGTTTGTAAATCTGGGCTAACATGGAGTCAGGGCTATTCTCATATACATGCAGGTGCTCATTGGTTACAGTGATGCAAACACAGGTATGGTGAAAAAAGAGAGAACTATTCGAAGCAGAAAAAAACAGCGTAATATACCATCTGACAAAGGCCTGTGCTATAACAGGGTGTCCGCGGGGTCTTAAAAAGTATTAAAAGTTGATAAATCAATTTAGCGAAAATTAAGGCTATTAAAAAGTATTAAACGGCATTTTCCAAGGTATTAAGAAGGTCCACAGCAACGACAACATGAAACACCCTTTAATTTACTGAAACAACATGTCGGGAAACCCCCTCAAGGTGGCCCCATGCATAGCGTGCCATAAAATGCTGCTTCTTATTTTAAGTGTCGTTGCCTTGCTCCGCTCTGTGGGGGGTATACAGAGGAGAACACGCCGTCCAGCGCCATATAGACTGAGAGTTACGTCATCTCCGTTCACTCCAATGGACCACTTTTTTACAGCAATGGCGGATCGTGGAGCCTCTCAATCGTTCCCCGGAAGTTAGCGCCAAGGCTAGCAGAGCTGTAGAGTTGCAGCATAATAGACCGTTCGTGACGGACTTTTAAATGTAAGAAGAAGTTTAAAGATTTATATTGCGGATATTATCAGTACATCTGATTCAAATTAACATGTGTATTAAAGGATGTCAGTGGATTATCCCTAAATTAGTAGATTTAGGGAACGTTTACAGATAACAGATTAAGCTAGGATACCGAAGCAAGTTAGCAACACACGTTGAACAGCCTTTTAATTGTAAATTCCGTTCTCTTAATGTCATTTCATCCAACGTTGTTGAATTAGAGACGAGGGGCTTCTAAACGGGATTGTATGAGGGGGTGGAGGGAGTTAAATATTAGATAAATATAACTTTGGTGTGTGTAAGAGTGAGTGTTTTTAGCAGAGCCATATTGTGTCCTTGTGATTATGTTGATTATTACCTGTCTGTATAATGTTGCAGCTCAGCTGATTTTGGATTGATGGCAAAGGGAGAGGGACTTAAGTGAGAGTGAAAACACAAGGTAAGTTTAATACTACTGTTTTATATAAGTAAACACCTTATCTCCCCAAGGCATTTCCCATCCAATAGGTGTGCTATATAGGTGTGTATAACCATTTCTCCTGTCTGTTACTCCCTCTTTCAGCACAAGAACCAGAGGGGGATTCAATGGAGCCTGAATACCTGCACTGAGACCCTCACCCTGCACCCTGAGTCTCAACTCTGTGTTTTTCAAGCCTTTCCCTGTTTTTTTGTATTAAACAAAACATTAAGCTTTCCCAATAGTGTGGTTTTCGTTTTGTGAAAAAGTGCAAATGCAGTGTTTGTATATAATTACATCACATATTTTTTTGCTGTTGGTCGTGAAATTGCTCCTGCTGACTTGAGCCAGCCATTTTTTCCTCCGCTCTGTGTCAGTGGGGAAGCCGTACATTCGTACTCCTTTCTCGGAGCGATTTGAGCATCCCCAGGCAGCACAGAAAACCATGGTGGCGACTAGGAGGCAGCACAGCAAACCAGGACAACACGGAGGAAAAGGCACAGACAAACTGCATGATATGCTATTCAATGTTTATTGAATTCCATGTATTTGCAATGGATGTTCCTAAAACAACACATTTAACATCATCATCATCATCATGCTGCTGCTGCTGCTGCTAGTCCTTTGATAGTCACCTGTCGGTCTCCTGTCCTTTCTGAAAGCCATAAAGATGACATTAGTCATTTAGATAACTTGTGTCCTCAATTACCATAGGATTACTGAAACTACCATGAATTTAAGAAAATGGTAGAAAATAATCTAATCTGAATTTTAAAGCATTACATTAGATCCCCCCCTCTAAATATATCAATACACATTAGAAAGTGATGCTCCTGACTACCATACAAGTTTAAGAAGATAATATTGGTTTGAAAGTATTCAAAGCTATAAATAAACAGCAACAGGCTCTTTAACCAAGGCTCTGTTAGCCTAACATGTAAACTAGTTGTTCACACTAATCCTAATATTATTACTTAATATTAGCAAATTCTATTTTATTTTTTAAAACATATTGATGTAAATACATACACATATCGATTTGTTGTATAAATATTGCAAATCAAAACCTTTATTCACTAATAATTACCAAAAATCGTAGTTCAATCTCCTGTTATCAATGCATTCACATTGCCCGCCATGAACTTCCGGGGAACGATCCTCGTCTACATGAACCACGTGACGATAACCGTTTTTGGACTTCCGTTGTCGTAACTCTTCTGTCTATATGGCGCTGACGCCGTCTGTCACTACCCGATCTGCAGTGCGCATGTGCGAGATGGTCCGCCATATTGGACAACTCCGGAAGGCAACACAAGATGGACACTTGACACAGTGGCTTTTAGCAAAGCTCAAAAAGAAAACTCGAGAGAGATGAGTTATTGTTATTACAACGTGACTTCACTATTATTTAACAACTCTTTTCATTGGGTTCTTTTATTTGGGGTTAAGTACATTGTCAGAATAAGTGAGGAATGAATTTAACTTCTGTTAGACAGCCATATGCCATACATTTTTGCATACATTCACAGTAAATATTTATTCAGTATGATAGCTGTCTAACAGAAGTTAAATCTATTTCTCACTTATTCTGACAATGTACTTAACCCCAAATAAAAGAACCCAATAAAAAGAGTTGTTAAATAATAGTGAAGTCACGTTGTAATAACAATAACTCATATCTCTCGAGTTTTCCTTTTGAGCTTTGCCAAAAGCCACTGTGTCAATGTTGTCCTACTTGGGTTGCTGTCCGGCGTTGTCCAATATGGCGGACCATCTTGCACATGCGCACTGCAGATCGGGCAGAGCTGCAGATCGGGTAGTGACACCGTCCACCGCGGAGAATAAACAGAAGGGCAACCATGACAACCATGCTCTTCTTCGCTGCTTTTGGTGTATTTTGTGGCGGCAGCAGCGCCACTTACAGGCCTGGCATATGTACTACAGCGTTTCCAGCATTTCCAGCGGTCTAGTGTGAACGGACACGTTAATGAATCGAATGCGTGTGAACGGAAGATTTTTTTGCGTTTGCGTATGCGTTTTCCTGTATGCGTTTTCCTGTATGCGTTTTCCTGTATGCGTCCTCGTGGGGCCGGGGTCTAAGCCAAACTATATCCGGTCACAGAGATCTGCTATTTTAAAGTAAGGTCAACACATATCGACCCTAAATATAGTCTATATTAAGAACGAGAAAAGTCTTAACATATATATCGTTTTTTGTAAACATATGACAAATGTGTGAGGGTGATGACGCCAGAGCATCGTCCTATGTGTCGGGCTTAGCCCCGGACAGCCCCAGCCCAATTGAACCCCTGGGTATTTGTGAGGGAGCTCCTTACCCCGCTGAAGCTCACCAAAGTTTAATATATTTCATAGTTCAAAGTGTTGTCAATTGTTTTGTTTATTGGTCAAATACTGGTTTCTACTGGTTTCTGAGGAGTTTACTGGAATGAAAGAGCACAGAGCACAGAAGCAACAAAGCAGCATACTGCATTAAACCTGACCTTCACAGAGAGGTTGCAGTTCATGTGGAGAGGAGGCTTCAGTAGTCTGTCTGCACTCTGTTTAGTTGTGCTATCTTACAATCAATATAGTAAATGTGAGGTAAAGTGTGTCGCCAATGTAACCGGTTAGAACTCGAAGTTGCGATGAGGTCTTAAAATGTATGGAAAGGGTCTTAAAAAAGGTCTTAAAAGGTATTACATTTGACTTCAGGATTCCTGCATATACCCTGTATAATGCTTCAATGAACTGCTATTCTTTATAATATACTCAGATCAATAGGAGACAGAGATGTTAAGTTACAAATCAAGGGTTTTTATTATTATTTACAGCATTGGTGGGGAACCTTCTTCCTTTCAATTTTTACAACATCCTCCAAGGGTCGTACAAATGATTGAACTCAACCTCTGCTTAAAAAAACTAAAATCACAGCCCATTCATTTGGCCTTTCTTTCATGCTGTGCAAAGAAAAAGCAACCTCTTAATCCAGATATCTCAACATGACTCACGCATGCATGCATGTGCACGGTGTGGCATGACCACCAACACAGAAAGATATGGACACAAGATGTGTGCAAATGTATTTAGTATCCTATCCATGTGAACGTGATTTAAGTGGGGGGGGGGACCTAACCTCCTCTAGGGGGGTCCGGGGGCATGTTCCCCCGGGAAGATTTTTTTTTTTTTTAAATATTGAAGTTAAAAGCATCAATCTGGTGCACTTTGAGAGCAACATGAAGAGATCTATGGATACATCTCTCAACACCCATATGAAACAGAACTGTAAGCAGATTCTTCTTTTTGGAAATTTTACAAATCACTCCCCTTTTAACTCTATTCTTGTTATTTTTAACAACTTTTTTGTTACTGTCATATAGTATTTTATACCTGTTTTTCATTTAGTCTCATTAATAACTATAATGATCATATCAAGGTGTGCCTTAACCTCACTGAGCTGAGGTTATGTGAGCCTCTCAGGAGAGAGCTCTCTTCCACCTGGTTGTAGAAAAGCTCTTTAAATTCGTTAGCATAGCTAGCTAACCAGATGCTAATAACAACGCCACTGTGCTTACAACTAAAGACACAGCCACGCAAACACTGCGGCATGTGTACGGCTCCTTATGGGTACTGCAATATTTGAAGGGCTGGAGCGGCGTTCCAGTGCTCTCTGTCAGCACTCCTTTCAGACGAGACATATACCACGTGAAGACACGTTACACTCGTGTTGTGTTCAACACCTACCTGTTGGTTGATTTTTTCTCTGCCTCAAACTCTTCTTTCTCCACTTCCATCGCCTGTTCTTTCTCCTCGCCTGCCTCCATCTCTCCTGCCACCACCGGTCCAAACTCTTCCTCTGAGTCTTTCTGTCCCTCCAGCTCTCCTCTCTCCAGTCCTTCACTCGCTAATCTGTCTGTCTGTGTCTCTATGTCCCCTTCTGTCTCCATCTCCTGCATCTCAGTAGTTCCCTCAGTCTCATCCATTTCACCTCCCTCCCCCTGTTCTGTCTGGTCATCTTCTTCTCCAGTCCTTTCATGCTGCCCTAGACCCTCTGTCTCAGGATCCCATGCTTTGAAGTTAAACAAAGCAGACAAACAAGACATTAAAGATGTAGTGCAGGGTTGAAAATATGATTAACCAAAAAATATTAAAGTTTAACAAAGAAAAAGGAATAAATGAATTGCCCAAAACCAATTTAGGTTGTCTAAAATATTATCTAACTGACATTTCTATCTGATCCATCTGGATAGGTACACAATACAGGATTAAACTTAATAAAGAATCATGAATGTGCTGTGAACTACCTTCTAAAAAACCTTCAAAAAGGCAAACCATTTTTTCCAGAACTGCATGGGCTACCAGTGGCAGCTCGAAGGGGCACTGGAGCTGGGCCGTCCACTTCTTATTTTTATTGTGGTACTTCCCCTAGAAGAGGAGAGGAACGTACCCAAGGGCCTTCAGTTTTTCGACCTTAAAAACAAAGACAAACATATAGACAAACATCACACAAATAGATACAGACAGATAGATTTTCCAGACAGTGTTAAAAAGGCAAGACTTTAAAAAAGAGAGTTGGCAGTCCACTTTCTATAGTGTGTCTTAATCAGAGAACCATCAGAGCAACACCACTACTATTCTCTAAAGAGACAATTGTGTTCCTGTTCTGTTTTGCCATTCATTAGCATCTGCCATGAAGTTATATTCACTACCACATTACAAGTGAACCAAAGGAGACACCTCCGTCGGCCATGTTTTTGTGGTGTGTCCCGCATCATTGGCATTTTTTGCCATTCCCAACTATCTTTGCTGATGATTCAACATGTTGAATTGGCAGCAGAGCTGTCTGCAAAATAAGCTAGCTTAAGGAAATCTGTGCACAAGAAGAAAAACGGACTTGGGGAAAACTAACTACTACAGTCCAAAGGCTCACACAAAGTATTTTACTTTCTTATCTCATCTGGTCATTCTATTACTCAGATATTCCCAACATGAAGCTGAGTGGAGAGTGTTGTGAACATGTTTTAAAGAGTGTATCACGAAAATGGCCTTTATTTCTAGAGCCTTATGTATTTTGTTGTCCCTTTTGAAATGAGGAAGACATACTTCTGCCTACTGCTGTTATGGAGAGTAAAATCCTCTTATGCAGGTGCAGAGTGTAAGTGAGAGTTGGCAGTAGGTTTTAATCTGTGTGGTATTTGACCTTCTGGCTTAAACGTAGGCAACGTGAGGATACCATATGTCACTACTAGTTCTTTGATGTTGGTTGGTGAGTCAGAACATTTAGTCTAAAACTGCTTTGGGGGGTGGGGATGAATGGCAAACAATGTTGACAGGGCTAAAGTGAATGTATCGTTTTTTATATTTATACTAGCTACTTATTGAAATATTGCAAATGCATTTGGGTCAATGAAATCTTGACACATAATTGAATGACATTTCAAAAGTTGTTCCTTCCCTGTACAATGTAGATTCAATTAATATTTCTCTAATGTTGTGGGACAGTATAACCTTCAATGGCTGACCAAAATAAAATAAAATGTGTATTACTATCAGGGCAGAATTGATTTCTCGACCGGTGTACTTTTTGGGCCCAGTCTTTTGCTTTCTGCCGGAAATCCTTCATACGGGCCGTGTGCCTTGATTTCAGCTCCAACATCTTCCCACACTGAGGAAGTGAGAGGGAAAGAGGAAGTAGGAAGGACATACTTACTTTTTCTGATAGAAAGACAGTTATAAACAGTTGGGAAACAAAGTATTGCTTATTTCTTCCTTTTAACCATATATATATATATATTAGGGCTGTCAAGTTAATGCGTTAATAACGCGTTAACGCAAAAAAAAATTAACGCCACTAATTATTTTAAAGAAAAACCCCTTCCTTACCAAGTACTTCATATTATACCCTTTTGTTAAGTGTTGCGTACATCAAGGTGTATCTTAAAGTATCTTGGTAGCAGAAAATAACTAAAATATGTAAGTTTATCAGAAAAGAAAAAACCTTGTTTAACTGAGCAAGTGATGCATACGCCAAAGTGTGTCTAAAAGTATCTTAGTAACACAAGAAAAGAGAAAAAAGCATTGATGTTAACAAAAACTGGATTGTTCCACTGAAATAATAAATAAATAATTTCAAAAAGTGCGCTTAAAAAGAACAAATGTATTCAGATAAAGTATTTTGTTAGACTATTAAGTCCAAGATGGTTACATTTTTACCCCCCTAAACCATTCAGTCACCTGAATTAATTTTGTCTCCAGACCTTTTATTTTTTACATTTTGTAACAATCTTAAAACATTTGTAGAGAACAAACACTGTGGTTAAAATGAGTGTCTTTATGACGTCTCTCACACAGTTGGTATTTTTCACAAAATTCATTTTTAAACACATCGTCTTGATACAGAGCTAACACATTTTCGTAAGACAACCCTGACGCTCTTTTTACATAGGTAGAAAGCACAGTGTTTTTCTTTGAGGCGTTCCTTAGTTTTAAATGATCTGGTGAGTAGGGTGTGACTTGTTATGTTGAGGGGGAGGCGGAGTCCTCTGCAAAAGTGAGAGTCTTTTTCACCAGTATAATGTCGATCGATGTCTGACTCTGTTTAAAAAGTTCTTTAAGCTTTGTAGCTTTTCCATCAATCATTTTCAGCCAAGCAGTCAGAGGCACCCGCAAGGATGTCTGAAAAAACCCCGCATGTAGAGTTGAAATACTCCAAAACAAAATCATCAGAGGGGTCCTTCCCCAGTGTCACCAAAACGGCTTGCGCGGTAATACCATCGCCCCGATGGTCCGCTTTTAGTTTCCCAGACGGTGCTTGTCAGGACTCTTCTCACTTCTGGCAGCGGGGGAATAACTCCTTCTTCCTCCACATTGAGGGGCGGCGGTGAAAACTCTTCTTTGATCTGTCTGTGTTTCTTTGCTTTTTACTGCAAATATCTTATGTCACCATATGTGACGTATGAGGCCTTGGTTGTAGAGCGTCCCGACTGGCCGTATTGAACCGAATGAACACCAAGTTGTTGATTCCCCTGGAGACTCGGATGGAGTAGATGGAGGTTGATACATATCAGTGTCAGCCATATCAATGTCAGCCATAGCGCTGTCGAGATCGGGTGTCCAGATTGTTTTAGAGGATGGGGGTCCTCCAGGCGTTTGCTCCAGGCTGCAACTCTCGGGGAGAGACTTGGTTTTTCTCAGATCCATGGCTATTTTTCAACGGTCGTCTTAGTGGGGTCCTTAGTTTTATATGATTTGCTGAGTGCGGTGGGACTTATTGCGTTGAGTGGGAGGAGTCATCTGTAGAAAGTACTCTGTTTTATTAGATTTCGTAAAGCATCTGACTCTTAATGGCAGTTTGTGATTTTGAGGCTAATTCAGTGAAACAAGGCAGTTTTGAACATTTGACAGATTTATGCTTAATTCTCTCAAAAAGATACTGAAAGATACACTTTTGTGTATAAAAGCTGAAAAGTAGATAATGAAGTACTTTGTTTTAGTAGATTTCGTCAAGCATCTGACTCTTAATGTCAGTTTGTGATTTTGAGGCTATTTCAGTGAAAACAAGGCTGTTTTGAACATTTGACAGATTTATGCTTAAATTCTCTGAGAAAGTTACTGAAAAGATACACTTTTGTGTATACAAGTGGACCACTACCATGAAGTACTCTGTTTGAGGAGATCTCGTTCGGATTATGACTCTAAAAAGGCAAGTTTTTTGATTTTAAGACTTTTTACAGACACTCAGCAGATTTATGTGTAAAGATTTCGTTAAGAATCTGACTCTTAACACACCATCCCCCCGAGAGCCAAACATACTCACCCCCTTTTCAACGCCCTCCCCCTGCAGCAGCTCAGGTGTGAACCCCCATACAGAATGTCAGTCACTGTGTAAAACTTTTTAGAGACACTCTGCAGATTTGTGTGTAATTCTCTCACAAAGGAACTGTAAGATACACTTTTTATGTATGCAAAACCTTAAAACATTTCTGAAAATAAAATACTTTATCTTAATACATTTTCTTTAAAAGCACTTTTTTGAAATTATTTATTTATTATTTCATTGGAGCAATCCAGTTTTGTTGACATCAATGCTTTATTCTTTTTTCTTGTGTTACTAAGATACTTTTAGTTACACTGTAATGGATGCAAACCTTTTTAACCGGGTAAAATATTCATTAATTTGTAAGGAATTCGTTTTCTTTATGTCTCTCTAAAAGGCAAGTTTGTGAATTTAACACTGTTTCGATGAAACACAGCAGTCTTGATAACTTTACATGACTAACATTACTTTTCTAAATATATGTTTTTTAGATGCGTTACTTTGATTTCTTTCATGTTATTTTAAACACAACATTACTTTTTTCATATTTTTTCAACATACTGTGATATTTTTTTGTTTGTTGTCTTTCTCTCCTTTTTCCATTATATTTTTTGAAAAACTACATAGTGATTTCTAACAAAATACAACATGCAACTAATACATTATACAATATTACGACTTTTGCGATATTTTCAACACAATATACTTGTACCTTTTTTTTATTTTTTTTAAGATATTTTGCATGTCATGCATAAACACGGTATCATCTTTCTTGAAACTGACGTGCTGTCCGTTTTACAAACAAGTTATGTTTTCTGCTTCTTCATCCTCTGAATTTTCCTCCCCCCGTCCCTTTTCCCTCGCCCCTCACAGAGAGTGTCTTAATCAACATACATTCCATGCTTATCTCGACCCCCACATAAAAAAGCCAGCTCTTGAGAGTCTTTTACAGTCAGACCGAGGGGGGAAATCTGTCACTTCCTTACAGAGTCCCTCCTCCAACACACATGAACGCGCACATGACCAAAAGAGGGCACGAGATAAGTTTGTGCACTAGGGATGTGCATCTCCATCACTGAGGCCGATGCGATGCGCATCTCGATACGTTGCCACGATACGATACATTAACGATACATTTGAAACACCAGGCGATGCGATACGATACGATTCACCCCTGTTGCGATACAGTTCGATACGATTTGATTCAACATTATGCTATTCGGTGCGATACGATGCAATTCAACACGATGCAAAAATAATGATACTTCAATTTGGTACGACAGAGGATTTTAGTTGTATTCCTTATATGCAGCAAATCATACATTAACAAAAAAAAAAGTGCTTTACATATTTGGTACTGCACATCCCATCATGCCGTTTATCTTTTTACCTTTAAAAGCTCTCCAGAGTACAGTACAATTGTATAACACCTCACAGTTAAACAATGTAAGGATGCATTGCTCATGATTAACAATGTGCAAATAACAGCTACCAGCCTGATGTGCTTAACACTCATAGGCTGACTCACCAGTGAGCAGAAAGCAGTGGGTTCTATAACAATAAAGAATACAAATAACCTCTTTCACAAACAGGTATTTCATAACTGCTAACAGTAAGGAAGACATTTAAATTATTATTGGCCGTCACAGGCTGCTGTAAACTAAACTCCACTCTCTCTGACAGAACGCCTCACTGAGTGATTTAACTCATAGTCTAACTTTCAGGTTTCTCTTTTCAGCCGCAGACCCCATGTCGCCTCTTTATGTGCGTCGCTAAGTTCCTCGTACTACGTGTGTACTTTAAAGCGGCTCGGCATCGTTTACAATTTGCGAGCGATTGTTCAAGTTGACCGTCTGTAGTATATAGTGCCGCGCACATATACCATCAGGACGTTACTGATGGGGTGCGGCTGCGGAGTGATACTGTGTGTATGCAAGCCCGCATCTAGGACGGATCTATGTATCATGGCTGGAGACCTGTTAAGTAATAAAGATACCTCGTACAAAGGTCTACGGATACCTTATTACTCTCCATGACCTGCGGTCAGCTATATAGCATAAAGGACTATTACACCGTCTTTCTTGAACAATCCGAAATGTTACCAAACGTTTGATTTGTAGGTATTTTTCGGTGCGCTGTGTTTCTCTTTCTCCTAAACTTCCGTGTGTGTTGATAACTGAGACTCTCGGCCTCCGTAGTGGCGAAGCAAATATCAAAGATCGTCTCTGCTGAGCGTTGAAAAGATGAGGGGATTTTATATGAATGAATCGGTTTTTTACCGATGCAAAGACGCTACGCAATCGATGCATCGCGAGTTCAACCCGGTTCAACCCAAACTGTAGCCGATGTGCACTCTTTCAACCGGTGCACTCGCATCTTGAACGTTTATGCCGGTGCACCGATGCGAATCGGTGAATCTTAACATCTCTATTGTGCACAGATCTTTCGGCTGTAGGCGTCTGAACCCCGCACTGCTGCTGCATTCGTTTCTTGACTGGCGCTCCTGACGGGTGGCGGTAAGTTGTCACAGGCTGATTAAACCCCATTCGAGGCGTCTCTTGCCATTTTTCTTTTTTTGAAAAGTGACTAGGTAAGTGGAAATGCCTGTCTTTTTTCATTTAGTTTGAGTGTATTTCTATCTTCATCTAATTCTACCCCCACTATCTGTTGGCTCATAGCCTCAGGAGGGGTGGGGGGGAGGCTGGGAGGGGGGATGGTAGGCACTCTCACACATAGCTTCAAAAGATATACAGAGATTAACATCAAAGGTGTGAAATCACACCTGCCTGTTATAACACATCACATCAAAGGGCAAACATCAAAGGCTAATTACTCAACTCTGAGGGGCAGGGGTCAGAGAGACTGGCTTAATCAATACATCAAAGAACTATACAACAAAGGCACTACGCCGTGGGGCTTTTCACTCCAATCTGAATATAAGCAAAACAAAGATTATGTTATTTGGAAAACATAAAACAAATCCACAGATACAATTAATACTAGATAACATAAACATAGAAAGAGTATATGAAATTAAGTTCCTTGGTGTGGTTTTAGACCACAAAATCAGCTGGAAACCACATATCACTCATGTAAAAGCAAATATTCGCAATATTGGGAAAAGCCAGATACATTCTGGACTATAACTCATTGTATACTCTATATAACACACTAATATTGCCATATCTGATTTACTGTGTGGAGATTTGGGGAAACACGTACAAAACCAACCTACAGCCGTTTGTGGCGGAAGTACAGCGCCACTTACAGGCCCGGCATATGTACTACAGCGTTTGCGAGCGTTTATGTGTGGACGGACACGTTTCTTGAGCCGTTTCCGTGTGGACGGAAGACTTTTTTGAAAACGACTAAGGTTCGTTTTCGTCTCCGTGTGGACCTAAGACCTCAGTCCTAAGACCTTTAGGGATAGAGGGATTTTGGATGAAAATACTAATGATGTTTTCCACCCCCCCTTACTTTCTGTCTATCTCCAGAGCCGCTGGGCTCCACCAAGAGACTCAACATCAACTACCAAGACTCAGACGGGTAAGTGGAGTGTGTTTGTCAAGTCTGAAGAATGCAGTGGAGTCAATGTGTGTGATTGACAGGACATGGTTAGTTAGCTTAGCTTAAACACTGGGAATACGGGTAAAAGCTAGCTTTACTCTGTCCAAAGCCGCTACTCTGGAACCGTGTGTGTGTGTGTGTGTGTGTGTGTGTGTGTGTGTGTGTGTGTGTGTGTGTGTGTGTGTGTGTGTGTGTGTGTGTGTGTGTGTGTGTGTGTGTGTGATTTGTGTGATTTGTGTGATTTGTGTGATTTGTGTGACTGTTTATGCCTTTAGTTTCTCCCTCTGTGGAATATACTGTGACCTGACAGACACCCAGAGACTGACACACACACACACACACACACACACACACACACACACACACACACACACACACACACACACACACACACACACACACACACACACACACACACACACACACACACACACACACACACACACACACACACACACACACACACACACACACACACACACACACACACACACACACACACACACACACACACTCTTCTTGGCCTTTATATAAATATATTCAACACATGAAATAACTACATAACAATCCAAGTATCTAAAAAAGGAAAAACAAAATTATAATATGATGATGGATACAATCTTAACACTCATACCAAAAAAATTTATTGTCACATCTTACCACCTGGTAATTATAAATGTTTTATATTCTAACACTTACCAATTTTTCTGTTTCCATGGTTATTTTTTACCATTCCATACATTTAATTCGATAGATTCTTCCATTGGGAGAATATTAAGTTATTATATTTTAAGTTAGTCATCATGAACACATCTGTCCATCAGACAGAGGGCTGCTGTGCCTCCTGTCATCATTAATAGACGTCTCTTTAAAATGACCGCTCAGAGGAGAGGAGTTCTCATTTCTCTAACCGCCTGCTGCTTCCCCTCCTCTCTCCTCGACTCCTCCGTTCGCATCTCCTGTGGGCGGGACTAAGTCTCGAGGATAGGAGTCGAGGAGGGGAGTTAGAGAAATGAGAAAGGGCCAGGGTCTCAGCACAGAGACAGGGTCTCACTGCTGGGGAGGAAAGGAAGACAGGCTTCACTCAGTTCATTTACGGCTTTTTGTCCATTTTTCCTACCTGTCTACAAGAATTAAACCATACTCTTAGAATGCCAGGACCTTTTCTTCATAGGATTGCACATTTCTTCTTGTGATGATGAAGTATCAGTTTTACACAAAAAAGTTAGTTTTGCTACTAATTGACCAAAATATTTGTAATATTTCAGTTCAAAAAGTTGTTTTTAAATGTACATTTATTTGTATTTAAAAAAGAAAAATATTTATGAGCATATTAGTGCAAACATTTTGTATTATGATTATGAGTTTGACAGTAACCTTACTTGATAAACTAGTAATGATGAAATGATGAACTCGTAATATTTTTTAATACATTATTACTATTACATTAGTACTATGCATATCCATGCATACTGCATCGTTGAAAACATAAGAACTAAACTTCCTCAAGTACTTCCTCAGGTATAATTTTGTTATATCATAACTTTATTCTCTACATTTTAGTTTTGTGGTTTTAAAACTCTGTCCTAAAGTCTTATTATATGGAAAACTGTCTACAAGTTTAAGGAATTTATTTTTAATTAAGTCCCATGCTACTTGTTGTTCAGCATGTAATTGTTGATGAGCATTTCGTTTTTTATTTGTCAAACCCTAACTTGTTTGACAGTTTGTAGTTTACAGTTATATTGACAGTTATGGAAATTTACAGCATGAAAAAATAGGGTTATTGCAGAAGGGTAGCATCCATAACATAACATTGCATTGAGATGACACTTTTATTCAAAGCGACTCACAGTGCACTCAATCACGAAGATACAAACTCAGAACAGCAAGAAACCTGCAGGTACATTCACACACCATAGAAAGTACTGGTGCATTAGTTTCAAATGAGCCTCATTTTTGAGCATGTGTAACACCACACCGCTCCAACACACTGTCACTCCCTAAACGTCCAGGAACGACGCTTGGTCAGTGACCCCGTGGCGTGCAGTTAGGACTAGGGTTTGGTATCGTTTGAATTTCCACGATTCTGATTCCGATTCTACTTTTCGATTCCGGTTCTTAACGGTTCTCAATTCCGATTCTTTGAGGGGCAGGGTAAAAAAATGATACATGCTTCTTCCAGCAAAAAAATTACATTTATTCGAGAAACTTTTACACAGGTTAGTTTACAGTAATATTCACATTAATCAGTCTGTTTATCTTCACTGCTATGTAACTTTAACCTGAGAACCACTGAAGCTACAACAGTGAAACAATCTAACGTTTAAAGGAACCCCCCCCCCATTTAAAAACAAGCATATCTGCCTTCTCAGGCATACCGGGAAGACATGTTTGAACATTTTAAAGTAAAATGCTTCAATCTGGTGCACTTTAAGCAGAATTTCTAGAGATTAGATCTAGGGGGTACAACTCTAAACACTAGGGGTGTAACGGTTCACAAACATTTCGGTTCGGTACGTACCTCGGTTTTTAGGTCACGGTTCGGTTCGGTACGTTTTCGGTACAGCAGAAAAAATTATCACAAAACATAACAAATTTTTTTTTAATTATTATTAAACTGTGAATAATGTATTCACTCAAATAAATGCAAAATAAAATAAAATAAACATTAAGGTGCAGCATTTCGATGAACTGAAATAATCTGTATTTTAACTTTACTGTACTAGTACTCACAAAACATAAACTATTAGTTTTGGGTTTTTAATTATTATTAAACTATGAATATTCACTCAAATAAATATAAAATATAATCAAATAAACATTAAGGTGCAGCTTTTCGATTAACTGAAATAATCTGTATTTGAACTGTACTGTACCTAAGCAGCCAGTTTGACATTATGACTTGCTTGTCATTTCATGTTTTTTTAAAGAAAGATGAACTTGTCCACATTGCTTGCTGAAAGAGCAGATCTGCTGGCACTAGCAATGTCTCCTGCTGTGGAGAACACCCTCTATAGGGACAGAGGTAGCAGATACAGCCAGGTAGCGCTTTGCTAACATGGCAACATAAGGATATTTGCCGTTTGTAATAGCTTTGGCTCGGTCTGAAGTTTTTGCGAGTGGTGGAGGCTACATGCTAGCGGGAGTTGGGTTTGCACTTCAGTCTTTTGGTACCGGTGATATTCACGTTCGGGTGATGCCTTTTCAAATGAGTGTGCAAGTTTGATGTATTGCCAGCCGCGTAACCAATTTTAGTTGAACAATGCCGACAAACAGCTTTGGTTTGGTCCACCTGTCTTTGTCCGTCATCCTTGTACGTAACTGCGAAACCAAAATGTTCCCAAACCGGAGACTTCAATGATGCTGGAGGATTTTCGAGCTCAACTTTATCTGCGTTCGCCATTTCGACAGTTCCTCAAATTACTGACTACATTTGAACGCATCCCTCTGACCAGCTCGTCCAATGAAATGACTTGCTCGCTCTATGACGCGTTGAACACAATGGGAGCAAATTACTCTGAATCCTGCGATGCAGCACCTGAGATTACTTCCAAGAAGTTGTTCACGTTCTCAATTTTTTACGTTTAACGTTATATTCATTCGGTACACTTCGGTACACACGTGTACCGAACCGAAGGGCCCGTACCGAATAATTTCGGTACGGGTACGTGTACCGTTACACCCCTACTAAACACCCATATGAAAAATATCGGTTCACATTTGAATAATTACATAAGTATGTGAACATAACCAGTAACCTACCATAGCCAATAACAAATACATGTAACGTATTTTATTTTTGTTGTTCATTCATATCTTATTTTACTATTTTATTAATGCATATTTTTGTATCTCTCCAGTTTAAAACGATATGTCTGGTTTACTGTCCTATAGTATACATTGGAATGATTTCAAACCTGTTTTATCCCAATAATTATAAAGGAGTGCCTTGGAAATATGTGTTTACATAAATTGTGATCAAACCGTTTGAGTCCTTTACCTCACTGAGCTGTAGTTATCAGCCACTCAGTCTGACTGGAGAGGACTCTCCCTCCACATCATTGTAGAAACATCTTCTTCTTATATCCGTTAGAGCAGCTATAGCACCAGATTCTAATAACAACAGCGCGTACCGGTGCACCCTCCCTTTCTCCCTCGCTCGCTCCCACGCTTACTCGCACTTTGGCTGTGAGCTGCGGTTGCCAGATAAGCCAACATCCCCCATTTTCATCACTTACAGTGACTTATCGTACAGGGCAAATGAAAAGTGTAACCGGGGTGTTACATTTACTTAATTATGAATGTTGTTACATCAAGGCCGAACATTAGGATGCGCACCAATGGTCAAAACATTTTGTTTCCTCCCAAAGCTGTCAGCGCAGCGCCTCCACAGATCTGGCGCCCAAGGCGAACATCTATAACGCCAGTGCGACGAGCCGGCCCTGGTCTCAGGTTACAGTAGGCTACGGAGAGCGGCAAGAAACATTTCCTCAGGCATCGAAAAGCGGAACCGAAATTCACATGTTTAAATGATGCCGTTGGAATCGAAATGTTGGAACCGGTTCCGAACCGGAACCGGTTCTCGGTACACAACCCTAGTTCGGACGCACCGAGGCTCCTTCAGCTTCATAAACGGACGCAAAGAGCTTTCAACTGATTGCAATGTATTCCCATCGGCGGCGGTATTTGACACTCATGGAAGCACAGCATCCGTTTATGTCGGCGGCTCTTAAAGGCAATGTGAGCGTCCATTCCCATTGGATAACGGAGAATTGTACACCCGGAAGTAAGTATTCCCCTTACTGTCGATTGATTTGACAGTGATATCTGCACTACTCATCAACTGAAAAAACACCAGATTATCCTTGTTAATTACACAACATTGATTGGTCTAAATTGTGTGCAATGCTTTTGTGTTTTTCCCCTTCAATTCTGAGAAACAACTTGTTTTCTCTGAAATGTGGAGCGTCAAAGATACTACACTACCCACAATCCCCAGCTATTGTTGTGACGACGCCTGTCCGCTTTGCACAGGGTGACAAGACACAGGTGGGACCAATCAGGGGTGGGGCTGACACTGATGAGCACCGGAGACACAGGATGGATGACAGGTGCAAACAATCAAGAAGCCTGGAATGAGAGAAAGCAAACATAAACAACATGAACCTCTCTAGCATTTCTGTCGGTGCACAACAGTACTCCCCCCTCTAGGGCCAACTCCTGATGGCCCAGGCTGATTGTAAAAGTCGTGGATAAGAGTCTTGTCTACGATAAATGAAGCAGCTACCCAGCTCCTAGCCTCAGGACCGTAACCCTTCCAGTCTACCAGGAATTGCTTCCCCCTCCCCCTATTACGGACCTCCAGTAGCTTACGGACCTTGTAAACCTCACCCCCTTCAAAGAACTGGGGCGGTGGAGGGGGCTTGAAGGCTCCACCGCCCCGGCTCTCACACACCGGCTTGATTTTACTGACGTGAAATGTTGGATGCACTCTCATAGGCCTGGGGAGTTGCAAGCGTACAGAGACCGGGTTGATGACTCTGGACACCGGAAAAGGACCCACAAATCAGCCTTCATCCGAGCTGAACTTCGGAGAAGAGACTGGCGAGCACCAGCCCAAACTTGGCGACAACGTCTGGTCACGGCACGAGCCGATGGAACCATCACCTCTTCTTCGTTGTTAGGGAAAAGCGGAGGCTGGAAACCATTGACACAATGGAATGGAGAGAGACCTGTGGCTGCCGTAGGAAGAGTATTGCGGGCAAACTCGACCCATGTGAGGTGGTCACTCCAGGTAGTCTGGTTCCGGGAGACGAGACAACGTAGCGTAGTCTCTAGTTCTTGGTTCAGATGCTCCGACTGTCCATTTGACTGAGGGTGATATCCTGATGACAAGCTGACGGTGGCACCTATGAGTCGACAAAACTCCTTCCAGAAAACGGAAATGAATTGTGGACCCCTGTCGGAAACAATGTCATCAGGGAATCCATGGATCCTGAATACGTGATTCATCATGACCTCTGCGGTGACTTTAGCAGAGGGAAGCTTGGTCAATGGGATGAAGTGAGCCATCTTTGAAAATCGATCCACCACTGTTAGGACCGTAGTCTTGCCTCTGGATGAAGGAAATCCTGTCACAAAATCCATCGAAATGTGTGACCAAGGACGTTGGGGAATCGGCAGCGACTGGAGCATGCCCATCTTGAATTGAGATGAGGTCTTATTACACTCACACACCGTTGTACTCCGCCACAACAATATTGGCTGAGATAGAGTGAAAAGTGTGAAAATTCCGTTTTTGGTAATGGTGACACTAATTTGCATAAAAAATACATGTGGGACATCCAGACAACATTTTAACATAGCTCATCATTTTCTACATACTTTTTCCACTTAGGAAACACTGATTATAAGTATATTTCTGTGTCGGTGCAAAATACATCGTTCTTGGTACAAGACTAAAATGCTATTTTCTTGTAATGGCGGCACTAATTAGCATAATAGCATGCCACAGACACATGTGATCACATAATAGTTTTATTGTGTTCCTTGACCCTCAAAACATGGATCTGGATACCTTATTTGTTCAGTTATCTGCAATAATGGCTGAGATATAGTGAAAGGTGTAAAAAGAGTGAAACTCGATTTTTAGGGTAAATAAACACTAATTTCGGAAACAAATATACGTGCTAATCGTTTTCTACACAATTTTTCCAATCTAGAAAAGCTGATTAGAAGTATATTTCAGGGGGGTGCATGATACCCCCTTCTACCCACCCAACTAAATAGGGTCCTATGTAGTGGCTGATTGTGCAACTATGCAAACAAAAACAATGCATATACAAGAAAACACATTTTGAATAGCTGTCCACTGTAGTGACCTCTATGCATGAAAGGGATCATTACTCGTTATTCTCTACTACTAGTTAATTAAAAACTGTATATAATTGCTATTTTGCACATCCCTTTCAAGATTTCAAGATTTTCAAAGGTTTATTGTCATATCATATACACAACTACGGTGTAGTTATGCAATGAATGAAAAACTTGGGTCACAGGTTCCTCAACAATGCATTACAAGACATCTATCAATATGTGTGTATACCTCCACCATTAAATTCTCATATTCTGCAAATTTCTTATACTATCTACATACATAAGAGTATAATTAATGTGTATAATACAAGCAGCAAACTCTGGGGAAGAGCCGGGAAGCCAATACGGAAGTGCCACACACTGCAGTTCATATATTGGCCGATAGGCGATGGCTGCAGAAAGGAGCAATTTCCATAGACCCCCATGTTAAAATGCCCAATTTTACAGCAGAAAAAAACATGTTTCTACCCCTGGCTCCATACATTTTATTATCGATATAGTTAGATTCCACCTTCATGATTATGGATCTGTGAGTGAATTGTTTTCTAACGCTTTTATTTATATTAGGTCTTAAAGTTTGTGCATCAATTAGGGCGTGGTCACATTGAGTGACGGCTCTGTCAAGTGCCTGCCGCTGTTAGCTTCTTGTCTCTCCGCTAGCTGCTCCGTGAAGCTAGCTACAGGGACTCTGCCTGCTCAGCTCATCCAGGAAACACAACTTGTAGCCGGCCGTGGTTGTTTGTTCTTCATGCTTATATATCGGACTATTGTGACTCGCTCTGCGGTTAAAACAGACGGTGCATCAATGCGGTAAGTAAAATTCGAGTCCTTTATTTATGTGTTAATGATTTTAATCAGCTACGTAATGAATGGTAAGGCTTGGGTTAGCATGTAAGCTAGTGGTAGCTACATCGGTGCTAACGATGCTAATCGTAGCCTCCAAGTTAAAATCATAGACTGTATATAAAGGTTAAAACGAAATAGACAAGCGTTAAGTGGGATAATACTGTTGAACAAACGGCTTCTGTTTGAGGTTGATAAAATAAGGTTACATCCTTGTAATTTAGAGATATTTTATTATGTAGGTAGAACTGTATGCATCTAAGGTTAATTTAAATTGGCTATGCTCAAGTATGTAGACAAGCTAATGTCGTGTATGTGAAATCAACCTCACAATAAGGTGTGTATATTACAATTATTAATGTCATATTTCAAGATGATTACTTAGATATTACAATATGGTTGATTGAGCTGGAGTTCATTATCGAGCTTACACGTTAAAGTCACAGTCATCTGAAGAACGAACCCAAACCTTATTGTTTTTATTAATTGCATTACCAAATGGGTATCAAATAAACAGTAAGCATTGGTAACACAATTTCCAAAGTTACAGTAAAATAAAAAGGACCCTGACTCGGACAATACACAATCCAACATGTTCAACAGAAGAGAATCAGTCATATTGTTTGTACACATGGTACTTTACATATATATCTGTTTGTTTAAGGTGTCCAGGTGATGCAGACAGGCTGGACCAGAGAGTGAGAGACAGAACTGGACTCCTCACAGCAGTGAACTTCAGCTCAGGTACAAAGACTCTTTTTTTCATACTGTACAAAGAATCAAGAAAGATATTGGTTTAAATGAATGAAGTATTGACTTGAATACACTGATATACATTACAATAAACAATACTAAATACTAGATCACCTACACATCAGTTAAGTTGAGGGTTTATTCCATGCAAAAAGTTACATTTTAGATATTTAGCAATATGACTTTGTCAGCTTTCTAATTTAATGTATTGAAGGCAAAGATATTTAACACAGTGAGAACTGCTACTATTTATCTCTCAATATTGTCTGTAAAAACGTGGTAAAAGTTATTCTTTCAGTGAGACAACAGAGCAAGCTTCTACAGTTGCACTACGTTTTGTAACAGTTAAATATTATTTTGATAATAACATATATTTCAATGTTGATGAACTTCATACTGTTCATTCATAATCTGATTGCTCACTGTTAAAAAAAACAAAAAACCATTACAATTACAAAATAATTATATCTACAGCCCCTAAACACACAAACACAACGCTTTCATAAATAACACACTTGTTCTGCAATAATATGTTTTATGTTTCCTGTCATTTTTGTTAGGAAAGGACATGCCCGAAAGACACGACATCTTCTCCTTCTCTGAGGGTCCAGAAGAACATCCAAGAGGAACATTAAAAGCTGATGTTATGAGACACTCCATCAGCTGATTATTTCTATTTGCCTCACTTTATGAGCTTCACATTGCTTGTGCCTTGTACCGCAGAGTTTGCAACATCACAAATAAATGGGGCCAATCTTCAGTCAGATGTGAATGTGTAATCTAACATGTTCAGTAAGAATAATGGACAAAAGGAATGCAAATACAAATACAATTTATTGAAATGTGAACCAAAAGTTAATCAAATGTTTTAAATAAAAAGCACATATGGACAGAAGGTGTAAACCTATTACATTTATAAGTAAACACATTTAGTCAAATAACGTGACAGACTAGGCCTGTGCAGTTGGTATGAGCTGTGCCCAGCATGGGCTCCTCCATCAGCCCTGGTCCTCCTCGCTGAGGAAAGACCCTCAGTCCTCTCCACACCAACAGACGGGACGTCCATCACACGGAGGTTTCTCCCTGAAGTCTCTGCAGCCCTCTGGACACCATGCTGTCTCAATCCGTCCACACTGAATATGAGAGGGGGAAAATGAAAATAATAAATGCTTTAGACAATAAGAAACATAAAGTTGACTGTTGAGTTGCTCAGTTTTTTTAGATTGTCAATACTATTACTGTATAACTAATATATCAGGTTAAGAGGCACATTCAAATAAAGATTGGTCTTTAAATACATGTTGTCTTTTGAATTGTTTGTCTAAAGTCAAGGATCTAGAAATGGTACTTAGTTTTAATGATACAGTCTGGTTATTATGCTGTTTGGAGGAGGCCTCACAGGTAAGAGCACTAACTAGCTACCATCACATGTACCTTAGCTTGACTTAAACGTATAATTAAGTGATATCAAAATACAAATAACTAATGTCATGCAAACATATTAATATTTGCTTGATTCCAGTGTTGAATTTAGCACAATTGCATACAAACATTAAGGGGTTTTAAGATTCTGAAGTATTATGCTAAAAACTCAATAACTTAGATTATTATTTATAGTTTTGCTGAATAGTTTTATGTCCGCTTACCTTAGAAACGTAAAATGCGACGGCAGTGTGCAGATGGGGAGCATGTTAGCTTAGCTTGGTAGCTTCAGCTAGCTCTGGAACTTCCAGCTCGGTGGCAGCAGGTCCCGCCTCGGCTCCGCCTCTTTGCCCTTATTTGGAGCAGGCTGGAACAGGCGGGAGTTGAACTCTAACGTCACTGTCGAGCCGTTAGTGGCCGACTCCGCCTACTAAGGGCTTCACGGCAACTCTGCAGATTTCTATGGGTGACGTCACGGACCCTACGTCCATTTATATATACAGGCTATGGTATAATATCAGTTAAAATAAGTGCTTCAACATAGTTAACATTGCAGGAAAGCAATATATTAGACGTTAAGTACTTTGTCAGGCTTAATATTTATCTGTAGATAGCAGTGGCGTTTCTATATGTACAAAAGTGGTGGGGCACAAAAAACTCAGATGTCTATATATAAGCTTCTGCAGAGAGGTTCATGGCTGGTGAGGCACTGGCACTGACTCTTCAGGTTTAAAAATATAATATTATTTTCAAAAGCTTTTTTTGTCTGATGCTTCAATTACTTTTAAACAGACAGTTCAACAGAAGGATACCCAAAAAAATGTAATTTTATCATTTAAATATTGAATTGTTCTCTCTTAGTAAGATTCCATTTTCAATAAAATTGCAGTCTTACCTTGACTTGAAGATGAAGTCCATTTGCCTATCCCTCTGGACAAAAATCTCTATTACTTTTTTGTAAAAGTCCTCCTTATCTTCTTGTAGTGTATCATAAATCTAATCTAATCAATAGATGTTTGATTCGAAAATGATAAAAGTAGGGTAGACATGTGGATATTATCCGGCTGAACAAAACGTACATTTATCTAACAGCTACGTTTCCCACAGATCTTATTTTGAGCTATTTTCTAAAATCCTATGGAGAAATCTCGTTGCTTTTAGGTCGAGGGAAGCCATGCGCAGCTTACTTCCTGGTTTTAGGACGCCTCATGCAGCTCTCTCTCCTCCTCTTCACACACCACACTTTTCGCAGCACACGTACTTACAGCCAATCAGCTCTGAAGGATGTGAGATGACGTATGGTGGGGATGGCAGCACTTTGCCCCTATGGTCATTATTCTTTGCCACACACATTAAATAGGAAAATACTCTGAGCATGCGCAGTGTAGTTTTTGCAGTCACCGTTCACTTAGACAGTCAGAGGGAGGGGCAGGATCAGGTTTTGTCCCACATGGCTCTAAACAGCTCAATAGGCACACACTGTAGACACTAATTAGAAGAACACATACTAAAACAGCAATGTACAGACGAATCAGATGATTAAACATGATCTTAAAATATATTTTATATATTTTTTAATTTATTTTTTGCATTTTGTTGTAATCATTATTTTTAATACTTTCTGCTGACACTAGGTGGGGCTGTGCCCCACCTGCCCCTAATGACCAGTCGCCACTGGTAGATAGATACCCCCAAAGCTTTTTTCTTATTTGAAAGAAGACCTTAACCTAAAGTATTCTTTAATGTGTTAATAAAGGTTAATTAGTTTGTCTGTTTTGCACATCCTCCTATTAATATCTTTGTACATCCTGCACTAAACTGTTTTATTGTAGAGATCACTTACAGTATCTTCTTTTTTTATATATTCTATATTTCTATCATTGACCTTCTACTTTCCACCTATGAAAGTATGTACTCTTAATATTTTTTTCATCAAATAACATTATTCAACAAAAATAACATTATTCAACCAAAATAATTAAATAACGTGCTTTAACCACTAGGTGGTGCACACAAGGTGCACACAGCATACTAATAATAACTTTGTATTATTAGTGTAGGACACTTATGTATGTATAACATCTGAAGATAAGTAGTTTTATTCATGTTTGTACAGGATATTGCTGTACTATTTCTCATGTTTTACTTCTACACATTAATATCTGATTTGTAAAACATCACAGACAGAAAGGTATATCCGTCATTTAATGGTAAGCTATTGAAATTGTGATTCCATAGATGTCTCCCATCACCCAAATCCCCTGACTATTCTCTCAACTCAGTATTTACATTCTTATATTCAAAGAAAATCAGTAATATCTTTAAAAACGTACATTGCGGCTAAAACATCCAATCAGTGATCTGAGGATCTTTCCTACGTCTGTTTCCGGTATTGTTCCTGTAATGAGAGTTCACATTTATGCTACATTGAAGGGTGGAATTGACTACACATCTTCAGAAACATAATGTGCTTCAGATATAACTCATAGCAAATAAAGTATAAAAATATAAGTCATAAAAAGATAAAACACTGGCATGTAATTTACGTTAGAATAAATCGAATCGTTTTGAACAATAGATGAGAGTAAAATCTACGTCACTTTACAGCCCCGCCCACTTTTGGGGAAACGAACATGGTCATTTGAACGGCGATCAAGCCTGAAGCCACAGAGATCTTCTGTTACTGTCCTTTCTTCTTAGAGGAAGTACAGAAACACGTAACTCTGGATTGGTTGTAATGTTTGAGGTGCAATAAACGACACAGCAGCTTTTTGGCATGTTAAAAATATTATTTTCTGCCTCGCTCATGAGAGTAACAGCTGGCAAAATTACAGCCTCGCCTACTGATTTTAATTCAACCATATATCGAGCCTGATTCTAGATTTCAAATGTGTTCTCTAAAATGATATTTATAAATGACTATTATCATTATTATAAGCAAGACAATAAATGGCAAAGATATGTAGAAAATAAACGTATTTAAGATACGTTAATAACAAACGTAACGTGGGAGAAAATACGTTTCTAGCTAAACGTAATTGAGAATGCAGTTTAGTTCTGTGGGAACGTAATTTTTAGGAGACAGGGTTGAACTTTTGTTGTATGAATTTATGTTTCATCCAATCACAGAGCTTGTTGACTTATCACAAGGTTTGTCGCAAAGCGGACAGGCGTTGTCACCATAGATATATATAAACACTAGATGGCTCATGGGAGATTTTCCAGCGTAGCTGACCGGCCGCCATCTTGCTACAGTCAACAGTTACTCTGATTCGCATTATAGTAGCTGTTGTAAGGTGAGTGATCTGCACAAAAATACTCTTAACTCGCAGAAATCTTGACTGATTTACAAACGGTTTGGTTTATTATAAACATTATTAGCATGGCTATGATACAGGATGCTTGGACATGTTGCAATTGCAGCTTTTCTTTGTGTATGTGGTTGTATTTATTAGCTGGCTAATAACAAGAAGCTGTGAGTGAGACCTAGTATTACAAAGTTGACCCAGCAACTTTACACCAGTGGGAGAGGTAGAACTGCTCTTTCTTTTCAACATAACTTAAGTTACACATGATTTCTTCCAAGTGGTTTGGCTGGTTAAAAACATCTTGCATTATGATACAGGAATTTGCTGGCTTTGTGTTTACAGAAGTACCTGAGTACCTGACTATGCCGGACTTTTGTGCAGCCTACGGATGCTCCAATCGCCGCTGTCTGCAAACAAGAACCCGTGGGATCACCACATGTTTATGTTTGCTCAGTCTAATAAACCCATAACATGGTTGTGAAAGAATACCAAAGCTGAGGCTGGACGATGATTGATTGTTGGTGTGCCATGTGTCACCGTGTGTCTTATTGGTTTTGTGTTATACTGTATTTTATTGTGTGCAGCTGGTCCTTATCTCCAAGACACATTTAAAACAAATAACCTTGAACCTTGAAGCCCCATCTCTCCCCACCTGTTCCTGCTTCCTACATCCCCTCCACACCACACCAAGTTGTTCTACTTAATAATAATAATACATTTATGTTGGGG
Organism: Pseudochaenichthys georgianus; assembly: GCF_902827115.2. NCBI lineage: Eukaryota > Metazoa > Chordata > Actinopteri > Perciformes > Channichthyidae > Pseudochaenichthys > Pseudochaenichthys georgianus. The sequence goes on from NC_047525.1 coordinate 4,306,719, forward strand.
GGGCCGCCTTTCATAACAACCAAGGACACCTTACAGGGGCATAGGGGCAATATAGGGAACAATTTAAACAGTGGATTTTGTGATATATCAGCCGGGGTGAGACAAGACAAACCAAAAGGACACATGGTACAGTTTATATTATTCTTGGTCTTTTTTCAATAACATATTTCAAAGGTTCTGGATTTGTTTACAAATCAAGAAACTAAATACAAAACAAGGATGATATGAAGATCTCATGTCAAAAATAATTGTGATAAATTAGACAGAACTGGCCTGTCTGTGAGCACATTTTATGTTGGTTTGGTTCTTCTGATAAAGGTGTGATTATCTAAATAATATAGCAACATATGCTATTGTCATTAGTTGTGTCCCTGTTCTTCAAGCTAAGGCATTGCTAAATTAACAACTCTTGGCTTTCAGAGTGGTAACATGAGACCGATTTTTATATATAAAATATAAATGTATTTTAATTTTATAATTTATTTATAATTTATTTTAAATATTAACAATATAATAAAATAAATGGAAATATATACACCGGCAAATATTTAATATAAATACCTTGTGTGTGTGTGTATAGCTATTGCTTTATCTGATTAATGTTATTTTCATATGAAAGTCCATGATTATGCATGATTATGCATGTAATTATGCAGTATCATAATTACATCTTTGATGTTTATAAAAAAACAAACTGTTTGAAAATTGGTTGAAAATTGAGCAAGCTATGGTTATTTAAATAGTAAACCATAATGTTATGAATGAGAGCACTGCCTGTAGCGAGATGGCGGCCAAGTGGCAACGTCGGTCTCCATTGGCCAGCAGCGCGGGTGAGTCATCTAGTGTTTATATATATATCTATGGTCGTCACAACAATAGCTGGGGATTGTGGGTTGTGCAGTCTCTTTGGCGCTCCACATTTCAGAGAAAACAAGTTGTTTCTCAGAATTGAAGGCGAAAAACACAAAAGCATTGCACACAATTTAAACCAATCAATATTGTGTAATTAACAAGGATAATCTGGTGTTTTTCAGTTGATGAGTAGTGCAGATATCACTGTCAAATCAATCGATAGTAAGGGGAATACTTACTTCCGGGTGTACAATTCTCCGTTATCCAATGAGAATGGACGCTCTCATTGCCTTTAAGAGCTGTCGACATAAATGGGTTTGGTGCTTCCATGAGCGTCAAATACCGCCGCCGATGGGAATACATTGCAATCAGTTGAAAGCTCTCTGCGTCCGTTTATGAAGCTGAAGGAGCCTTGGTGCATCCCAACTGCACGCCACAGGGTCCCTGACCAAGCGTCGCTCCTGGACGTTTAGGGAGTGAGAGTGTGTTGACCGCTCATATCCTCCAGCAGTGCTTCAGACTCACTGCTCACACAGCGCAGACAGGTGTCCGAAAACCAGGCAGTATCTGGTGTGAGGGGTAGGGTTAGGGTTAGGGTAATGTTGTGAATCGAGTGGCCCATGGTGGTGGTGGGGTTATGGTATGGGAAAGCGTATGTAATGGACGACGAACACAGGCCACTCGATTCACAACATTACCCTAACCCTAACCCTACCCCTACCCCTAACCCTACCCCTACCCCTCACACCAGATACTGCCTGGTTTTCGGACCCCCCCAATAAAGCAAAAATGCACGTTTCAGAGTGGCCTTTTATTGTGGCCATTCTAAGGCACACCTGTGCAATAATCATGCTGTCTAATCAGCATCTTGATATGCCACACCTGTGAGGTGGGATGGATTATCTCGGCAAAGGAGAAGTGCTCACTATCACAGATTTTTTAACAATATTTGAGAGAAATGGTTATTTTGTGTATATAGAAAATGTTTTAGATCTTTGAGTTCATCTCATAAAAAATGGGAGCAAAAACAAAAGTGTTGCGTTTATATTTTTGTTCAGTGTAGTAACCAAAATTGTCAAAAATGGTGGCCCGCAAGAGCTTGCAAAGAATATAATATAAAATACAATTGGTGTAATTGTTGAATATTTGCTTTGAATCATTTGCCCTAGACTTCTGCTTTCAGACGTAGTTTTACCAGAACTGATAATAATCCAATGCAGAGCCAATAATGTTATATAATACATTATTGAATATATATTATATACTTATATATGTATTTTTATATAGTCTTAAAGTTACAACCGGCCCTTTGAATGCAACCATAATGCTAATGTGGCCCGCAATGAAATTGAGTTTGACACCCCTGCTCTAAATGATACAATACTTGAGTAAATTGACTTAGTTACTTTCCACCACTGCATGTTGCTGGCCCTGACACACCAAACTGACACCAAAGAACACGCCCCGACGGACCCGACTGTTGTGTCGCCTCACGTCTCCTGCGTCGTGGCCAAAAAGTCGCACTGGAACACACCGCAAAGACTTCAGCCGACGGCCAAGTAGCACGTACGCACTGCGCATGCGTGAGTGGCAATAACTCTCCTTACCAGCAGGCGGCGGTAGTGTGTATTTGTCATTCAAAAGAGGAAACCAGAAGACAGACTGCGTGATATATTGAGAGGCGAAGTCCCTCCCTTTCCGGTGGAGCTCCATGTGACCTTATTTCGGGAATATTATGTATTGAAGTCAATGGCGAGAGAAAAGTTATCTTTCGATCCCGTTTGAATTGTGCCACGAATCACACATATGATGTTTGTCAATTTAAAAGATAATTTTGCAAGTAAAAAAAATATGTTTTGCCGTAAAACTGTGAAGTAAGACTTTTATTGTGTGAAACCGCTCAATGAACTACATCTCTGGTCTCGTACAACAGCACACGTCACCAAGATGGCCGTCACTACTGTCTTGCCAAAAAAGGGATTGACCACCCTCACGATCACCACAATGAAACACGTCCAGAAGAATGTCATGCAAAGCTGCCTGCCTGCCTTCCTTTGATTCTCCCTGAACTGCCTGATCTTTTTAATGTTCAATGTTAACCATTTGTGTAGATAGCATGAAGTAGAAAAGATCGCCAATGCTAATATAGCGTTAGCGTTAGCATGTCTGCCCCCGGGGGAGGGGGCATCCGTGCTTAAACGGTGTATTTTAGAACGATCACACCGGTGTGACAGTACAAAGGGTTCACAAAATATGACTACTACTCTTATTGTTTAACATTTTGGGTTACTTAATGTTACTTCATGTTAAGGCTAATAAAAATGACAAGGCTAAGGCTGTAATGCTAACTAACGTGCTTGCTACAAGCTAGGTAGCTAACTTGATCCAGTCACTCCTGGTCCTTTCATCAGACGGGAAGCGAAAGAACGAGCAAGACCCATTGCTGGTATGATAACAACCTGGTACTAAGCACACAGGCATATCTTGTTAAAGTTATCTAATCAATCAATCAATCAATCAATCAATCAATCAATCAATCAATCAATCAATCAATCAATCAATCAATCAATGTTTATTTATATAGCCCAATATCACAAATGTTACATTTGTCTCAGTGGACTTCACAGTTTGTACAGAATATCAGTATGACAATATGACACCCTCTATCCTTAGACCCTCACATCGTACAAGGAAAAAATTCCGGAGAAAACCCACAGTTTAAAGGGAAAAATGGGAGAAACCTCAGGGAGAGCAACAGAGGAGGGATCCCTCTCCCAGGACGGACAGACGTGCAATAGATGCCGTGTGTAAATTGAAAAGATAATACATTTGCATCATAGGTAGTCCAAATGTTTGGAAATGCATGTGTGTATAATAGGAAGATGAATCCACGAGGATATCCATCCATGACTTATGATCCAGGACCACAGCCACGACTCAAGATCCAGGGCTCGCGATCCAGGATTCAGGACCACAGCAACAGGATCATCCATGACTCCGGATCCCGCCGTAGATAGACACCAAAAAGAAAGAAATTTGGGGAAGCTGGGTTAATCGGAACATGAGAGTACACAGGTACAGACAGAGAGAAGGAAGAAGGAAGATGTCCCCCGACAAACTAAGCCTATATCAGCAAAACTAGGGGCTGAATCTAATCAGCCCTAACTATAAGCTTTATCAAAAAGGAAGGTCTTAAGCGCACTCTTAAAAACGGATAGGGTGTCTGCCGCCCGAACACAAACTGGAAGCTGATTCCACAAATGTGGAGCTTGATAAGAAAAGGCTCTGGCTCCCATTGGACTTTTAGAGACTCTAGGAACAACCAACAACCCTGCATTCTTGGAACGCAATGCCCTAGTAGGACAGTAGGGTATAATGAGTTATTTAACCTGTTAAGCCCGAGAGACCCCGGTTCCGGGGGCCTCCTGCAATATCTTGCAGAAAACAGTGTCTGAGGGCATGTTCATTTAATAAACTATGAATGTTTTATATCCATGTAACGGAAAGAAACTCATCTAACTGATCATTTTAATTTTTTTTTCAAAAAAAACCCCACAATGCTAACGCTGAGCCTCTGAATTAGCAACGAGCGAAAAAAGGTTAACAGATGACTGCACCGAAATTCACTCACAAAACCTTATTATTTATCTTTGCTGCACATCTCAACCCATCGTTTCATATTGTGAGGGGACACAGAATTGATGGGTACCCTCATTATCACTCAATTATACAAATTCTCTGAGATAATGACAAGAACACAAAACATATGGAGCTAGTTAGCTAAAAACGGCAAAATGGCTCACCTGTGTGGTAGTCTTGTCAAAAGTGATCTTCAATGGCATTAAAACGATAAAAACGATGCTGAAGTTAATCCATAGGTTAATCCAATGTGTCTGTGTCACTTTGAATGATTTCTGATAATCCATGAGTAATAAATCTGCTTTTCGGTTTTGAGATGTCAGACCTAGAGACAGCGTCACTCTGGAGCAAAACTGTGTACGCGAAGATGCCATCTTTTTTTTTAACATGTGTGCGGGGAGATTTTCCTTCGATTCTATTGGCTTTAACGCCATTAACCACTCCTTCTCAGCTCCATCTGACATACAAGCATCTCCCCCAACCTCCACTGCTACCATTTCTCCCCCCATCTCCCTTGACTTCCTGACTCCTCCTCCCCAGCGCCGCCTCTCCCAGTTCAACCTGGTTACCCCACTTGAAATACTCCATCTGATCGGTTCCTCAAATCCCACAACCTGCTCCCTTGACCCTCTATCCACTCCTCTCCTGAAGTCCTGCCTCCCCGTCCTCTGCCCCTATCTTGCTAACCTTTTCAACTCCTCGCTGTCCCATGGAACCGTCCCCTCTGCTTTCAAAACTGCTGCCGTTACTCCACACACACACACACACACACACACACACACACACACACACACACACACACACACACACACACACACACACACACACACACACACACACACACACACACACACACACACACACACACACACACACACACACACACACACACACACACACACACACAATATTTGCAAAAGGTATTGTGTGAACCGTAATATTGAGTATGGTGAATGATAGAAAGAAGCAAGTTAAATGGAAACCAGTGAAAAGGAAATAAATGTACTGAATCGAACTGGAAACTTTATTTCGGACTTTTATTCATCAGAAAACTTTGGTACTCACTGTACCTTCTGCCCGACTGACCACCATGGGGTCAAGAGCCTTCAGCCACTCTTCCCCCCGTCTCTGGAACTTTCTCTCACAAGACATCCGCAATATGGACTCACTCTCAACCTTCAAATCCTGCCTGAAAACCCACCTTTTTAAACTGGTGTATTCTATTTCATAATTCCTCTAAACTGATTGTTGTTTTTAAGTCTTTGTTTTTTAAGTCTCGAATTACTGTTTGACCTTCTTTGTTGCTTGTTTTTGATTATGCTTTGTAAGGTGTTCTTGAGAGCTTTGACAGACGCCCATAAATAAAATGCATTATTATTATTATTATTATAAAGTAGCAATACATGAAAATATTAAAAATAAAAAAAGGTACTCAAGTACAACACTTGAGTACATGTAATGTGTTACCTTCCACCACTGCATATAGATATGCATACTGTCATAATGTGTTACTGTTTATCAACAGCCAGTGATTCACTACAAAATGTGGCTTTTATATGAATTAACCAGCATCATTGTGTGATGAAACTTGTGTATTCATTTTATTTTGTTCTCCAAGACCTGACAGCCATCGGAGTGACCAAACCTGGCCACAGGAAGAAGATCTCCCTGGAGATCGGCCGGCTGAGCCTCCCTGAGTGGCTCCCTGACTACACTCCTGTGAGGAAACATCATGGTCACAAGCTAAATCTTAGAATCAGTAAAGCACCACGTCCAGGATGGTTCTGACTTCTGTCTCTGTTTCGTGTCTGGTGCTCACAGTCGGAGCTGGGTGAGGGGCTGAGTGTGATCGGACTGCCTCAGTACCAGAGGAGGCTGTGTGAAAACGGCTATGACTCCATCTCTATCGTCAAATACATCACGTGGGAGGACCTGCATGAGATAGGCATCACCAATCTGGGTGAGTTTTCTGAAATGTTTTTGTTTATTAAGGATCCCCATTAGCTTTTGCTCTTGACAAAAGCTACTCTTCCTGGGGTCCGACACTTAAAACAATACAACAATAATACAACAGTAATACAGCAACATTCAGGACATAAGTCCTGACATCATTAACAACATCAACAACATCACCAATATCATCAACAATCTCCAACATCATCAACAATTTCATCCACTCTCAATATCAATCTCAGCCAAGGATGAATGCACAAGACACCCACCAGTACAAAGTATGCAATCAAATTCAATGAGGGTTCCCAGCTCACAGGGTACATGGTCATTAGTAGATGGCCCTTCAATCTCTTCTTGAAAGAGGCTCTGGACTCTGTCAGCGAGGTAGTTTGGCAATGAGTTCCATTATAGCTCTATAAGACACAGAAGATTTCAGAAGATTCGTCCTGGGTTTAGGTGCCGGTAGATGGCCTGCTGTAGCTTGTCTAGTCTTATGGTCGTGTTCGTCTCATGTGTAAACTATTTGATCATAAAAAGTGTTTTTTTGCTAAATTGGGAAAACAAATTGAAAAGTGATAACACGAGATTGCAGACGTTTCTCAACCGGAATTCAAGATAGGTTTCTATGCATAACTCCAATATGAGTGCGCGTTGAACAGTGGAGAGCTAGTCTGGCAGCCTTGTTTTGAGCTATTTGTAATTTCTGTATGTGTTTTTGCTGCTGATGACCATATGACCGGACAGTACTCAAGATGACAAAACCAGAGACTGAATGACTTGTTTCAAAGTGGTTGGTGTTACATACTTTGTAAATGTTCTCACCACAGCTATGCTCCTTCCCATTTTAGTTACGATACTGTCTATTTGCTTTGTCCACCTTAAACCAGAATCAAGAACAATGGCAAGCAACTTAGTCTCGTTTACTAACTCACTGCATGTTGATGCTGTGCTGTACATTGTGGAATCATCAGGATACATTATTACACTGGACTTATTTAATACGTAAGGAAGGTCATTTGTGAATATAGAATACAACAAAGGCCCAAGCGAACTCCCCTGTGGGACCCCACACTGCAACACCTTACTTTCAGAAAAGCTCCCATTGAAAAAGACTCGCTGCCTTCTCCTAGTCAGGTAGCTCTCCGTCCAACACATAGCAACAGAACCAAAGCCATAGCATTTGATTTTGCTCAGTAGCAGACTATGATCCCTTGCTTGTGGTCTCAGTGGATTCACCTCTCCTCAAATCTGTGTGCGTCCATTAATGCTAGCAGGAGGCTAAACTGTGCCTCCACACAGACTTGACACATGGTGGGCTTCAGACTCCAACAATAGCCGCGTTCACACCGCAGGACTTTCCCTGGTACTTTAGTTCCGTTAGTACCAATAATGTCGCGTTCACACCGCCGGGACTACTCAGTGCCGGGAACTCTTTTGGTACTTTTTAGTGCCTGCTAGAGAGGTGGTACGAACCTGGTAACAAAAGAGTGCCAATTTCTATTCTATTTCTATTGGCTGGGCGAATTGCAAACCACGCCCCGTTAGACTCTGAATTTGTTTTGTTAGGCAGCCATTTTTTTCCTCGCTACAAAACCACATCCACACCTGAGCGAGTGGTTTTTTTGTACTTTAAAGCAGTTATGACCACACGTACTACAACACCGGAGCGGTGGAATGATGAGGAAGTGTCGGCGCTTCTGGCAATTTACTCCAAGGACGGGATGCAGCAGCTTCTACAGAAAGCAGTTCCCAACTCCAAATGTTTTGAGCGATGTTCGCTACTTGAGCTGGGAATCGTGCACAGTGCACACGGATGCCGGGTAAAAATAAAGAAACTCAGGCAGGACTATAAAAAAATTAAAGACCACAATAATAAGAGTGGTAACGATTTTCTATTGTTATTATATATATATATTGCCACTGTTTTTTAATACTGACACCTAACTTGCACTAAGGCGTGTCTGCTGCTATATATATTGCCACTGTTACATTGTTTTGAAACTACTTACACTTTATTTTACATTTCACACTGTTATTTAACTTCAATGTACATGCATACGACACACCTGGAACAGCATGATGCCGTTATTGTTATGTCTCGACTGTGCAATAAAACAATCAAACTGGCGAAGCTTTATTTATTGTGTCCCACCCCAAATGTGCAGAATACAAGAATGTGAGAGCAGACAGGTGTCGGTGGTTGAATTTATCAGAAACACAAGTCTTACACACATAAACACAAGTAATTTATCATGTCATTTGTTTTAGATAAATAAGGGAAAAACACCAAACAAGGGTTGATGTCCTTTTCCAAAATCAGCCTGAGGGGGCAATATATAATAAATACATAAAGATAAAGTCCGTTGTTATAATGGGGTATTTTATTTGTAAATTACCCTTATGAACTCCATCATGTCTGAGGTCGGAAAGTAAACAAACGCCTCATACAGCGGATGGGCTTTATATACTAAAGTACCGCAAGTCCTGCGGTGTGAAAGCGGCTATTCACTTGATACATTCCCACTCTACTTTGAATATATAACGTAAACATTCATCTATTTTGTATATTTTTTAGCAGTGAACACAGTACTTCAGTAAAGACTGCTTTAAATCATCGCCTGCATAACCTCCACACAAGTGGGATGTTAAATCAAAGCATTCAATTAACAGGCTATTTTATCTGCTAACGTAAACTTATCCATGTTGGTGGTGATTCATTGAAGACCACTGTTATGGGGTGGCAGCACTAGCAGCTGGATACATTTACATGGATCAACTCACACTGTGAAAACTCACAGCACAGCGTAGTGGGGGTGCCAGGCATTAGTGGTGGGGGTCCAGCAGCCATCGTATGCCTGTGTGAAGAGTCAATGTAAGGTCTCGCTTTAGTAATGTGGTGCGTCGACTCTAGGGCCAATCCTGTGACCAACATAGAAAACAATGGTTCAAACGTTAAAACACAATAGTCTGAGTAACCCCGAACGATGAGATGGACCGTGTGTGTGTACCTATGTGTGTGAGTTTTTGTGTGTTAGTGTGTGTCGGATACCGGCACTTGATAACACGAGAGCAAAGGATATATATGACCATGTGGCATTTTAGCAAACAACATGAAAACAGGAAACACTGGACAGGTGTGTCAGCTCTGCGTGGCCCTGCACTGAAATGCTCCTCCGTATTAACCATAGAGCCATAGTTATGGAATGAAGGACAGAAATGTGCCGGCTTTTATTGGTTGTTTCCTGTTCTTGGGTTCTTAAAGTGTGCTATGAAAAACAGCCACTGCTAGATGCTCTGGTGCTGCGCTGCTTACACCTTCAATCCACTGAGACACTGTGTGAAGGTCAATACAGCTCCTCACAGTGCAGTGTGTCTGAGGAGAGGCCCCTGTGTGTGTGTGTGTGTGTGTGTGTGTGTGTGTGTGTGTGTGTGTGTGTGTGTGTGTGTGTGTGTGTGTGTGTGTGTGTGTGTGTGTGTGTGTGTGTGTGTGCACGCGTGCGTGTGTGTTCAGGTAGATCTCTCTCTCTGTTTCAGGCCACCAGAAGAAGCTGATGTTAGCGGTGAAGAGACTATGTGACCTGCAGCGTTCTCATAACCATGCCGACAGAGCTGGAGGCGGGACCCTCCAGCGCAAGCCCCCCGCAGCCCTGGAGCTGGTGGCCATCGAACACACACCAACACACACTCTGCACACTGTTGGAGTCTACCGGACCAGGTCCGTCCTCCGCGCAGATCGTTTGGATATGGCCAGAGCGGGGTCGCCGTCCGGATCTGCCGATGACCTTTCTTAGTTCTGAGGGAAAAGTAATTGTGTCCTAGACACTATTCTCTGTTAGCTGTACAAAAACTAGACTTTGCACTCCAATGAATTGTTTCTTCAAATAAGCACTTTATTACAAAGTTCAACAAAGATATATCAATCCGTACTATACCACAAAGCGCTTTGGACTCCTTCTTGAGTTCCCACCGTGACAGGCTCGTCAGTGTGAGATCCCAGTTGAAGTGAGTGCCGAATTCTGAATATATCTTGTTCTTTATAGTGTTTGCTGTGAAGCCCCCACCTTTGGTGCTCTCTGTGCTGCAGTCTGCCTTTTCTGCCCAGCAACACACAGTTTTAGCTAAGGTCAGGCCAGGGCCATACTCCCTTTTTCTAATTACCTGTTTTAACTGGTTTTCTCACAAGACAGTTGCGTCTGGTGAGGATCAGGGCCCCACATCTCGTCCTTGAAGATAACAGGATGTAGCCGGCCAGCAGTAAACTTTAACAGCAGTAAACTTTAACACGTTATTTTTCCACTCAGACAGCTCAATGTTTCCTATAACAGGATTTACTATATCTTATATTCACAGTTACTTTTTCCTTATCTTTATCCTTCAATCCCCCTTTTGCCCCATTCTAATGATTGGGGCAACAAAACAACGCTATTGTTTATGTACATTTATGTCAGCTGTTTTAGGCTTCTGTCTCTCTTTCCCACATTCTGCCATACGGTGGTACTGGTGGTGCTGTCGGGAAAGTGTCCATTGCTGCTGCTTCTTCTTCGCCTTCCTCAATGTCTGGGTTGTTTTCTAAGGATAGCAAGGCGAGTTGTTGGCCCAGGGGAGTAGAAGGTGCTATGGCGGTACTAATTATTTTGTCCACCATTGAGCGGATACATGGGATGCAGCAGCACCCGCACAAGGTCAAAATTGCTGCAAACACGGCCATTGATATCTTGTGTAGTTTCATTTTGTGGGGAATTTGGATTATTACTTTGGTCAATGATTTGCCTCCCCCTTTCACCCACTATGATAATGATTATTCCAACAATGATGAAAAAACAAAGTGTTAAGGCCAAGCAATAGAGGTGTTGGTTAGGTCCTGAGTTCTTCTTCATCTTCGTTTTTCTTGTAAAAGTTCTTTGGTGTATCAGTGTAGGTGAGTGTCTCTTGTGTGGTGTGTGTATGTGATGCGTGTGGTGTACCGCCTACTTTGGGGGAGCGGTCCCTTGTTGTGCCTCCTCGCCGGCTGTTATCTCCTGGGCTGCCGTTGGTTCTCCTGTTGTCTCCTCCTCCTCGGAAGTTGAGTCGATGTCCACACTTGGGGGTTGGGGGGCTTCGGTTGTTTGCCTGATGTTCAGTTGGCCTAGGTCCTGGATGGTGTCAGCGAGGGTCCTGGTAGGTGCTGGTGCTTCCACACACCTGCTCCAGTGGTACCACGTGTCCTCCTTTCCTTGTAGGCGGACGGCATGGGATGTCCTCTGGGTCACTCGGTCGGGGCCGGAGAGCCTGGGGTTGACAGTCAGCCTCCTGCGTCTCGGGTCCCCCTTTCGGCGTCAGCAACCTGTGTGGAGAAATCTGATACAAATCCCTCAAGCCTACGCTCCGGGCTCTGGGGCCCTCGGCTGTTTGACCCACCAGTGCGTGGCCACTTGGAGCCTGTTGGTGGGGTGTCTTAAAACAACAGACGTCTGTGCACAGGTTTTCTAAATTAATTGTGCAGCTTCAGAATCTTAATACTTGGACTGTGCCCACTAAATAAGAACCCCAACATCTTTAGGTAAACTAAATAACATATTTCAATAGCTCTGAATTTCTGACAAGCATCTGTATTTATTTTTAAATGAAATCCCTGAGATCCCATTAAAAATCTAAATATGATTTGAACTGCTAATGTTTCTGGTAAAGAAACACACTAATCTTATGGATTCAAAAACAACCAAAATCACAATACTAACAAAGTGAATGGCTTCCTGGTGATACTGCTTCTACCCGTCAGTGCTTAGATATTATCCTGCTGAAAAAATGAATACAGAATTCCAACAAACTGTCCTCAAATGTCTTTCTATTATGTATTTAGATTAAATGTATATCCCCATAATGACCTCAACAATAAAGTCTATGGCTTTTACTTCTTTACCAGGCTAGTTACATGATGTTGTCCAAATTACATTCTATCTCATTACATTACTATGTTTTAACTTTAACTGTAAATATGTCCTTTCTACATTTCAAACCTTAGTTACTTTAATACCTGTTGACACATTAGTTGACACATTACTCACAGGTCAGCTTCTTAAGTCCATCTCTCTGGTAGCCCCTTGGCCACTGATTCTTTATCTGTGTTACCTGCTATAACTCAATCAATATTAGAGACATGTCAACATTCATCAAACAGTGTGTTATCCCCAAATATGGAGCAGGTCAATTCTAAAACTGTCAATCAATGATCAGATTGAACAATGGAGTTGGGCAGCAGGTTCCTTTCAGTCCCTAAATGAAAAATGTACATCGTAAAGTTTACACTCCCCCCTTTTTTACACATTTTCTCATGTGTAAACAAAAACCTGTATGGGAAGAAAACCTTCAGGTCATAATGGATTATAAGACAATACCAAACATTTTTCCCAAATGTACATCCATCATTTCCCACAGTAAACACTCCAGTAAGTGTTTCTCTCCATCTTTCAGTCCTAAAAGAAACAGAATATTCAAATGTCATAGTTTGAGTTTCACATTCTGCAAACCGCCACCTCCTGTGGGAGTGAAATATCAAGTAGGTTAGAAACGGTTTCCCCTTTTGTGCAATGTTAGGAAACCTCTCATTTCACACATTATTATCACACAGAAATAATGTGTTAGTCCAAAACATGCTTGATTAGTCATCGTTTTAAATCATGCAGTTGCACTGATCAGATGCAAACATACACTCACTCACACTGTCAGGTTGTAAAGTCAGGTTTTGGTCAGGTACACCTCAGAGTCAGTCATTGACAGTGCCTTCCCAAGTTACCCTGTCTGTCAGGGTCAAAGGTCAGTTGGTCTCAGTCTTTTTGGCCATGTGTCGTGCCCTGCAGAGATGTTCCAGCACAGGCCAGCATCCTCCGTCTATAGAAATCTGTATATATGGAGCGCCATCATTTATTAGTTCACAATTACAACTATAATGTTCAAGATATCTCTGTTTTCCCAAATTCCCTGAAAAGTGTTAGCCAAAAAATGTCACTTCCTTATTGTACTACTACTGCAGTTCATTTACACCTAATCAATATCAACACGTCTAATAGATGTAATTCAGAAACTTGTGTACATCACTATTATCTTGTGTCAAAACATTATCAGGATCTGTAAAACTCTGCTATGTATTCCATAACTCATTCTATTAATTTATCTTCAATTCTGGTGCACTTAAAGAACAATGTTACCCTCTTTAACAGTGCGTGGAACCCTGGGTGTCCTGAACATGTAACAATCACTCCTTCCCTTATCAAGGACCTAAAAACAGAAGTAATTTCATCAATGGTTTGTAGCTGAACTTAGGAATCATCCCTCATGGTAGGTATGTTTTTACTTTTTAACATCTCTAAATGTCGGTTAATTACTAACTAAATGAATGTCCATTAGGAGGTGGTGCCGCTAGTCCTCTAAACTCATAATCTGGTGCCGTGTGCTTCCTGTGAAGCTGCAAGTAAGATTTAAAAACCACTGCAGGGTGGGTCGAGTGACCCCTCCTCCCTATTGGTCGTCAATAATATGCACCCTTACTGGGTGATTGAAGGCCCCACATTATTTCCCATTTCAGCATCAGCCCTCTTTACTCTAAAATTACTTTTTAAATAGGAATATGTAGAAATGGAACAAATATTCAATCTTCAGAAAAGTTCTTAACCAATGTCTATCTGGTGAACAGCCAACATATTTTAAAATGTCAGATGTATAAAAATAAGCCTAAATACTCCCTTACCCTCAAAGTCCAAATCTAGACACAAGGTGAACAGTTTTGGTAACGGACAATTTAATCTAAAAACAAAACAAAATTGGACTTGTGTCCTTGTTATTTGTTCTTCAAAATACATTAGCAAATACCCTGCGAAGTATTTGCAACCTAACTAACCCTCCCTAGGATATGAAATCCATTAATCCCTTTACTCATAGTTAGTTTATATGTCTAAATTATTATGTGTGACCTAATAATCAGATGTCTTGTTTGTCAACCAAGAATATTAAACTTTAATCTTTTCAGCATTCCAGACCATCGTTTAAACAATCAGCCTCCCCTCTCAAACACTAATGTTATTGTTGTACACCACCCTCTGGAAAACTCTTGCACAGTTATGCTGTCAAATCATCGCATATTTTCCTCAGAGTCTGAACCGTCTGAGACCAGCCTGTCTCAAGATCTTGTCACATTGTGAACAGTCAGTAATGCGTTGTCCTCTGCAGCTGTAGTCAATAGGATCAATGAAACTCTTGCACTGGGATGTCCTGAGGGGGAAGGCACCTCTGGATCAATGTGCTACATTCAGCAGACACACTTGTCCTCTGCACAGCAGGAATCCCCCAAAACTGCTGTTCCTCTTCCCACCACTGTTGCCTTGGCAACGAGGTACACGCAAAATGTCAAACCCTCCTCAGATGCGTTCTTTGCACAGTTCTTCTGTTTCTGTAGTGAGCAACTCTTCACCAACACACTGATTCAGAGTACAACCCAAAGGTGGCGCACAACTTTCCAGTGTAATCACAATAAATCAGCAACTGGAGATAAACTCAATTTAAATCTCTCCCCCAAAGGGTTACAAAATAAAACGGCTGAGTGTCTATATGGTCAGGAATGCTGAAACATGTGAATGTTAAAACAAATCAATGGCAGTAGTCTACCCGGATTATTTACTCCATTAAAAGTAGTAAAACCACATTGTAAAATCTCTTTTGTCTAGTTGAAGTCCTGCTTACTTCATCTTTAAAATCTTCTTTAATTTGAAACCACAAAAGGTCTTTAATGGTATCAATTGTGGACTTCCTTAATATGAATTGTAAATGCAACATATGTTCTCTTTAGAACACAGATATGACAGTAGCTGCTGAAACTGGTTAATAGCAGTTTTCTGTCAACCTAGTTAAGCCTGTTGTTGTTATATCTAGTAAATATATTTTTATTTTATGTTTACTCACAAAACAATATGACATTATTTAGAAACAAGTTTTACTCTCTCTGAACTCTTCAAAACATCTACTTGTCTTTCTCTTTCCTCCCTGTGCCCTGCAGCTGCCGGCTCAAGTTTCCTCTCATCAATCACCGGTGTGTTTGTGCAACACCTCTGTCATGCGTAACCATTTAACAGATTCATTCTGACTGACAAACTCATAACAACCTCCCGTTTACTTTCTACTCTTTCTTCATAAACTTACAAACACAATTAATGTCTACTAATGATATTATAAAAACACTAGGTGGAATAATCCACTATTATGTTCAATTTGAATCAAACTTTAACCTGCTTCATATACTCAGCAAACAGTATTATTACTTTCCCTCAACGTTACTGTATGCAATAAATGCCTTCGAAATATAAGTAAACTTCTCAGTAAATAACAAATACCACGAAATTCACAATGCAATGTTTCTTTCAAATATCTACGACACATTGATCTATTAATCTTCAATGTTATTCCCTCCTTCTTCAGACCACTCGATTATTCACACACTTGTTTTAAATTCAATGCTCTTTCTTCATGCATTTTAAGAAGAGAGAGAGAAAAAAGAAGGAGGGGGGTGTGGGTACTCTCACAGACACCCCGGCTTGAACAGGCATTCCATGAGGAGGGGGGGCTTCCTTGAAACAAGAATGACTTCGTATCTATTTATCTGACTAGGTTAATATGTGTTCACTTGTATTTATTAATACACTGGACAAATCTTGTCGTTACTCTTAATGTCCTTATTCTTATTTATTTGAATGTCCGTGGAGCAACACAGAATATTGAAGAACAGAGGGCAGCTGACCACAAATGAGCTTCCCCTGTTATATAAACATTAATATATTCCTTCTGACTGACAAGCGTTCAAAAACCCTCCTGTTTATCACTTAGGCTACTACTTTTTGTTTTATTCATAACCTAAAAATACAATTGTGATGAATAGCTTGCTCTTTTTCTGATTGAAACAAAGAGTATTCTTCTACAGAATCCGAAAGTGGGGGGAGATTCTTTCACAGACAAATACTGACACCCCGGCTCCGGCTGGAGCTCTCAGCCTTTTCAAGAGAAGGGGGGCTTCTTTCAACAACTAACAACAAACTATTGGTATACCAAAACATTTACCAACATAAAACAAGGTCTTTACGAATCAACAATGACAACCAACAGACAGAACAATCAACAAACAGCAAACATTGTACACAGATATATTAGCTACTGATACGGCGACCAGTTTTACACCTTACTATTGGCTACTTGTTTGACAAGTTTGACACCTTACTGTTGGCTACTTGTTTGACAAGTTTGACACCTTACTGTTGGCTACTTGTTTGACAAGTTTGACACCTTACTGTTGGCTACTTGTTTGACACCTTACTATTGGCTACTTGTTTGACAAGTTTGACACCTTCCCGTTGGACCGCGGCGGATCCTCATAAATTACGGGTTCCACCCGCTTCTCATCACAGATTTGTTTATACCCTTGTTGATCTATTCAGTGCACACCATTTTATTTACATTTTATCTTTACTTTTTAGCTGAGACAATTATTTCTGCCATTTTCACACAATCCTAACATTTAGTGGTATTTCAAACACATCTATTTGTTGTAACAGGCAGATGCTTACCTTGATTCTGAATTGCCCGGGTTTTTGATTGTGTGAGATGGTTTCTTGTAAAAGCCGTAAACTCAATGTTTTTTGGTGTCCTCTCAGAAAGTCATCGGTGTCCGGACTTCCCGCTCTAGACCATCACGTCGGGGTCACCAACCTGTTGGAGTCTACCGGACCAGGTCCGTCCTCCGCGCAGATCGTTTGGATATGGCCAGAGCGGGGTCGCCGTCCGGATCTGCCGATGACCTTTCTTAGTTCTGAGGGAAAAGGAATTGTGTCCTAGACACTATTCTCTGTTAGCTGTACAAAAACTAGACTTTGCACTCCAATGAATTGTTTCTTCAAATAAGCACTTTATTACACAGTTCAACAAAGATATATCAATCCGTACTATACCACAAAGCGCTTTGGACTCCTTCTTGAGTTCCCACCGTGACAGGCTCGTCAGTGTGAGATCCCAGTTGAAGTGAGTGCCGAATTCTGAATATATCTTGTTCTTTATAGTGTTTGCTGTGAAGCCCCCACCTTTGGTGCTCTCTGTGCTGCAGTCTGCCTTTTCTGCCCAGCAACACACAGTTTTAGCTAAGGTCAGGCCAGGGCCATACTCCCTTTTTCTAATTACCTGTTTTAACTGGTTTTCTCACAAGACAGTTGCGTCTGGTGAGGATCAGGGCCCCACATCTCGTCCTTGAAGATAACAGGATGTAGCCGGCCAGCAGTAAACTTTAACAGCAGTAAACTTTAACACGTTATTTTTCCACTCAGACAGCTCAATGTTTCCTATAACAGGATTTACTATATCTTATATTCACAGTTACTTTTTCCTTATCTTTATCCTTCAACACTCACACTCCTTCTGACGACTGCTGCCCCTCCCCTCGCCTCCCCAGGACCCTGCTCTCCTTCCAGGACAGCAAGCTGAGCGCCGAGCTGCAAAGCGCCATGATGGGCAGGGCGCTGGGGGGGTCTGCAGAGGCGTTCAGCATCAGGGTGGGCTCTGCAGCAGCCATGTATGTCAGTCAGGAGAGCATCAGCACGTGGTCCAGAGGTTCCGGGAACTCAAACTCAGGATGTTCTCGAAACCCCTGGAATGCAGGGACCGCCATGCACTCAGAGGAGAGTGGGGGGGGGGGGGAGGAGGGGCGTGGGTGGAGCAGTCCTGGAGTCAGGAGCAGATACAGACCCTCAGAGATGTTGGAGCGCTGTCGCTCTGCCACCCCCAACAGTGTCCCCATTGCCCCCCTTATCCCTCCCATTACTCCCTGCAAGATGCCCCACGTTGCCTACCCGCCCCCACCCCCCAAGACCAAACACCTCCAGCCCTCCTCCCCCTCTTCTCCATCCCCGCAGCCTGCCCCCACGCAGGCGGCCTTCAGTTACCTCCACGCCAAGGCGGGGGGGGTCAGTGGGGCCCCCTGGCTGCTCTCCATGCCACTGCCTGGAGCCGTCCCTCTGCTGGCCCCACGGCCTGCCCGGGACCCGGCTGACGAAGGTCCGAAGGGCGGCCCTCACAAGAAACGCGCCCAGAGCCTGACCCGCCACGCTCTGTCTGACGGAGAGCCAGACGAAGAGGACGACGCGCCCCCCCCTAGGAAGAGTGAGAGAGTGTCTCGGGGCGTTGCGTCTCCAAACCACAGTGGGGGGCATCTCCCATTGGCTGAATAAGGAAACCACACCATGAAGCAGCGGGCCCGGGGAGCTGTGGCCCCCCCCCCGCTGATGCTGAAGTCAAGACTCCGACCCCCCACACCCTGGAGCTCCCAGAGTTCAACCTGAAAGAGTCCGACACGGTGAAGAGACGACACCGACCCAGAGACTACAGCGATGTCAGGGTGCCCCCCCCCAACAGAGGCCACAGCGATGTCAGGGTGCTGAGCAAGGATCCAGCTCAGGGGCCGGGGGATGTGTTCCAGAGAGAGGGCTCTATTGGAAAAGGCCCCAAGCCTCCAGTGTCCTCTAAACCTTCCAGTCCTCCCCCCCCCCCCAAACAGCAGACCAGCACCCCCCCAGAAAACATTCTCCACAGGACGAGCTGGTGCACCAACAGCAATTCCTAAACTGACCAGCGTTCAGGTCCACACCGTCTCCCCGAAGCTACACACACACACCCATTTGCACATTGCCCCAGACCTGGGAGTCTCCAGAGAGCTGCAGCCAGGACCCCGACAGGCTGATCAGGAGCCCAATGCGAAGCGGAGGGATCTTGATCAGAATGTGGCTTATTACATGGCCACATTCTCAACAAAGTAACAACATGACTCCCAATATTAATTGAAATGCTTTTATAGATTTAAAAAATAGTATTATTGATTTAAAAAATAGTGTTATTGATTTAAATTGACATGCATCCGCTAAGAAAAATAGTCCGTTGTTACCGTTTGAACTACGTAGCAACGGCAGGAACTGCTTCGATAGCGTTTTGATTACAGATTTGGAAATCATCGTTGCTTGTTTTAAAATAGCACAATTAATTATGTAAAACCTTGGAAAGTATCTATATCCCTGCCCTAATGCCAAAGTAACTGGCAACTGAATATGTGTTGCCGTTTGATGTCTATGTCTGGACCGTTGCATACAAAGGACCGCAGCTCCGTGTTGAGGGTTTCTGCCCCGTTACTTCTCCGCTGTTTTCTTGTCCCTCTTGTCTTTTTCTTTTCTTCACTGGGGACTCATCAGCCACTAACCATTCATTCAAATTACTGTGCTCACCAAATATATTAATATTAAAATCCTCCATGTTGCTCTCAGACGGTAGACAACGGAAAACTAAAGCCAAGCAAACAGTTTGACCATGTTTCGACCAAACTGTATAGGCTACAGTTAAATCAACCGGACGTTTTTCTGCAGATGTGAGCGTCCTTAACAACAGTCAATACATCCTTGAGAGCGGTCTGTACTACTGGATTAACAACGTGTCACGTGTTCTGAATTGACCAATCAGAATCGAGTATTCAACTAAACCGTGTAATAATGTTAAATACCGGATTATAGCTTGTCTCTCAGGACTGAACCTCACCAGGGCCCAGAGCGCTGCGTCCAGCCCCCCAGGAGGTTCTGGCTCAGCAGAGGCTGGAGCAGACCAGCACGTCCCTGGAGGAAGCTCTCAAGGTGGTGGAGAACAAGAGGGGCGATGTGGACAGGTAATTGATACTAATCAGGGTTACACAATCTCCTGGGAAACTGCAAGGTGGAAACCTTCTATGAGAAATAACAGAAGTTTATGAAAATTAACAGGAAGTAATTGTAAAATAAAAATATTTGCGTTATATGCTATATATTTTACATTTTATACAAGTACTATACAAAATGCAGTTAGCATCTAAACAAGCAGAAAGTGGTTATTCAGGCATAAAAAAATAAAATGTATATATTATACAACATTATAAGTAGGTATAACCATTATAAACAGCAGTATAGAAATGTAATACACTAAAGATCAGGTATAAAAATATAGAGTATATACAGACACTATCCACCAAATAAATATGAATATAATGTAGACCGTTAATGACAATATGAATAATATGAATAAATATGAGTATGCTAAAGAAAAATGTAGTCATTTGAACAGTTAAGGCATCAAATTCAGATAGGAACTTACCTTTTCAGACATGATTTGTCCATCTATTTCAAAATGTGTCAAATACCGTGTGGTTATTAAGCTAGCTAGCAAGTGAACTGAGAAAGGTATTTGGAAAAAACACGTATCCTTTTATCATTGTATCATAAGGAACATCAGTGTGCGAACTATACCACGGTCTCCAGGGGAGCCGGGATTATTATTATTTTTTGCGGGGGGGGGTGGGTAAATGCTGATCCGTGCATTAATAGCAACAGCACAGACATAGGCCTATTATAAAGAGAAAATCTGTTGCACACAGGTTGGTGACACAGGTCTACATTTACATGAAACGTCCCGATGGATCATGTTCATGTCAACAGATTTCCCGAGCATGTATGGGCTACGCAAACTTCAGTCAACTTGATAATAAATAATCCACGGACCACCAATGTAACGTTTGACTGTTTAATGAAATCAATTTAAAATGACTCAAAAACAGGCTACATTGTTTCACATGGGCTATAGCCTATTATGGCTGTAGCCTACACAGAGCCGAACACACGCGATAAGAGCAGCCAGCGGCACCAACCATGAACAATATTAATATTAATAACACAGCTATAGCACAACACAACCCTCTCACTGCCTGGAGAGACGCGACGCCACACACACACTACACAACGGCTCGTCTTCTTGTGTCTCTCAGCCCCCAAGTTAACGTTAGCTGTCAAGTTAGCACTAGCACTGACCTTAGCTCCCTCCTCTCTCGGTTCTGTTGTAGCAGCAGTACGATATGCTACCACCAGCTACATTCGGTTGGTCTTCTTGATCAGGTTGTTTGGCCGTCTTTTTAAAGAAATTGCCCAAGGTACGTTGTTTTTTTCTTTTCGACATGTCAGCAGCAGCAACAATGCCTGGTAAACATGCAGCGCTAACTAAACGAGCTTGTGAGTGGGTAGTGGGTGGAGCTGCGGGCAGCGTGCAAGCAGGCGACACTTTTTTCATGAATCATAAACTCTAAATATAATTTTATTTCACTTATTTTACACCTTTGAAAAAAAAAACATGCCCAAAATGGAATTTATTTGGTCATCATATCAGTATTTTAGAGAGCTCCCCCCAAATTTCACAAACCATGTTCCCAGGGGAGCTCATGTCACCACTAGGGGAGCTATAGCTCCCCCTGCTCCCCTCCAGTTCGCACCCTGAGGAACATTCATTTTAGAAATGAGCGTATCATCATCACATGACTTGTTTCCAGCAGCTCTGGAGCAGTCCTGTGTCCCACAGCGGCGGCAGCTCAGTGAAGGCAGCAGGAAACATTCTGGACGACATCAGCAACATGTTGGATGACCTGGCTGACCAGCTGGACGCCATGTTAGAGTGCCCCCCCCCCCCCCCCAGTTTCCCAGAGAGCAACAGATATCAGACAGATGATCCTTTGATTAAATAACAGATACTTTTATAGAAGTGCACATTTTGAGGATTTCCTGCACAACTGTTCCTCATTATTGCCCAGTTTTTCAACGTGAGCCCTTTGCCTCAGGACCCAGCTGATGATGCAACAATCCGGAGCAGCAGGGCGTCATCACTCTAGGACGGGAATGAGAGTCCATTGAGTTGGCCTGTAAATGTATCACTGTGTCAGATAGAGTATATTTATGTCTTTATTTTTGTATTAACAAATACAGTTCGTATAATTTCACTGTTTCAATCGTTCTCATATATTAGCACAACTGTGTTGTAAATATGTTATTGTTTATACATAAGGCAAATATAGTTATGTGGTATTTATAGTAGCGTATTTGAGTTGATTTGACAGGTGTTTACAGCTCTTCTCTCTCACACAATGGAGATGCTTTTAAACATTTCAGAGGCAGTGACGTGTGTCGGAATATGTTCGTTTCGAAGTGACTGAACACTAACACAGAATTATTAAAGACTTTTATGTTAAAATATAATAAATTAATAAATTGATCTATTATAGTACATTTAAACTATGCATTATAAAAATGAAAGTTGTTCAAGTCTGTTGTATTTTTTCATTTGAATTAATATTTCCAATGAATTGTGCATCATCCTGGAAATCATTTAAAGGACAATTTGCTTAAACCCCCCCGCCTTCTCATCCTGGGTGATGCCATTTGTTTATAAAAAAAATATTGATTCATGATCAATTTACTGTTTCAAAGGTGAATAGTGCAAAAAAAAGCAGACTTGGTGTCATTTGATCCAAATGTTACATGTATCATGCCCATCAATGTAACGAGCAGCAGAACAACAGAGCTCCACTGCAGAACAATCACACAAACCACCGATGAGCTTCATTTCTCTCAAGGGAGTCGAATACAACGTTTATTCATGTATGTACAATCATCTATCAAGAGCCAAATGAAAAATACAATGTGATTACCTTGAATAATACAGGATTTCAGACGCAGTCCCTCACATACATCATGCTGGCAGTACGGAGTTATTCATATGAGGCAGATATATTCTTTCATTCTAGTTGCTGATTGCATTCATCAAAATCTGACATTTAAAATTCAACAGTCTTTCCCCTATGTCCTATTAATCCTTTTGTTGTCCTTTTCAAGTGCAAACTACATTATTTTTCTCTTTAAAACATTTTTCTTAAAGTATTATCATTCTTTCCTGTGTGTGACCATTATTAAAAGTGGAAAAGCTAAATTAAAAAAAGAAAAATCATCAAATAATACTGTTTTCATGAGTCCACAGGAATCTGGTGTCTCTCAAAAGTGAAAACCAAATCCACATGGCAGACAGGAGCGGAGTGAGGTTGAGGGGGAGCAGGGTAAGGGTAGAGCTGGTGAGGGTGAAGATGGAAAATGGACGGGGGGTGGAGGTGGTTTATAAGTTGCCGAACAGCTCGTTCCTCTTGCTCCAGTCCATGGTCGGAGCTTTTTTGGCCGATCGCTTCTGACGAGCTCTCTCTTTAACCTGAGCCAGAGACAAGCTGAGACCCAGCCTGTCAGCCGGGGCGGGGAGCTACACACACACACACACACACACACACACACACACACACACACACACACACACACACACACACACACACACACACACACACACACACACACACACACACACACACACACACACACACACACACACACACACACACACACACACACACACACACACACACACACACACACACACACACACACACACACACACACACACACACACACACACACACACACACACACACACACACACACACACACACACACACACACACACACACACACACACACACACACACACACGTCAACTATCTCTATTGGACGTTGATTGAAATTAGAGAAACAATTCATACTTGAATAGAAATATGATAAACGTTCCAGATTAACAATAATTGTAGTTATATTCTTTTTTTCATTTGAATATATCAGTAAAGCACAATATCTGATCACATTCTTTACTTTATTTTTAATTTTTCCATCAATATCAACATAATGGTCAGGTACAGCACTTACTAAAATCCAGGACCACTAAGTATTACTGTACTGTTGTAAAATATCAAAAGTCAAATGATGTCTTCAACTCAAATATTAGTTTTTTTTGTGTGACATATCTCCAAAAAGATCTCTACGTCATTTCCTTGAAATGTTTCCGCTTTATTTACCAAGTCCAAAACTTTTTGGAACCTTGAAACGTCATGACTTACAGCATATCCATTATTACTGCTATCAATTATTTTAAGGGTATTCAAATGCTTGGCTGTATTTCTGCAGTGAAATCTCATTAAATTCATTTATTCTATTTTTATATTTTTTATTGCTTATTTATTTTTATTGACTTATTATGCAGCAGTATAAAGCAGGAGGGGGGTGAGGAGCTGTTCTGTACCTGGGGAGGGGGCTCGCTGCTGCCCGGCTCCTGCAGGGAGGCGTTGGAGGACGCGCTGGAAGCTGAAGAGCTCACAGAGACTTTGGGCTTCACCTCTGCTGCCACCTGCTGACAGAGAAGCATTCACACTGACTGAAAGGGCCAATATGAACTGATCAATGCATCAGTTGTGGTGACATGGATATATGTGTGACCTGCACTGTTGTTTACACTTATTTTTAATTCAATTCAGAAGTTTACTAAAGTCATACAGAGATCTTGGCTCTGTTATACACTGAACAAAAATATAAATGCAACACTTTTGTTTTTGCTCCCACTCAAAGATCTAAAACATTTTCTATATACACAAAATAACCATTTCTCTCTAATATTGTTCACAAATCTGAAAAAATAGATAGTGAGCACTTCTCCTTTGCCGAGATAATCCATCCCACCTCACAGGTGTGGCATATCAAGATGCTGATTAGACAGCATGATTATTGCATAGGTGTGCCTTAGGCTGGCCACAATAAAAGGCCACTCTAAAATGTTCAGTTTTATCACACAGCACAAAGACACAGATGTCGCAAGTTTTGAGGGAGCGTGCAATTGGCATGCTGACAGCAGGAATGTCCACCAGAGCTGTTGCCCATGAATTGAATGTTCATTTCTCTACCATAAGCCGTCTCCAAAGGCGTTTCAGAGAATTTGGCACTACATCCAACCGGCCTCACAACCGCAGACCACGTGTAACCACACCAGCCCAGGACCTCCACATCCAGCATGTTCACCTCCAAGATCGTCTGAGACCAGCCACTCGGACAGCTGCTGCAACAATCGCTTTGCATAACCAAAGAATTTCTGCACAAACCGTCAGAAACCGTCTCAGGGATGCTCATCTGCATGCTCGTCATCCTCATCGGGGTCTCCACCTGACTCCGGTTCGTCGTCGTAACCGACTTGAGTGAGCAAATGCTCACATTGGATGGCGTCCGGCACGTTGCAGAGGTGTTCTCTTCACGGATGAATCCCGGTTTTCACTGTTCAGGGCAGATGGCAGACAGCGTGTGTGGCGTCGTGCAGAGATGGGGACTCGAGTCTGCGACTCGGACTCGAGGCTGCTACTTCCTTATAGAGCCCGCCTCCTCCAACACACACGAACGCGCACATGACCAATGAGGGCACGAGATAAGTTTGTGCCCAGATGGAAGGCTGACAGGCAGGTAGGCCATCCAGTTACTTTAGCCGGGCTCATTACGCAGACGTGCGCGTCTCTCTTACTACCTCGTAGTAACACAAAGGCGACCGGCGGCACACCTGCGGCTGTACCGCTTGTAATTAGGTTCAACTACAAAAACTTCGAACAAAATGCCGGCGGCACCAACAAAAGGAGCGCACACTGCAAAGTCTGCAATATCAAAATCAAGGATGCTGGCGCAACAACGTCGAATTTCATCAGGCACTTGAAAACTCACCCGGAGAGGTCAGTCACATTAACTCATGGACGGTTAGCAAACATGTTTAGCTCAGCATCAGCTATGTAATGTTAACTTAGCTTGCTACTAGCTTTGTAACTGAATATTTGAAAAGATTAGTGAATTGCTTGTCACACTTGTTTGAGTTGAGTGGCGTTGACATCCAACTCTTGACATGACATAAAAAAGGTCGGTAACGTTAATCTTTACCTGCTGCCACCATCTACTGGCTAACGTTAAACGTAGAAAAATACATAGTTACATACATAAATACATCTGTGGGTTTATAGGCAGGTTACAGGTTTATTGTTGACCACGTAGCGTTAATGTTACAGGTTTATCAGGTTACCATGACACTGGCTTTGAGTGAGAGGATAGAGGAATATGTTTATTAATAGTAGACTTAAAAGATATCATTAGAGACCCAGTGTATAATAACACAGTAAATGCTTTGAATCTCTTAGATATAGCTGTGCAGTATTCTTAACAGACTGGATAGCAGCAGACAATAGAAGGCTTATTACAACCAGAAGAGACATGAGACTTTTATTTTTTTTAGAGACTTGAGACTTGACTTGGACTCGTGATCAAAGACTTGAGACTTGATCAAGTCTCACCCCACAAAGACTTGAGACTTGACTTGGACTCGTGACCAAAGACTTGAGACTTGACTTGGACTTGCAAAAAAAGACTTGTGAACATCTCTGGCGTCGTGTGGGTGAGCGGTTTTCTGATGTCAATGTTGTGAATCGAGTGGCCCATGGTGGTGGTGGGGTTATGGTATGGGCAGGCGTATGTTATGGACGACGAACACAGGTGCATTTTATTGATGGCATTGTGAATGCACAGAGATACCGTGAGGAGATCCTGAGGCCCATTGTTGTGCCATTCATCCACGACCGTCACCTCATGTTGCAGCATGCACGGCCCCATGTTGCAAGGATCTGTACACAATTCCTGGAGGCTGAAAACATCCCAGTTCTTGCATGGCCAGCATACTCACCGGACATGTCACCCATTGAGCATGTTTGGGATGCTCTGGATCGGCGTATACGACAGCGTGTTCCAGTTCCTGCCAATATCCAGCAACTTGGCACAGCCATTGAAGAGGAGTGGACCAACATTCCACAGGCCACAATCAACAACCTGATCAACTCTATGCCAAGGAGATGTGTTGCACTGCGTGAGGCAAATGGTGGTCACACCAGATACTGACTGGTTTTCGGACCCCCCCAGACCCCCCCAATAAAGCAAAACTGCACGTTTCAGAGTGGCCTTTTATTGTGGCCAGCCTAAGGCACACCTGTGCAATAATCATGCTGTCTAATCAGCATCTTGATATGCCACACCTGTGAGGTGGGATGGATTATCTCGGCAAAGGAGAAGTGCTCACTATCACAGATTGTTTCAGATTTATGAACAATATTTGAGAGAAATGGTTATTTTGTGTATATAGAAAATGTTTTAGGTCTTTGAGTTCATCTCATGAAAAATGGGAGCAAAAACAAAAGTGTTGCATTTATATTTTTGTTCAGTATATATACACATATACACATATACACACACTGCTCCGGTGCTGTCCTCTATGCTGCAGACCACTGGGTCAAGACCTCAGTTGATGGGGGGATTGTTGAGGATCTTTTGAGGACATTTTGTGAAGAGTAGTTTTTAATTTTTTTTGGATCTATGATTCTGAAATACATTTCTGACAGACAGTTTTAGTCAACTTCATTTTGTGACGCTGAACCAGAAACAGAAAACTAGCTCTGTTCAGAATATATTATAACAAACTTAAATGACTATAAATATACTACAATACTTTTTTAGAGTGCAGGACTGTGTACAAACCTAGGAGTGAGAGCAGACGTTGTTAGAATGCACACTCACACACATGTTATGTAAGGGCTGCTGAATGAGGGATTGTTGTTGCTCTGCAGCATGTGTGTGTATGTGAACAGCTCGCTATTCTTCTCATTAGCATAATCCCCAACGAGTTAAAGCCACTTCAATCCCATGATCCTCCAGGACTCTGAGACCGAGAGGAAATACACTGCACTGCTCAGCTCCTGTTGCCATGGGGTCAGACACAATGTCACCAGAGGGGCCAAGCTGTGTGTGTGTGTGTGTGTGTGTGTGTGTGTGTGTGTGTGTGTGTGTGTGTGGGGGTATATTTTAGTTCATACTGACTGCTTAATAAAGAACCATTTTGCTTGTTAACTCAGGGTTATTTTTCCAGACGATGATGATGATGATGATGATGATGATGATGGGAAGTGTAGGGTTTGTGTGTGCGTGTGTGTGGTGCTCCTCACCTCCTCCGCTGCTCTTTTTTGGCTCAGGCAGAGCCCCTGCAGGGGAGGAAGACGTAGTTATTAGACACTCATAATTTAGCTTTCATGGTTTAACATGGTGACAGTCATCATGGAATGGCAGTGATTTAGTTCCCGACAGTGGCAGCTCTTAAAAGCTCAGAGCAAATGTGTGTGTGGTACCGCTGAGGTGCTCCTCAGTGGGCAGCACGTCACACATCTTGAAGAACTCTTCAGTCTCTGCGTCCACCACCAGCAGGGATGTCTCCTCGCCTCCTGCTTTGATCGCCGCAACTACCTCCGAGTGCTGCATGTCCTTCACTGACACGCCATTCACCTGAGGAGTCAGGAGACGGGGGGAGAAGTTATTCGTTATAGATCCTCTAACCAGAACACAGTCTTATTCAATGTTTTACCATCAAATAGTTATCTTATCTTTTTGTAGCTTACATCTACATTTAAAATCCTCTCAGAAGCTAAAACCATATATATTTTTTTAAAACTACAATTCACTAATAAACATTTTTGCAGATTAGTTGTCAGTTGTTTGGGTAATCACTAAATCATCTCATCACTCGGGCAGTAGTGTAGTGGAGATTTTTTTACTGGGTGGGTGGACGGGCCGGGTGGACGGGGGGAGACACTATCTTATAGATCTTATGGCTCTGTTCCTTTCAAAGAGCTGTTAAAAAAAGCATTTTTTTAAAGGGGGCGGGGTTACTAGGTTTATCTGCAAAATAATCACCAGGATAATGATTGACTGTATTGCCAGACCTAATGTCAATAATCTGCATTGTAAACATGACACAAGGTGGCGCCATATCCATGTCATTCATGTCAGTGAATGTACTACTTTGAATTTACCCTCTGTATGTGTTAAGTAAATAAAGTTGCCTTGCCTTGAATGAAATTCACTCAACTCTTAATATTAGATACTGTGTTTTTAAGTGGCGATGGAGATTATTTGTTGACCCTGCTTTAAAGGATATTTTGCCTTTACAAATGGTGCGCTTTATCACTGCCTGGGTTTCGGTTGAAGTGCATCCAAATGCTGCTGCGTTTTCGCGTTTGGCTCATTTCCCATCCGAAAAACACGTCGTCTACCTGTCCTGTACCACACGTTATGACTTCTCTCTCTCGCGTATTCCGTTAAGACCCACCCCATCTCACTCCTCGTGCTGAAACCTATCAGAGTAGGGGTGGGTCTTCACAGAATACGTTTGGGGAACACAATCAAGCTTTTTAAAAGGCGAGTGTATTTTGGCAGGCAGTGAGTGCGGACCAACGATTGAAGCATAAAAAGAACGGCTCTCACCGAGTACGACTTGGTTCCCCTCTTTCGTACCAAAGAGCCGTTCAAAAGAATCGGCTCGTTCGCAACACGCACGCACACAAACTAATTTCTCATTTCACTAATTCCCCTCCTCGACTCCTAGTCCCGCTCACAGGAGATGCGAGCCGAGGTGCCGAGGAGGGGAACCGAGGAGAGAGGAGCGGAAGCAGCAGGCGGTTAGAGAAATGAGAACTCCTCTCCTCTGAGCGGTCATTTTAAAGAGACGTCCATTAATGATGACAGGAGGCTCAGCAGCCCTCTGTCAGATGGACACATGTGTTCATGACCACTTCTATATTTACTTTGATTCATTCACAGTGCGGTATGATGAGACAATAACAGGCCACACACACACACACACACACACACACACACACACACACACACACACACACACACACACACACACACACACACACACACACACACACACACACACACACACACACACACACACACACACACACACACACACACACACACACACACACACACACACACACACACACACACACACACACACACACACACACACACACACACACACACACACACACACACACACACACACACACACACACACACACACACACACTCAAACGGAGCACTCTCATAATAACGTAACACTATCAGAGACTGGATATAGTGTTACGTTTATCCGCCCTCTCTGGTCGCTACAATACGTCGTTACGTTTCCTCTCTGGTCGCTACAATGAGGAAAATAATTTACGGGCCAAAAGTTTTATTTACAAGTATTAAAAGTAAGCAGAGGACAACAAACCAACTGAGACCCGTCTGTCCGCTGCATCTACGCACACACTGTACCACACACACCTTCACCACACACGCACCTACAGCTCCTAAAACAGGCTACAGCCGTTGTGTATTTTATTATGTGAAGCACTAAATGGTTTTAGAAAAATATCGACTCTTTGTTTGTAGATATCTACTAAACTAAAGCAAATAAAGAGAGTAGGCCTGTTATACTGAGTGATATATATTATACACACTGCTCTGCTTTCTGCACGGACCTCACAGCTGTTCTCACTTTAAACATCGCGTTGCGATGAAAGCAGTTTCTAAAATAATATCCAGGGGATGCATGCAGAGCTGTGATTGGCTGAGATAAGTCCGGCCGTGCGTCACGACTCTTTGAAACATCTCTGTTCCCGGAAATGCATCCACGAAGGAGCCGTGGAGGACCATGGAGGACCCATCAGTGTATCCTCGGGTATAGCTCCTCCAGAGAGGCTCCTCGATGCTCGATGCTCGGTCCTCGACGTGCATTTAGAGAAATGAGATGTCCTTCAACATGGCGCGCTGAAATTCTCACTACCGGAGGGTCGAGGAGGGGTATTTGATGAAATGAGAAAGGGCCCAAGTGCTTTGCTTCACAAACCCTGTGATTAGTCCTCAAGCTCTGTGATTGGTTGACCTCCAACTGCATTCCATATGAAAAAAAACGTTTCGTAACAGATAAAATCATACTTTATTCAGCAGTCCTTGCTTTACTCTTTAAAAGTCATCACATGAATGCATTGTAATACATGGTTCGGCTGCATTAAATATTACACATCCGGCGCCAGAGATTTTCTCTAGGGGGTGCTGTGGGGTAGCTTGACGTTTCATAGAGGGTGCTCAAACATTAAGGGTTAAGCGCTACAGTTGAATTTTCTACTGCAACACTCCCCACACGCACACACAGTGTACTTGTTACAATGAAGGCTCGATAATCAGCTCACGGCATATAGGTCTAAGCAGGGCTAAAGCGCTATTTTTAATAATAATAATTTAAATTTATATAGCGCCTTTCACGAAACCCAAGGACGCTTTACAGTGAGAAGTAACAAAACAAAAGGTAATAATAGACATACAGAGCAATAGCAGGAAATAAGTGACTATAATTTAGTTGAGGCCGAAGGCCTGAGTGAACAGATGGTGTTTGAGGTGTTTTTTTAAAGGTGTCCAGAGTGTCTGCATTCCTGATTGCAGAGGGCAGAGAATTCCAGAGGGTGGGGGCTGCGACACTGAAGGCTCTGTTGCCAAATGTTTTTAGCTTGGAGCGCTGGATGGAGAGCAGCCCTTTGTCAGAGGACCGCAGGTGACGAGAGGGGGTGTAGGGCTGAAGGAGGTCAGAGATGTATGGAGGGGCTAGGGAGTGGAGAGATTTGTAGGTTAGCAGGAGGAGTTTGTACTGGATGCGTGACTTGACCGGGATTTTTACAAGTGGGGGTGGACCTCACCTCCTCTAGTGGGGTCCGGGGGCATGCTCCCCAGGGAAGATTTTTTTTTTTTAAATATTGAAGTTAAAAGCATCAATCTGTTGCACTTTGAGAGCAACATTAAGAGATCTATGGATACATCTCTCAACACCCAGATGAAACAGAACTGTAAACAGATTTTCTATTTCTTTATAGATATTTTACAAATCCTTTTAAAACAAACCGTTGGAGACACACAAAGATAACTAGACTAAAGTTAACTATCTAAATACTGAGAGAGTCCTTTAAAAAACATATTTCTTGGGGGTGCTTCAGCAGAATAGACCGGAAACTATTCTTTTACCATTCTGTTTTAATTTCACAATAAAGTTAGTAGTAATATTTTGTTTTGAAATTATTGTTTTTTATTAACTACTAGACCGCTGGGTCATGTTAAGACCATCTTTTCTGTGTTGCTGTGGTTTTTTTCCATCGCTTTTGTGTTACAAATATCAAAACAATAACAATAGGTATCCGTCGTAAACTAAACCGGAAACAGCAGTATATTTTATTTTGTTAACACTGAAAACTAGAGTATTTGCAATGCAGGTAGATTGTGTTGCTTTTTAACGACTGTTTAAAATGCCTTTTTCTTAATGTCTTACATTTTTGTAAAGCACTTTTGAATGTGTTATATTTTATGAAAACATTTAAATATTAAGAGTACATACAAAATAGGAGGAAAGTAGAAGGTCAATGATATAAATATAGAATAGAAAATATCAAGAAGATACTGTAAATGATATCTAGAATAAAACAGTTTAGTGCCTGATGTACAAAGATATTAATAGGAGGATGTGCAAAACAGACAAACTAATTTAACTTTATTTAAACATTAAATAATACTTTAGGTTAAGGTCTTCTTTTAAATACATGTAAGCAAAAAGCTTTGGGGGTATCTGATCAATATTAAGCCTGACAAAGTCATTAACATGTAATATATTGCATGGTTTGTTTTGGGACTTGACAATCAACTTTCCTGCAATGTTAACCAAGTTGAAGCACTTATTTTAACCGATATTATACATATTTATTATACTCTTATAAGATGTATGTAGATAGAATAAGAAATGTGCAAAATATGACAGTTTAATGGTGGAGGTATACACATATTGATAGATCTCTTGTTGAGGAACCTATGACCCAAGTTTGTCATCATTGCATAACTGCACCGTAGTTGTGTATATGATATGTCAATAAATCTTTGAAAATCTTTAAATCTTGAAAGGGATGTACAAAATAGCAATTATATACAGTTTTTGATGAACGATTAGAGAATAACGAGTAATGAATATGCTTTATAGGGATCTGCAGATACATTTGTCTTCTCAAGCACCAACTATCAAATATCTCTCCTGATTGTTTGCACTTGACAATCATATTTCACTAAGGTGTAACTAAAGTCTGATTTAAGGGTTGTTTATATTTCACATCATTAATCAGAATCTGTAAAGTAACTAAAATAAATGTAGTGGAGTAAAAATACCAGGTTAACCTTAAAGAACGCCCTCAGGATTATAAAAGACCCCCATCGCCCCAGCCACAAACTGTTCTGTCTGCTGCAGTCTGGCAGGCGGTACCGCAGCATCCGGACTAAAACCACCAGACTCAGAGACAGTTTCATCCCACAGGCCAAAAGACTGTTAAACACTTGAACTTTGAAACAACATCCATAACATTCATCTAGCTGCTACTTAGAAATTATTTATCTAATATATCATATTCCAAACCCTTGTATTTGAACATTACATGAAACATTACATCATGAAAACATTATGATGTAACCTTTGCTAAATACTATTATTTTATTAATAGAAATGATAGTTTTCCCCATGAAGCACCCGTTAGCGTTAGCAGTTAGCTCAGTGCAGGACTGGCTGCTACCAGCTAATATTAGCTAGCTCAACACAGATTTGTTGTTCATATTGAAGCAACATCAGAGAAAATCAGGTGCTTCGTGACAGATTCCTGACTATATTGATATGATTATATATTTCATTATGTCTGCAAGTGCCAGAGGTGGGACCAAGTCATTGTTTTGCAAGTCCGAGTCAAGTCTCAAGTCTTTGCGCTCAAGTCCAAGTCAAGTCTCAAGTCAGGTTGGGAAAGTTCAAGTCAAGTCCAAGTCCTAAACGTTGACAAAACGAGTCATAAACAAGTCATTATGTGCTTTTCACCAAATGTAATGACATTGATCAACAGAATAATACTTAATAATCAAATTGCTCTTTTTTAGTCACATTAATAATTTAATAATCAATTTTCTCTCTGCTGGTAAAGTAACACGTTTTTCTTCTATTTTAAGAGGGATCAGTAAGGTAAGGCTACCATGACGGTTTGATTCAGAAGGAGTTTAATGTATAAGATCCCTGATGTTGAGGTGACAGAATGTTTATCACTGTGTACAACATGTTATAAGGGACCCACTATCTATCTTTATGCAAGGGATAATGTGCAGCGAGGCGGTCTCTATGGGGAAGAGAACACCGGCATCTAGATCCCTCTGCAGGTGGTACTTTAACTATATTTTGATGCCAATACTTTTGTACTTTTACTTGTAACATTTTGAATGCAGGACTTTTTATTGTAACCGAGTATTCCTACACTCTGGTACTTTTGTACTCAAGTACAAGATCTGAACTTCTCCCACCTCTGACAGTAAATCCTGAGTGGTTACCAAAATAAAGGTAAGGTTATTTTAATTTTATAAATCCTGCACTCAGCTTTGCTTTCTCCAACATCACTGAAAAGCAGCCAGATGCTGCTTCTTTTTTCGGTTTTCGCTAATTTCTTGACTTTTTCCGACGCACTTGCATTTAAATCCGTCTCCCCGTCGCTCTGTGCAGCTGGCCTGTACCACTACACCGTCTGTGCCCCCCACCCTTCTTTCACATAATGGTATGATCCTAGTGTATCCTCGCATATTATTGGCCGCATGGTGGCCCAGCTAAATAAAGTCCCGCCCCTGCCTGCAAGGATTCTCAGCAAGAGTAGGAGCGGCTGAAGATTCTGCTCTCCCCAACGGGAGTCTGCTCTTCTAGCGGCAGCTCGCGATCGGCGTGTTGGAGAACTCTGAATTAAATGATCAAGTCACCTCAAGTCAGAAGGCTCAAGTCCAAGTCAAGTCCCGAGTCATTGGTGTTCAAGTCCAAGTCGAGTCGCAAGTGTTTTGTGATTTTGTCAAGTCGAGTCTCAAGTCATCAAATTGGTGACTCAAGTCATGTGACTTGAGTCCACACCTCTGGCAAGTGCCATATAAAGTATTGTAATAACCAGAAATGTGAATGCTTTTCTGTGTGCACATCGGGAATTGCTGCGGTAACGGCTTGAGATCAGGTAAACAGATGTGGAGTCACTGTTGCAGATCTGTAACCAAGGCAACAGCCAGCATTAGGTAGCATACGGCAGGCTAACAGAGGAACTCACACAGATCAATGAGCTTCCACAATGCCTCAGTTATTAAATATTGAACACTTTGGGCCTCCATATTAAAGGTGGAACATGTTATCACTTTAAACTTTTATGAGTCATATATTCTTATTCAATTTAAGATATCATAAAAGGCATCATTAAAAATGACTGATGATTAAAATATCTAAAAACGATTATTTCTACTTCACCTGAACTATGGATCTCACATGACAGCTGTTTAAAATGAAAATACTCCGGTGTTTTAAGTCTGTGAATGCTGATTTTCGTACGGTAAGGGAAGATGCCAATGTTGTTGATGTAGTGAGGAGTGATGATGGATAGAAGAGTGGAGTGTTACTACAGGGCACCAGCACACTCCCACAGCCCAAACTAATCGACTCCTGGGAGATAAGGAACTGAAGAATTCTGGGGGAGGAAGGTCCAAGTGGGAATATCGTCAGGAATCTCTAGGTGTACTCCCACAGGCTGTGGACAGCTGGTACGGAACATTCTACTTCATTCCTCTTCGGTGACCCACACAGAAAGAGCTTTCATCTCACTGAGTCTGTACAGTTCTGGTTTTATTTCATTAATACTATCTCTGCCCCCCCCCTGCAGGGTGGGATTAGTAAATGGATTAACGCAGACCCTGTTCAACACGGCTTCAGACCTGCTGTTTACACAGTGACACAGTGGGAGGAAGCAGGCAGTGTGTGTGTGCGTAGGATGACGTGTTTTTGGATCTCTTATGAGCGTGTATGAAATAAATGCTACAATAGCCCTTTAAAAAGCAGTGGACAGTATTCATTAGTATTCCTGAAGTATCTATTATTCAAATCACACAGTGGATTCCCCGCTGTGATTAAAAAGTATTCTGTCTGCTGACTCACTGTTTCTTTAATAGCTGTCAGAAACCTGATCTGCGTGCAGAGTCTTTCTGTTCTCATCCTTCAACTCTGCTCTACCATTTCACTCCATCCATATCCATTCAGTGTGTGTGTGGTACCTGGAGGATCTTGTCCTGTGGTTTGAGTCCGGCCTGCTGAGCAGGAGAACTGTCGTCAACGGCCCTGATGAACTGCCCCGGACTGGACTTCTCACTGTGCAGGTTGAAGCCGTAACCACCGCTGCCTTTCTGCATGTGGCAGAGACGAGGCCGCAGACCCCCCCTCTCCTACACACACACACACACACACACACACACACACACACACACACACACACACACACACACACACACACACACACACACACACACACACACACACACACACACACACACACACACACACACACACACACACACACACACACACACACACACACACACACACACACACACACACACACACACACACACACACACACACACACACACACACACACACACACACACACACACACACACACACACACACACACACACACACACACACACACACACACACACACACACACACACACACACAATTATTTTGGGTGAAAAGTTTGATTTATTAGGACATTGACTTTGGAAATCCACAATTCTTCACAAACTCTGAAAGGTATGGATGTACCGTGAACCGGTTAAAAATCGGTACAGCTGCGTTAAGATTAAAATCGGTTGAGCTAAAAAACTAATCGCGATGCAATTGTTTTAAACGGCCCAGGGTGTGAACTAATTTGTATTTGATTAGCTGGAACAGCAGTCTGGACAAGATTGAATGCCATCTAGAACAACAAGTTGCCATGGCAGCTGCTCTCCTCAGTGCAGACGTCCGACGAAATCGACACACTGGATAACTCGGACATCCGTGATGCCGAGGAGAATGGGCGTAATTTCCAAAGCTATGAGAACTACGCACATTTTCGTTAACAGAACTACAGATGTTAATATAATTGCTGTTAGCAGCAGAGTGTACATCTCTAATACTCCTGTCTTTATGGTCATGTGACCAGTAGAGATTAAATTAAGGTGACATATGATACATATTTAATTGTATGTTGTATGCTATTATCTCAGATTTCTCCAATACAGTCCTACAGATTCCACGGCCACACATGTCAGGGAGGCACTTCATATAACTTCCCTATACATACCGTTTGTCTGATGTGTATTTGCAGTGGTGTAATGTAACTATGTACATGTACACAAATACTGCACTTAAGTACAAAATCGAAGTACTTGTAGTATACTTGAGTATTTTCACATTTGGCCACTTTATAATTTTACTCTACTACATTTTGTAAGCTAATGTTTAAGTTTTTGCTCAACTACCTTTATTTTACATATTTAGTTTATTTGCCATTATATTTAAATCGACACATATTGTAATATATTATCATAGGTCAAGCTATCCAGAAGTATGTAAGGTAATTCAAATAAACCCCACTTTTACCAAATGCAACATTAAAGTGATGAACACATTAATGCACCAATTTGGGATCAATAAAGTACATCTTATTTTATCTTAAAATAGCCATTTTGCATAACGTGTACTTTTAATTTTGTTAAGAGTCTCTTCTTTTTTTTTAGCTAATACTGTTTACTTTTACTTATGTACAATTTGGAATGCAGGACTTCTACTTTAGCACAGTATTTTTACACTGTTTATTGCTACTTTAACTTAAGTAAATCTTCTGAGTACAGACATGTGGATTGCAGACATGTGTGGGAGCAAATTCCTGAAAGGAAAATAAAAACATTGCACTTTCTTTGTCGTTTCATTATTCATTTAGTAACACATACTCCACACCCATCTCTAGCAAACATGTGCTTGTGCCCTGATAAGAAGCTCCACCTGTTGCTCTTATTCATCTGATAAACGCTCAGCTATCTACACTATCAGTGTGTCTGTAAATGATTCCCTGACAAGCGAGCATCAAATATCAACCACTGCACGCTCAGCATTCAAGACTCTGGACAGACACCTCCCCCCCCCCCCCCACCCCTCAGCCTCTCACCCACACATATGGATTACACATTGAGTTTAAATGGCAGGGGGGTTGATGATTGCTGAAACATTCAGTGAGTCAGTGCGATGCTGGGTGGACCTTTGGATAGCACTGCACATTTATTACCCAGCAGACATCATCTGTGGCTGTTAATAAAGATGATCAGGATGATATAACAGGTGAGGTGCAAAGTACACAACCGGAGGGCTGAACACTACAATTATCTCACTCTAAATATCTATCTACTGTGTATATAAATATATGTTTAAGTTCCACACCAATATGGCACATAGTGACACATACTGTAGGAGAACATTTGAGTACTACTTTCTCTTTTCAGTGATTATTCATGTCTGCGTGCACAGGAATCAGCAGGTTGAGCAGAGCGAGTGCTGCATGATGACAGCCTCTCCCCAACATGCCATCCCTGACATCATGTACAATGTGTGCAGCTAACACATGCTTTTGGGAAGAGTTCTGTGGGGGGAAATACCATATCTGTATGTCAGACCTCAGAAACACAACAGTGATGTGCCGCCCACAGCAGCAGCAGGAATTAATCAGTTCGAGTGCGAGGTTAATGGTTTTACAGCTGCAGTTAAACATCAGATCCTGTGTTTCCAACAGGGTGCCACAGTAAGAGCTGGAGGGAGGACCTTGAACTGAGGCTGACACATTAACTGTGTGAGGAGAAACATGTCCAAGCTACATCTCAAACATCCTGATCTTTTCCACAAAGATAGGGGTAACATCTTACAGGGCTGTGAGTGCTGCACACTGAGACACTCCGCCAGCTCAGGTCACCTGCATGCCTCGGTGCGATGGCATTTCAGAATCAGGAATCCTTTATTAGTCCCACAGCGGGAACATTTCCAGCAACAAGTGGCATAGCAGGTTAGTTATACTAGAACAAACGAAATCACTGAATTTAACAGTACATAGCATGACATATACTATTCCTCTGAACACATTGTTTGTGATTCTAATAAGAAACGAAATATTGATAGATTTAGACAGATCTTTTGCTGAATAAAGAATTGTGGACAAATGTGTTTAAATTCAAAGTAAGCTATTACTTTTAGTAAAGAGTAAGCACAAACAGAATGCAAAGTAAGAGAGGGGATGACATGAGGGCCACAGGTGGGATTGGGTCCTTAGCCTAGTCGGTACGCTGTTACAGCTGAGACCCAAAATGTTCTTTTAATAATCATTGATATGTTAGCTTGGGTCTTTGATAATGATTAGCTGAGCCACGTATAAACCTATAAAATCCTCAGTAAACAACATTCTCAGCTCTTCCAAATCTGACTACTAACTAATATGGCTAAGGTAGCCATAATAACACGATGACACATTTTATTTTTAAAATAATATAAGGTAATAATAATAAGTTTTATTTCGAGGCGCCTTTCAGGACACCCAAGGTCGCCTTACAGTGCATTTAAAAATTAAAACAGCTAAAACAAAAATGGAACACAATTTAATGGAACCGACAAGGCAATACAGCAGCATAAAAGCATAACACAGGCAGGACAAGAGTGTGGAGTGACGAGTGAGAGGGGGATCTGTGATAGCAGGTTGGATGTGTTTTAGAGTGAGTAGGCCAGTTTAAACAGGTGGGATTTGAATGTCGTGATGGAGTCAGACTGTTTGATGTGTGGAGGCAGAGAGTTCCAGAGCCTGGGTGCGGTGCAGCTAAAAGCCCTGGCTCCCATGGTGCTAAGGCGGGAGGTGGGGACAGTCAGGAGTCCGGCTGAGGATGAGCGCAGGGAGCGGGAGGGGGTGTATTCCTGGAGGAGGTTTGAGAGATAGGTGGGGGTGAGGTTGTTGAGGGCTTTGTATGTAAGCAGAAGGTTTTTGTAGTCAATCCGGTGCTGAACAGGGAGCCAGTGAAGTTGGATGAGGGTGGGGGTGATGTGGTCAGACGATTTGGTACAGGTAATGATCCGGGCAGCCGACTTTTGAATGATTTGGAGTCTGTTGAGTAGTTTTGTGGGTAGGCCAGAGAGGATAGCATTACAGTAGTCAATCCGGGATGTGACAAATGCCTTAACCAGGATTTCGGTGCTGGATTGTGAAAGGGATGGGCGGAGTCTGGAAATGTTGCGGATATGTAAGAAGGCAGTCCGGGTGATGTTTTTTATGTGGGGTGCAAACGAAAGGGTGCTGTCCAGGATGACGCAAAGGCTTTTGACTTGGCTGGTGAAGGATACAGGGAAGCCGTCGATCATGATGCTTGGGGGCGGGGTGGTTAGGTAACGTTATAATAGGCCTGTACATAGAGAGTGCAAACATGATGATCACTGTCATTAAATACACTATATAGACCAGGGGTGCCCAACCTTTTTTGAACCGAGAGCTACTTTTAAAGTTGCCAGTCTGCCGAGATCTACCAGTCCAAATAGAGAGGCGTAGCCATTACTGACAGCCTACTACCAGGTAAATAATTATAATTATAATGAATAAG
Organism: Pseudochaenichthys georgianus; assembly: GCF_902827115.2. Taxonomy (NCBI): domain Eukaryota; kingdom Metazoa; phylum Chordata; class Actinopteri; order Perciformes; family Channichthyidae; genus Pseudochaenichthys; species Pseudochaenichthys georgianus. The sequence goes on from NC_047525.1 coordinate 4,347,338, forward strand.
TTCAAACAAACTCAAACTTACAGCTGATTAATAACGGTATCTAACTTGAGTTTTTATCATATCAAAAACCTGTTGAAATGCTACTGTTATTTTTATTACGCAACGGCAGCCTCCAGGAATGCTTCTTTCACAACTTCGCCATCTTTGAAAGGTTTCATGTGTTACGCAAGAACGCGACTGACACGATAAGATGCTCTGGTAGCAGCCTTGCTCTTGTTGTTGGGCCTGGTGAAAATGGACTGCTTTGCATTTAGCGGTCCTTTCAGGCCCCTCCCCTTTTGGGAGCGCAGAATTAGGAGGGAATTCCATCTCGTAGCGTTTGTGCACTGTTTTGAAATGCCGCTCCTAAATTACCCTTCTTCGATAAAGCCTCGCTCGCATGGCAGATGAGACAGATGGACTTTGAATTGGAATAGATACAAAAATAATCATCCTCCCACTCGGAGTGAAAATTATATATGTGTTGCTTCTTGTGTGTGTGCGGACTGTCACTCCTGGTGTTGACAATGGTTGACACGGACAACATTAGCGAACTAGTGCACTGCCCACTGCCCACCAGCCACGCCCCGACACATGGGGTCACGCCGGCCAATCACAAAGCTTTGATGCGTTCAAGTGCATTATTCTGGCACAGGAAGATTATGTTTTAGGACATTAACGATAAAACAGAATATTGTTGTTCTATTTTTAGACACATCTCGCGATCGACTGGGAATCTCCCAGTCGCAATCTCCTCACCGGTCGATCGCGGGCTAAAATCCTTGATTATGCGGGCTAAAATCCTTGATTATGCGGGCTAAAATCCTTGATTATGCGATCAAACATGCTGGGTTTTATGTGATTTTATGCGGTGAAATTGCGAAATATGCGGAAAAAATAAATATTGGGCTGTCTTATTTATTCTCTCTCACACACAACCTGCCACTAACGTTAAACCCCTTTACTATTCAATTAAACACATTCAATGTTTATTCAATGTAAAAGCAATTGCGCGCGCGCGCACACACACACACACACACACACACACACACACACACACACACACACACACACACACACACACACACACACACACACACACACACACACACACACACACACACACACACACACACACACACACACACACACACACACACACACACACACACACACACACACACACACACCACACCACACACACACACACACACACACACACACACACACACACACACACACACACACACACACACACACACACACACACACACACACACACACACACACACACACACACACACACACACACACACACACACACACACACACACACACACACACACACACACACACACACACACACACACACACACACACACACACACACACACACACACACACACACACACACACACACACACACACACACACACACACACACACACACACCTCTAGTTATCCAGGTGATGATTAGGAGAACACTGTCAGCGACGTCATCAGCTTGCGCATCACAGAAGGTAAACAACACCGTGGAGTGAACGTGTGGAGTTTCTCTTCACCAAGATGAAAATCTAATCCATCTCATTTACCGACGAACATTTCTGCTAAAGACCGGGCAAAGCAGTACCCCGATGTCTGGGGGGAAACTATTCTGCACCCCGTGCAACTGTGTGTTGGAGCATAAGAGAACATCCACGGTGACAATTATAAAAGCTCCTGTAGGTGTAATGTGTAGGTGGCCCAATACTTTTGTCTATATAGTGAATGTCTTCTTCTTGTAATGGCACATTAACCATGGTGTCATTTTTGGACTGGTTTCAAATGTATTAAGGGTTAAGGTATTTATTATGAATTTGCTCTGAAAAAAGGTCAGCACAGACTGCTGACAGTGTTCTCCTAATCATCACCTGGATAACTAGAGAACTCTGTGTCCACAGTGTGTGTGTGTGTGTGTGTGTGTGTGTGTGTGTGTGTGTGTGTGTGTGTGTGTGTGTGTGTGTGTGTGTGTGTGTGTGTGTGTGTGTGTGTGTGTGTGTGTGTGTGTGTGTGTGTGTGTGTGTGTGAGCTGATGCGCACAGCTCTTTATGGAGTGTGTTTTGGAGGCCAGCCCATATGAGGGTCAAACAAATACCACATACTACTCTAAAGATGTCTCTGGAATTTAAAAATAATTTGCATTCTGTCAGCAGGAAAAATAATTTAACACGTGCTCTAGCAAATCATTGGAATCATCTAATGTGAGGACACCCATCTGGATGTTTTTGTGCACCAATATCAAACTCTAGGCTACATGAAGCTGCCTTCTGACCTCCAGGCTGCCAGTCAAACTGAAAATGCTGAGTTGGCACTAGAAATAGTTTTTTTGTAAATCATACATAGATTTTTACCAAAGAACTTAGGTATGAAAGAAACAACAGGCTGTAATTTTAATGATCAATTAAATGGTAAATGGTAAATGGACTGTACTTATATAGCGCTTTATCCAGTCTTTAAGACCCCTCAAAGCGCTTTACATACTACATGTCGTTCACCCATTCATACTGAGCAGTGTATGTTAGGACATGCACTAACATACATACACATTCACACACCGTTGGCCATGCCATCGGGAGCAACTCAGGGTTAAGTATCTTGCTCAAGGATACATCGACATGTTGACTGCACGGGCTGGGATCGAACCCACAACCTTCTGGTGGAAAGACGGCCGCACTCCCTCGCAGCCACAGTCGCCCAATTAAGGCGAGACACGGCAGGCAAAAACATCGTTTTTTAAGTACTGGTCAATTTTGAGATGTTGTGCTATTTTGATTCTATAACATGTTTTCTTTCAGGCTTTTGGAAGGAAAACGTACAAAATACACATTTAAGTGTTTATTTTACTATAGTTTGTCTATTTGCGTCTGTAGATTTCTCCTAAATTCACCAAAAGTTAGCATTCTAAGGTAACATAAAGTACCGCGACAGCTGTGTGCACCATGTCAACAGAGGTATCGTTGGAAAGCTCCGTCTCTCCTACACAATCTCATCGGATCCAAATATGGTCATTCCCTTTGTATCAGCAACCAATCGTGAAAGCACAAAGGGGTCTTAAACCAAGAAACGAAATCTCATTGGCTGGTGTCAATTTCTGACAACGTGATTCGTTCAGATGCGTCACGTGGTGTGCTAAAACACTTCCTGGTTAGCTTTTCGCTAGAAATTGAAAACTCAAAATGGCAAAAGAACGGCGAAAAAAACGTTCACAGAGAAGACAACAACAATTGTCACTTGCACGAAGCAAGGTTATACAAAAAACAAATGACCCCGAACATGAAATACCTTCACGGAGTGCGTTGATGCGCAAGCTGTCATCCAAAGAACAGGAGGGTTAGCTCGCGCCTCACTGCAATCTTTAAAGGTCGTTTTCTCAAAATGAGTTTTTTCTCCTACTCCGAGTTCGAAATGTCCACTTCAGTTGCACTTACATACACCAAACCTTCCAGTTATATTCCTATCAATATTATGAAGGCTTTTACAGAAGGGTTTGTTCATATATCATTCATAGCCTGAATTATACAACATTGTATACCTAAAAACATGGCGGAAATTGATATTTTAGGGCTATTGACAGTATTTTCTGATTTACTGTATGGAGTGATAAAAAGAGATATCCAATATCCCTTCTGTAAAAGCCTTAGATGCTAATATGACTACAAAATGAAACAAGAATTTTGAACCTGGCTTTATCCAAAGTTCAGATTTCGATTCCTGAAATGTGTTAAAATATGTGCATATTTAATGAGATAATGGGTAATTTGAATATTTAAACATGCTATTTCAGAAAACTTGTAATACAAAAAACAATTGCCTTATTGTAAGTAATTAACTGGAGACATTTCTAGCTGATACCTTTAAGTTAAAAAAATTACCCTATTCACCTGGGGTGTCTCGCCTTAATCCATCTTTTTTTTCAGTTTCAAAAAACAGCGTGGACAGGCTGGCCCTAAAGTGCTGGGACACTGGACCTGCAGAGGAAGATTATGTGATTCAAAAGATGCAGAGCAGCTCCTGAATGAGAGGAGACTGTACCTGTCACTATTTCGATTATTGTTTCAACTAATCGCTTTGTCTGTAAAATGTAAAATTAATAAACAACCACATCAAAATGATAAGTATGTCATTGCACATATACAGTGATGGAAAGTAAAAAAGGAAATTTACTCAAGTACTGTACTTACAATTTTTAAATATTAACTTGAAATCTACTCCACAACATTTAAAGTGAAATAATGTAATTTTACTCTCCTACATATATTAATTAATGTTTTATTTATTAAGCTTTAGTTACTTTTTGGATTAAGATGTTGCATTAAAAAACATGTAATACACGTTTAACATAATGCATCTCTGAGAATGTAACTGGTGGACTAACTCTTTAAGGTACGAAAAAGCAACATTATACAATATATTATAAAAACATAAATAATTTGTCTATCAAAAACATTGCTCGTCAAAAAAAAAAAAAAAAAAACATTGTTTGTCAAACATACATAGGCCATATTTCTTCAGAATTCATATTTTTAAGTACATTTTCTCTAGATACTTCTAGTAACGCCCCATTACTTATAGTGAAAACCACCCTTGAATGATGGGATAGTAGACTAAAAGCTTTAGGAATCCAAACTATAACATATAATAAGTACCCTGTATCAAGATTGATGCAAAACAAGGGAAATTTGACCTTTCTTAGAGAGATTTCGAAAAAAAAACAACACTTCTGGGGTCATTTGGGTGCATTTTCCATATCTCTGGAACCCATCGGTCGATTTTGATGATCGACATCTCTTTTTAACCGATAGAGCCAATAGAATCGAGAGGGAAGTTCCTAAATCCATCTAAACATTACCATTGGTGAATGAGTAATGTGAGCGTAGCCAGAATGCCCAAAACCGGAAGCTCTCATACTAGGGCTGTGCAATTAATCGTATTTTAATCGCGATTACGATTATGGCTTGCGACGATTATGAAAACAGCATAATTGACAAAATACGATTATATTGCTGGGTGTGCTTTCGCCCCTCCCTAAAAACCCACTCGGCCACGTGGGAGTGACATGTGTTGTGAGTGTTCAGCGCGAGCGAAGATGTCAGAACAAGAGCAGCAACTCGTTAAAAAGAAGGGTACAACTATTTCCACTATTTGGAAGTACTAAACCAAAATTAAATTATACCTCTTTTGAAAGCCTCGTTTTTAGTCTTACGCATCCGACCTGGAAAACTTTGCAGCCAATCTTATTTGTTACAGTGTATCGTGCACCAGGTCCTTATTCAGAATTCTTATCAGAATTCTCTGAGTTTTTATCAACTTTGGTTCTTAAAACAGACAAAGTAATTATCGTAGGTGACTTTAATATTCATGTTGACGATGATAAAAATAGCCTTACTGTTGCATTTAACTCTATATTAGATTCTGTTGGTTTCTGTCAGAGTGTAAATAAACCAACCCACTGTTATAATCACACTCTCGACCTTGTTCTGACTTATGGTATTGAAATTGAGCAACTATTAGTCGAACCGCATAATCCTGCTTTGCCCGACCATTTCTTGGTGACTTTTGGGGTGCTGTTACTAGACTACAAAGCATTAGTCAAAAGCTCTTGCAGCAGAAATCTGTTAGTGCTATAGCCACATTTAAGGAAGAGATTCCACCAATACTTAACTCGATAGCATGTCTGCATGTAGGGGAGGAAACTTATATGCTTTTTTAACAATAAAATTGTTACTCTTAGAAACAAAATTAATGACCTCTTGCCTTTGACCAGTATAGTGTTATCAACAGCTCCCGGAAACGTAAGTTCTAATATTACACTAGATAGGAAACTAGAATGCTTTTCAGCCATAAGCCTTGAACAATTAAATTCAATGATTCTCTCTTCTAAACCATCAACGTGCATGTTAGACCCAATTCCAACTAAGCTGTTGAAGGAAGTTTTTCCATTAATTAGCACTTCTTTATTAAATATTATGAATATGTCTTTATTATCAGGCTATGTTCCACAATCATTCAAAGTAGCAGTGATAAAACCGCTTCTTAAAAAGCACAACCTCGATCCAGAGGTTTTAGCCAACTATAGACCTATTTCTAATCTTCCGTTCCTCTCAAAAATTCTTGAGAAAGCGGTCGCAAAACAGTTGTGTGATTACTTAAAAAACAATGATTTATTTGAAGACTTTCAGTCTGGCTTTAGAACACATCATAGCACAGAGACAGCTCTGGTTAAAGTCACAAATGATATTCTAATAGCCTCAGACAAGGGACTTGTCTCTATTCTTGTTTTGCTCGATCTCAGTGCTGCATTTGATACTATCGACCATGATATCCTATTGCAAAGACTAGAGCACTTAGTTGGCATACAGGGAACTGCTTTAGGCTGGTTTAGGTCCTATCTATCTGAACGCTCTCAGTTTGTACGTGTTAACGATGAATCTTCCACGCAAACCAAAGTTAGCCATGGAGTGCCACAGGGCTCAGTGCTCGGACCTATTTTGTTCACATTATATATGCTTCCGTTAGGCAATATTATAAGGAATCATTCTGTAAACTTTCATTGTTATGCGGATGATACTCAACTATATTTATCAATCAAGCCTGATAAAATTAATCTAAATAAAATTCAAGACTGCCTTAAGGACTTAAAAACGTGGATGACCTTAAACTTTTTGATGTTAAACACGACCAAAACTGAAGTTATTGTACTTGGCCCGAAGAATCTACGAAACAAATGATCTAAAGATATACCAACTATGGATGGCATTAATTTGGCCTCCAGTGAGACTATAAGGAATCTTGGTGTTATATTTGATCAGGATTTATCCTTTAACGCCCACATAAAATCAATTTCAAGGACCGCCTACTTCCATCTACCAGGGTTTCCGTTAGCCGGTAATTACCGGTTTTTAGCTGGTAAAATTTATAAAAAACCGGTAAATTCAAAACCTGACGGTCAAAATGTCTGGTAATAATTAGGGAGGCTCCGATCGATCGGCCGCCGGTCATTATCGGCCGATATTCACTCTTAATAGTTTGATCGGTGCTCTCTATAAAGGCCGATCAGGAGAGCTGGATCTGATTGATATGGACATGAACGCGAGTGAAGTGTAACCGGAGCGAGAGAGAGATCAGATCAGCTGCTGAGTCTGACCGAGACACGCAGCTCTGCAGAATCACCTGAAGCCCCGCCCTCTGTTTAGTGCGCTGCAGGAGCTGCTTAAGAAACTGACTGCTGTGAGAGAGAGGGAGGGAGAGGGGAAAAGAGAGGCTCCGTTTCTCCCGTGTTATTATTCAAAGTTGATGTAAACTTCTGAATAATGTACGTTATCTACTACAAGTAGTTTGTTTGAATGTAATAATTATGTTGTTTGTTGTTTGTGGAATCATTTATTGAAAAATTAATCTGAATTTTTTTCGATCTGTTACGATTATAAACTGAAGCAATATAAAAATGAGCCCCGTGAACTGAGTTTTAAACATCAGCATATCTGCTCATAGTCCGGTAATTACCTGCTAACGGAAACTCTGCTACACAACTATTATTATTATTATTGAAATATGACCGGTAAGTTTCAAATTTGTCCGGTAAAATAAAATCTGCCCGGACATTTGACCGTTGAGAAAAAATCCTAGCGGAAACCCTGCCATCTACGTGACATTGCAAAAATCAGGCATATCTTGCCTCAAAACGATGCAGAGAAACTAGTCCATGCATTTGTTACTTCTAGGCTGGATTATTGTAACTCTTTATTATCAGGGAGTACCAAGAAGTCAATCAAGTCGCTTCAGCTGATTCAAAATGCTGCGGCTCGTGTACTAACCAGAGTTAGGAAAAGGGACCACATTACTCCTGTTCTGGCTGCCTTACACTGGCTCCCTATAGAACACAGGATATAATTTAAAATTCCTCTTCTCGCCTACAAAGCCCTTAATGGGCAGGCGCCATCTTACCTTAAAGAACTCATTATACCCTACTGTCCTACTAGGGCATTGCGTTCCAAGAATGCAGGGTTGTTGGTTGTTCCTAGAATCTCTAAAAGTACAATGGGAGCCAGAGCCTTTTCTTATCAAGCTCCACATTTGTGGAATCAGCTTCCAGTTTGTGTTCGGGCGGCAGACACCCTATCCGTTTTTAAGAGTGCGTTTAAGACCTTCCTTTTTGATAAAGCTTATAGTTAGGGCTGATTAGATTCAGCCCCTAGTTTTGCTGATATAGGCTTAGTTTGTCGGGGGTCATCTTACTTCTTCCTTCTCTCTGTCTATACCTGTGTACTCTCATGTTCCGATTAACCCAGCTTCCCCAAATGTCTTTCTTTTGGTGTCTATATACGCTGGGATCCGGAGTCATGGATGATCCTGCGGTCCTGTGTCCTGGATCGCGAGCGCTGGATCTTGAGTCGTGGCTGTGGTCCTGGATCATAAGTCCTGGATGGATATCCTCGTGGATTCATCTTCCTATTATACACACATGCATTTCCAAACATCTGGACTACCTATGTTGCAAATGTATTATCTTTTCAATTTACACACGGCATCTATTGCACGTCTGTCCGTCCTGGGAGAGGGATCCCTCCTCTGTGGCTCTCCCTGAGGTTTCTCCCATTTTTCCCTTTAAACTGGGTTTTCTTTGGAAGTTTTTCCTTGTACGATGTGAGGGTCTAAGGACAGAGGGTGTCGTATTGTCATACTGATATTCTGTACACACTGTGAAGACCACTGAGACAAATGTAACATTTGTGATATTGGGCTATATAAATAAACATTGATTGATTGATTTGGCTTTCAGGAGTCCGACGTGGAGCAAAACAAAGTACAGTGCAGGATTTGTTACTAGGTTGTGTTGGCACCACACGCTAACACAACCAATCTCTTTAATCATCTGAAATACAACCACAAAGTGCAATACGACCGGGCAATAATACAACAAAAAGCAGATGCCCGCTTGATTTCATCCACCACATCATCACAGTCATCGATTCAGGACGCATTGTACAGCGCAACGGCCTACGCGACGAGCTCGCAGAGACACAGAGATATTACAGGTGCCATTACATTTCACATCGCTAAAGATATGTGCCCAGTTAGCACTGTTAGCAACCAGGGCTTTAAGCAACTTGTCAACACGTTGGACAAGCGTTACGCGATGCCGTCTCGGTATTATTTCAGCAGGTCTGCGCTATGTGACAAATGCCGTGGGGAAGTTGAGAGAGAAGTGGCTTCAGCTGACTACTTTGCGACCACAACGGACCTATGGTCTAGCCCTGGGATGCCCAACCAGTCGATCGCAAGATGTGTCTAAAAATAGAACAACAATATTCTGTTTTATCGTTAATGTCCTGTAACATAATCTTCCTGTGCCAGAATAATGCACTTGAACGCATCAAAGCTTTGTGATTGGCCGGCGTGACCCCATGTGTCGGGTAGTGGCTGAGTCTTCAGTACAGGTGGCAATATCGTTACCTGCCTGCGCTCATCTCTGAAACCAGACCATGTCAACAGGCTGGTGTTTCTTGCAACAAATCTTTAAGAGATGACATGAGCAGCCCTACCAGCATTTGCCATGGTGGCCAACATTTTTTTATTTGGTCTTGAATTGTAGTTCAACATTTATTTCCTGTTACTTCTGGACCATGACGGTTGGCCAGCCTTCAACGTTTAACTGAGTGGAATATGTTGAATATGTTTTACCAAAATGTTGGCTATATGTTAAGGAGTTTTCAGTAGGTTGTGACAGTGCACTGCATCATATTTGATTTAATTTATTTTGGTCTAATTTATTTTTATTTATCATATTAATAATATATGTTTAGTATGGTTTTGGAAGTGCGCTCCAACATATTTGTTGATCTTGTTTATTGGTAAAATATTATTTGTTTTAAAGTTCAATAAATGGTCAATGAATAATCGTCCAAATAATCGTGATATCAATCATTGACCCAAATAATCGTAATTATGATTTTTGCCATAATCGCACGGCCCTATCTCATACACTCTCGTACTGTAGCTCTCAATGTAACTATATATGAAAACTCAGTTTTTGCCATAAATATGACGATAACAATCAGTAATAATTTCAAAGTGACACAAAAACATTGGATAAACCTTCAGCAGCGTTGTTATGCGTTTTAATGCCATTGAACACACTTTTGATCAGAAAACAGCAAAGGTAAGACGTATTTGCCGTTTTGGCTCCGTGACCGGGGGCCTAACTGGTTAAGAATACATACTTTTATTTAAAGGTCCCATGTCATGGCCATTTCTACTGATCATAATTCCATTATTGAGGTATACTAAAAGTCACATTGGTTTCTCATACAGCATCTCTGTAAAGTATGTATATTCACTGTGTCTTAAATGGCTTGTTGGAGCTCCTGCCCCCTCCCCCCCTCCCTGTGAGCCCAGTGTGCTCCGATTGGTCAGCTCGGCCACTCTGTTCTGATTAGTCAACCACCATGTCTAACAGTCCTTTTTCGGCTCTGAGCAGAAAATCTGTTTTACAATGGCGTTGGTACAGCCGTATATGTTTGAATCGGAGTCCGATCCTGAAAGTGAGACAGACCAGATAGACCTGATCCACCGTCCCACCGTCCCAAACTAGAGCAGACGGTTTCACAGTGGAAAGTTTTTATTTAGTATCGCTCTTACATTTCAGATGTAAGTTACAACATTATGTAGCCAGCTAGCTGAAAACACCAACAGTAGCAGACAACATTATATGCCAAATTATACACCATACATATTTGTCAAGTCAATAGACTATTATATGCCCTTTTATTTCTTCCTTAGTAATTGAATGTTTATTTTGTAAACCTTGCCATAGTTGGTTTGATTGCTAAACGTGTTATGTTACACATATCTTACCTTCCTATAGGTTGTAACACGAATGAATCAAGTCCCAGCACCTATTATGTGCATGGTACACCACCCAGGACTAGAGCCAAACTGTCTCAACCCATACACCCTGCAGAACCTCCCAGGGTTTCCCACACAGACTATACTTGGGCGGGCCGCCGAAGTATATTAACGGCCGCCCATGTATATTTCGCGACCCATTTAGGTTGTTTTTTTTTGTATAATTTTTTAATAATTTTTTTTTTAAATAATTTTATTTTTTATTCGTCCGTGACCACGATGCCATCTGCGATCGATTAACTTGTGGACAATGATCCCTCGCTCCCTTGCACTGATCTCGCCTCCTTCTGGCCTGTTAAGTGGCCTGCCTCACTCAGGGTGACTGGCTGTCCACATGATGTGGCCTGCCGACATGGCCACTGTCATACAGATCATAAATCAAAGCCCTTGATTGATCTCTGTGTGTCATTCAACCTCGGGATAAGCTCAGCTCAGGTGAGGTAAAGGACTCTCTGAGTGTTTAGATAGTTAAGTCTAAGTTCTCAGTGGGTCTCAAACAGTGTGGTCACCAGTTATGTAAACACATATTAAGGTGAAAAAAGGTAAGATACACTTTTAAAACTTGTTGAGAGAAAACTAGTCTTTGCTGCTGCCTCAAAGAGGAGCAGGGGAGAGGAGGGAGACAGGAGAGGCTGATTCAGGAGCACAGACACACTCACAACTATAAATGAACCAAAAATAAATTAATAAACAAGTTTCAGTGTTTTTTTCATATTGGAAATGGTATGTTATTGGTTATGGCCATGATTTTATGATTATTGAAATGTATACAGTTCTGTTTAATATAGGTGTTTCCATAGATCTAGTCTCTATATTTTCCCCTCAAAATGCACCAGATTGATGCATTTAACTCCAAAATAAAAAATAAAATCTTACCGGGGGGGCATGCCCCTGGACCCCCATAGAGGTCGACCCCCACTAAAAATCACATGGATAGGTTCCTAAATACATTTATTTTTTTAAATAGTAACCCATTTCCATATGTTCATGTGTGGGTAGTAGATTTAAACTATAGGGCTATCATTATGGGCCCTGCCTGTACCTGTTCGCTCTGCCATCGCGTGAAGGGTCTGCTAACAAGCGACCAACAGAAAGGTTAATGTTGTTGCACGTCACACACGCAGCCCCACTTCTTGTCTCTCTCTCTCTCTAACTCATTGCAGATGGCTGCACTAAAGAAAAGGGCACAGAGGAAACCAGTTGTAAGATGTTTAAAAGTTCATTAAACATAATATATGCTTAAATGCATTTCAAAGAAGTTGTGTTGAGTTGTGTTGGAGTTGGTGTTATTCTACATTTTGACACCAAGATTTTCTGATTTTACTGCAAATGTATATCGGTTCCAAATATCGGTTATCGGTCTCCTTGATTACTAATAATCGGTATTGGTATCGGCCTTGAAAAAGCCATATCGGTCGATCCCTAATAGACAGGTATTTTCTGTGTTAGAGTTTTACTCGCTACAGGGTGTACTTTGAGGGTTTTTTACTCTGCAGACCGTTTACATGCTTAAAAAACAAGGGGACGGGTAATAACCGGAAAAGCATGACATGGGCCCTTTAAGTAAAGGATCTAAATAGTTCTTCCACCACTGATAATAATACAGTAATTCAATATATATATATATATATATATATATATATATATATATATATGACTCTGAAGTGGGCCTTTAGGCATAACAAGTACTTGGTACTTTCAGTATAATTTGATGTTGATACTTTTGAACTTTAACTTAAGTAAGACTATGACCACAATCTAAGAGAAACTCTGATATATCACTATCTCTAGTAGGAATGTGCATCTCCATCACTGAGGCCGATGCGATGCGCATCTTGATACGTTGCGCATCTCGATACATTGCCAACGATATGATACAGTAACGATACATTTGAAGAGCCAGGCAATACAATACGATACGATTCACCCCTGTTGCGATACAGTTCGATACGATTTGATTCAACATTATGCGATTTCTCCTCGACTTCCATGTGTGTTGATAACTGAGACTCTCGGCCTCCGTAGTGCGAAGCAAAGATCGTCTCTGCGGAGTGCTGACAGGATATTATATGAATGAATCGTTTTTTTTACCGATGCAAAGGCGCTACAATCGATGCATCGCGAGTTCAACCCAAACTGTAGCCGATGTGCACTCTTTCAACCGGTGCACTCGCATTTTTAACGTTTATGCCGGTGAACTGATGCAAATCAGTAAATCTTAACATCCCTAATCTCTAGAGGTCTAAAAGTTCCAATACCACAGACAGGCTTCATGAGCAGGTTAGAGGAAAGTATGTTGCCCCTATATTGGCCCATTATGACTACAGCCAATCTGCTGCTATATTGAGTAACACAACAGTAATCTTGATTTATAGCACTCACTACTCTTGAATCAATACAACCGCAGATTAATTGTTCTTTCCCAGGCTTATATGAGCTGAGAGATAAGAGACATTGTGAAACACTGAAGAAGAATGATGCGTTGGAAAAAAGATGAGGGCAGCCTTAAGGACTCATTCTGAGAGTGAGGTTCAAAGTCTTAGGATATGTGTACCTGCAAAAGGGAGTGGAAGTACAGAGCACACAGACCGGTTACATATTGTGAGTCTGTAACATTTCCACATGTTACATTGCATTTAGCTGACGCTTTTATCCAAAGCGACTTACAATAAGTGCGTTCGACCAACAAAATACAAACTTGAAGAAAACAGAATCATATAAGTACATCAGGTTTCATAGAGCAAAAACATTTCAAGTGCTACTCAACTGGCTTTAGATAAGCCAGCCCTTTATTAGTATATAAGTGCTTTGTTAATAGTTCTATCGCTCGAAGTGGAGTCGAAAGAGATGAGTTTTCAGTCTGTGCCGGAAGGTGTGTAAGCTATCTGCTGTCCTGATGTCAATGGGGAGCTCATTCCACCATTTTGGAGCCAGGATAGCAAACCCACGTGTTTTTGCTGATGGGAACTTGGGTCCCCTTCGCAGCGATGGTGCAGCGAGCCGTTTGGTTGATGCAGAGAGGAGTGCACATGCTGGGGTGTACGGTTTAACCATGTCCTGGATGTAGGAAGGGCCAGATCCATTCGCAGCATGGTACACAAGTACCATTGTCTTGAAGTGGATTCTAGCAGTTATTGGAAGCCAGTGAAGGCAGCGGAGGAGCGGCGTGGTGTGGGAGAATTTAGGAAGGTTGAAGACCAGGCGAGCAGCTGCATTCTGGATGAGCTGCAGAGGTCGGATGGCACATGCAGGTAGACCAGCCAGGAGGGAGTTGCAGTAGTCTAGGCGTGAGATGACGAGAGCCTGGACCAGAACCTGCGTCGCTTTCTGGGTCAGCTGGGGACGCATCCTCCTGATGTTGTAAAGCGTATATCTGCAGCAGCGGGTTGTAGCAGCGATGTTTGCAGTGAAGGACAGGTTGTTATCTAGGGTCACACCCATATTCCTTGCAGTCTGAGTCGGGGAAACAGAGGTGCCAATGTTGATTGTTAGGTCAAGAGTGGGACAATATTTTCCCGGAAGGAAAAGCAGTTCAGTCTTGTCAAGGTTGAGCTTGAGGTGATGATCAGACATCCACTGAGTGATGTCAGCTAGACAAGCAGAGATGCGTGCGACGACCTGGGTCTCTGAGCGGGGAAAGGACAGGATTAATTGGGTGTCGTCAGCGTAGCAGTGGTATGAAAAACCATGCGGGCTAATGACTAATCCGAGCGAGTTTGTGTACAAGGAGAAGAGGAGGGGACCAAGAACAGAGCCTTGAGGGACCACTGTAGTTAATTGACAAGGGTCGGACTCGGACCCTCTCCAAGTAACCCTGTAGGTGCGGTCTTTAAGGTATGAGGTGAGGAGGGAAAGTGCAGAGCCTGAAACTCCAATGATTACACTGTTGGGAATTAACTTTTTACTTTTGGTCAAAAACCTCAATATATTAAACCTGGCCCTAGCCCCCATCATTTATTATACTAAAATGTAATCTTTTTGTCTATGTTCACTAGGGATGGACCGATATGGCTTTTTCAAGGCCGATACCGATTATTAGTAATCAAGGAGACCGATAACCGATATTTGGAACCGATATACATTTGCAGTAAAATCAGATAATCTTGGTGTCAAAATGTAGAATAACACAACTTCTTTGAAATGCCTTTTTATGTTTAATCAACTTTTCAACTGGTTTCCTCTCTGTGACCCTGAGTAAAGTAAATGAAGTAAAAATACAATAAAAACTACTAAAACTTGCTCTGAACTTCTGATATTTGAGTCTCACTCATTTAGTAGTCCCAATTCAGCAGCACCAGATTGTGGTGCAGAAAGCAGAGTTGCTGCGAGGCTCCACTAGCAGCCATCACAGTCCCAGTCGTCCACAGTTTCTCCGCTGCGAGACGCTACCCACCCTTTGGGAAACTGATAGAAGTGGATCATGAGATCGTGGTGTTTTTGCAACTTCAGCATAGGGGATTGGGATGTTTATTGAACTTCGGCTTTCAACTGATTTACCTTCGAAACACTGCTCACTGCTGCTGTTTGCCTCGGTCTGTGTCTGCGTTCTTCGCACCTGCCTGTAATCTGAGAAGGTCCCGCCTCTCTGGATGGCTGCAGCCCGGAAAATCTTCAGTGTTGATTGACACTTCAGTAATAGCCTATCAGATAGCGCTGTGGGCGGGACATTGCTTGTGAACAGTGGTGACTGCAGCCAGAGAAACGGCCGCATCAGAGCCAAAGTTGTATTGGCAATTTGATTAAAAAAAAGCCGATACCGATAAGTGGAATATCGGCCTCGATAATCGGCCAGGCCGATAATCGGTTGACCCTTAATGTTCACATATACAAAGCCTGAACAAACTGCTGTTTAATCCCCTCACAGTATTGCAGCCCTCCTGGCAGTGTTCAGTGAGAAAGTAGGTATTTCAGGGTCAGCATGGCCTCCTTGTTGAGGTGAGAGTCCCTTCTCCTTTCCTCCCAGGCCCACAGGCTTTTCTCCCCATGCAAACACTGTACAAAGCCTCTTTCTGCTGCTGGGGGTCTCTATGGAGACCAACAGAAGGCCCCCGCTCAGTGGGTTGGAGACCAGGATGTTACCATAATATGATGAGATGCTCAATCACTGAAGTCATGAAAGAATTTGGGAACGTAATAAAGTGTGAAACAGTTTGACGACAAGTCCTGGACAAACCAGACACAATCAGGCTAAAATAACTATTGTTTGAAGCAGTTAGGGGGGGGGGGGGCCCCCGACAGGTTGCTGTCAGAGCTTTCACACTCTGCTATGTGTCCCATCAGGGTGGAATGCAACTGGAGATGTGCAGCATCGCAGCCGCTTGAAGCTTTTTTCTTTTTGAAACCAATTTTGTGTTGTTTTCTACTCGCTCTCACAGAGGGACGTATATATGGACATATATATATATATTAGGGCTGTCAGTCGATTAAAATATTTAATCGCACGATTGTCCATAGTTAATCGCGATTAAATCGCAAATTAATCGCACATTTTTGATCTGTTCTAAATGTACCTTAGAGGAATATTTTTCAAGTTTTTAATACTCTTATCAACATATGAGTGGACAAATATGCTTTATGCTAATGTTTATTATCATTTGAACAATGACACATATTCTCATGAATATTAAACACAACAACCTCTGAACATTACAAATATTCGCCTCAATTCAACCTGGAAACTCTCTCATACAATAGTGTGTGTGTGTGTGTGTGTGTGTGTGTGTGTGTGTGTGTGTGTGTGTGTGTGTGTGTGTGTGTGTGTGTGTGTGTGTGTGTGTGTGTGTGTGTGTGTGTGTGTGTGTGTGTGTGTGTGTGTGTGTGTGTGTGTGTGTGTGTGTGTGTGTGTGTGTGTGTGTGTGTGTGTGTGTGTGTGTTGGATCGTTGGAGCTATGTGCAACTCAAGGCATATGCTCGAACAGGAGCTGCCTGGACGCTGCAATCATGTTGCTGCAATCATGAGTGTGCTGACTTTTCCTACAATGTCCCGCTATCTGGCTTCCTGCATAAAGTCAAGTGCTAGTCGCAGTTGTGTGGATAGAGCGCTCCTCTGTTTTCATTTAAACAGCTCCTTATATCCGTTAGCGCAGCTAGCTAGCACCCGATGCTAACAACAACAATGCACGTAAGGTCTCTCTCTCGCTCGCTCGGGCCACACCCACCCGGTCCTCCCGATGGCCAGTCGGTGCCTGCCGGTGAGCGTGGAAGTGTGGTCTGCCACAAGCAGGCGGCAGGAGCGGGGCTGTCAGCAGCATCAGTTTGTAGATGGTATTTTAAACTCGATGCGCTCTGAAACTACGGGGCGGCCGAGGAAAAAAAATACACATGCGTTAATCACATTAAAATAATTAGTGGCGTTAATTTTTGTTTGCGTTAACGCGTTATTAACGCGTTAACTTGACAGCCCTAAGCCCTAATATATATATATATTAGGGGTGTAACGGTACACGTACCGAAATTATTCGGTACGAGCCCTTCGGTTCGGTACACGTGTGTACCGAAGTGTACCGAACGAATATAACGTTAAACGTAAAAAATTGAGAACGTGAACAACTTATTGGAAGTAATCTCAGGTGCTGCGTCGCAGCATTCAGAGTAATTTGCTCCCATTGGGCTCATCGCGTCATAGAGCGAGCAAGTCATTTCATTGGATGAGAGGGCATGCTATGAGAGCTGGTCAGAGGGATGCGTTCAAATTTAGTCAGTAATTTGAGGAACTGTCGAAAATTAATGGCGAACGCAGATAAAGTTGAGCTCGAAATCCTCCAGCATCATTGAAGTCTCCGGTTTGGGAACATTTTGGTTTCGCAGTTACGAACAAGGATGACGGACAAAGACAGGTGGACCAAACCAAAGCTGTTTGTCGGCATTGTTCAACTAAAATTGGTTACGCGGCTGGCAATACATCAAACTTGCACACTCTTGAAAAGGCATCACCCGAACGTGAATATAACCGGTACCAAAAGAAAAAAGACTGAAGTGCAAACCCAACTCCCGCTAGCATTTAGCCTCCACCACTCGCAAAAAGTTCAGACCGAGCCAAAGCTATTATAAACGCCAAATATCCTTATGTTGCCATGTTAGCAAAGCGCTACCTGGCTGTATCTGCTACCTCTGTCCCTAGCGAGAGGGTTTTCTCCACAGCAGGAGACATTGCTAGTGCCAGCAGATCTGCCTTTTCGGCAAGCAATGTGGAAAAGTTCATTTTTCTTTAAACAACATGAAAATACAATGACAAGCAAGTCCTAATGTCAAGCTGGCTGCTTAGGTACTAGTACAGTACAGTTCAGATACAGATTATTTCAGTTCATCGAAATGCTGCACCTTAATGTTCATTTGATTATATTTTGTATTTATTTGAGTGAATATTCACAGTTTAATAATAATTAAAAACCCAAAACTAATAGTTTATGTTTTGTGAGTACTAGTACAGTAAAGTTCAAATACAGATTATTTCAGTTCATCGAAATGCTGCACCTTAATGTTTATTTTATTATATTTTGTATTTATTTGAGTGAATATTCACAGTTTAATAATAATTAAAAACCCAAAACTAATAGTTTATGTTTTGTGAGTACTTGTACAGTAAAGTTCAAATACAGATTATTTCAGTTCATCGATATGCTGCACCTTAATGTTTATTTTATTATATTTATTTGAGTGAATACATTATTATTTGAGTGAATACATTATTCAGTTTAATAATATATATATATATATATATATATATATATATATATATATATATATATATATAGGTGCGGTACGTACCTCGGTTTTTAGGTCACGGTTCGGTTCGGTACGTTTTCGGTACAGCAGAAAAAATTATCGCAAAACATAACATATATTTTTTTTATTATTATTAAACTGTGAATAATGTATTCACTCAAATAAATACAAAATATAATAAAATAAACATTAAGGTGCAGCATTTCGATGAACTGAAATAATCTGTATTTCAACTTTACTGTACTAGTACTCACAAAACATAAACTATTAGTTTTGGGGTCTTAATTATTATTAAACTATGAATATTCACTCAAATAAATATAAAATATAATAAAATAAACATTAAGGTGCAGCTTTTCGATGAACTGAAATAATCTGTATTTGAACTGTACTGTACTAGTACCTAAGCAGCCAGTTTGACATTATGACTTGCTTGTCATTGTATTTTCATGTTTTTTTAAAGAAAAATGTACTTGTCCACATTGCTTGCCGAAAGGGCAGATCTGCTGGCACTAGCAATGTCTCCTGCTGTGGAGAACACGCCCTCTCGCTAGGGACAGAGGTAGTAGCAGATACAGCCAGGTAGCGCTTTGCTAACATGGCAACATAAGGATATTTGCCGTTTGTAATAGCTTTGGCTCGGTCTGAAGTTTTTGCGAGTGGTGGAGGCTTAAATGTGGAGTTGGGTTTGCACTTCAGTCTTTTGGTACCGGTGATATTCACATTCAGGTGATGCCTTTTCAAATGAGTGTGCAAGTTTGATGTATTGCCAGCCGCGTAACCAATTTTAATTGAACAACACCGACCAACAGCTTTGGTTCGGTCCACCTGTCTTTGTCCGTCATCCTTGTAGGTAACTGCGAAACCAAAATGTTCCCAAACCGGAGACTTCAATGATGCTTGAGGATTTTCGAGCTCAACTTTATCTGCGTTCGCCATTTCGACAGTTCCTCAAATTACTGACTACATTTGAACGCATCCCTCTGACCAGCTCGTCCAATGAAATGACTTGCTCGTTCTGACGCGTTGAACACATTGGGAGCAAATTACTCTGAATGCTGCGACGCAGCACCTGAGATTACTTCCAAGAAGTTGTTCACATTCTCAATTTTTTTATGTTTAACGTTATATTCGTTCGGTACACACGTGTACCGAACCGAAGGGCCCGTACCGAATAATACCGTTACACCCCGCTGTCAAAATGATCGCGTTAACGACGGTAATTCATTTTTTTAATTAATTGCATTAAAATATTTAACGCATTTAACGCATGTGCAGAATGGCCCGCCCCATACATCCCACCAGTGGCAGCGCCAGGGTATGGCTGGGGTAGGCTACAGCCATACCAAGAAATGGCTTAGCCCCACAATGAGAAATGATGTTAAAGTAAGCAAAATAAAGTCCACCAACTCGCGCCGAGAATTGCACAGACAGCAGTTAGTAAGATTGATTTCAGTAGACAATTGTCTGGAAATACCGAAGACCAGAATCAGAATCAAGATAACGGCGTGGTGTTGTTGCAGGAAGTCCTGACGGAGAATACTTTTGCTGTAGTACAGGTAACACATAACTGGTACGCAGGTTATGTGCGTAATCTGAAATGCGTACCGTCACTTGTGTCACAAAGAGCATTTGCGTACCGACGTACTTGTGAAGCTTTTCCAGAAGGTGGTTAGATCACCGGACGACAGAGTCGGTCTTCGTCTGCACAGACAGGGCTGCTGTTAACGTCGGTCTGTACAACGGAATTGTGCCAAAACTACGCCAACCAGCTGCGGAGGGAGACTCCCCCCACGAAGTACTCCACTAGCCCCCCCGTCAACTTTCCTGAAGTACTCCCCCGTTGATGGAAATCAACACGTAATGAATTAAAACCCCACGGTTTGATGATTGATAGGTGTGTGGGGTGTCTTTCATTTTTACACGCAGAAAAATGTTACAATAAACATGTTAAATGGATATATCCGCCTTCTTTCCATTCCCACAACAATATACATAAAGAAATGGCATATTTTGGACATGATTAATTAATTTTTAAGCTGTGATTAAACTGATTAAAAATTGTAATCGTTTGACAGCCCTAATATATACACATACATATATAACCATCCAACCAGAGACACTCTGAATGGTTGATCTAGCCTCCTGTTGGGAGACATAGAAAGACGATAAAATAATTTACAATGACAATAACTATTAAGTCCAGCTACAACAAA
This sequence comes from Pseudochaenichthys georgianus, assembly GCF_902827115.2. Taxonomy (NCBI): domain Eukaryota; kingdom Metazoa; phylum Chordata; class Actinopteri; order Perciformes; family Channichthyidae; genus Pseudochaenichthys; species Pseudochaenichthys georgianus. The sequence continues at coordinate 4,368,202 of NC_047525.1, forward strand.
ATAGATATTCAAGTATGAGGATATAATTGCAGGTCTGACACCAAGTTCCCTCCAGGATCTTTGTTGTTTTGTAACAGTACGCATTTATCCTGTTAGCTCCAAATAAAAAAACACTTCCGTCATCCGTCCCTGAAGTATAGATGCTCTGCCTGTGCAAGAAGAGCCCTATTCTATCAGCTAATATAAAGAGCTTAATGTTACTCCGTCTCGCCGATGTGCATCTTGTCCGACAAGACAAACCTGGCGGGGAAAGACGGGAAGCAGAGACTGACTGGCGGTTTGATGACGGGGACAGTGTTGAACAGGAACATTTCACTGAGCTGTGTCACCGTTCTGCCTCAGCCAGTAGCCTTCCACTGGCACAGGAAGTAGCTACTTAATAGGAGATCTATTTCCACATAACCTTTGCAGCTCAGAGGCAGGCCCAGCCTCAGATCAGTTAAGAAGATAAAAGACAGCCATATTAATAACACAGGTTATTAGTGCTGGTATATGAATGAAATCAATGATCAACAAGTAGTTATGGAAGAGAGATAGTCTGCAATTTTACCCGAGCAATATAGTTTAAAGTTCTCCTAGTATGCTAATTTTAGGCATTTATTATGGGTCTCAGATATATATACAAATATATAAAAAACATGTACATGATGCGTTTTGCTCAGAATACCGATAAGATCATGCATTTTAGACATCTCTCATATCCCTCTGTTTTAGCCCTGTGAGGAGGTGGATATATATTAAATATGCCGTGTAGTAATAGATGTATTTATTTTTCTTCTCAAGAGAGTACCAGAATGTGTATTTTATGTTAGTATTTCAAAAAATCTCCTGGGGGAAAATCCCCCCAGACCCCCCTGCAGGGGTTGGGTTTTCAGCATGTCAACTCTTTCACATGGGGAAATTGCAGGATTGGCTCCAGGTCACCCTTTTTATTTACTACAACACAAATGTGCCGTTTTTTTTCATACAGTTCAATTTGGATTGAGACAGGGAAATAATCTAAACCTCACGCGTGGCGTTTCACTGTCAAGGGGGGCGATATAGCGTGTATGTAATTGCATTGCAAATACTGACTTGAGCCCCACAAATACTCTAAGGCCCCTTCCCAAATATTTGTGTCATTGCATCCTGTTAAAATAAAAATATAATGTATAATGTTTGTGTCTTTGACATTAGCGCTGCTATGCAGCCACCTGTAAACTGTACTACGAAGCCAGTTCAACATACCTTGGATATGTTTGAGTTATCTTAACTAACCTTAACAAATGAGATCTCGCTCGTCGACGACGCTGGTTGTCAACTCTGTAAATCAAGCCAGGGTTTCTCTCTCCAGCTAAGAGCGCGTTCACGTGAAAGTGTTCACGTGTAGATTAGCTACATTTGACCAATCACAAACAGGGACAAGTGTACTGACAACGCAGCGTCATACTTCATTAATGAAAAGTAAACTAATATTAGACAAATATGAACTTTAAACATCCATGATTTACACATATAATCCAGGATACAAGCCACATAGTTGCACCTGCAAGGAGAATACAGAACAACTGGTTAAAAAATAAATAAACTATAGAGTGTTTGAAAGCGTACAACAGTTTTATGATATCACTGCCCCATCCAAGACATGAGTGGATCTGACTTTAATTACATTTGAGTTGAGTATTTCGTCAACCTAATGTGTTGCTTAAAACAATACTTCTGCATACAGTATGTGACAATGTAAGTGTTGCACGGCCAGATACGGCTCAGCTGACTCAGATAAGGAAATATATGACATATTATGATATTATATGATCGATGATCTGATTGATGATGTGATATGAATGATAAATTATAAGTGCGACACGTCGGCGTCTTCTCTGCATAAGGCAGTTTATACTGTATTTACTTTATCCTGTAATATGACTTGATGTATTTAAACTCCGCTAAGCTCTGATTGGTCAGGGGGTGGTGCTTTCACTGAATGTATCTCTTTTCTATAGACGCAGGAGGCGGGCAGCGTCAAAAAAAGACGCCAGATTTTATTATTTTTTGGAAAATCTAGTGTATAGATAATTTTCCTACACATTTATTCACTAGGGTCTCTAACCTGCAAGTTGCTCTTTAAAGGTGGGGTAGAGAAATCAGCTCTCGAGGGCGCTAGAATTTGAAAATACACAGCCGTAAAAAATCTGCCACTTCCTTACAGAGCCCCGCCATTTGGGTTCGGAGGAAAAGAGAGGGGTTTATTTTCTGACGCTATGTGAGTTCCCTGACACACCAAAATGCACTTTTTGATGTATTTTATACATAAATATGTCCCCCACATATATTTATGTATAAAATACATCAAAAAGTGCATTTTGCATGATAGGTCCCCTTTAATATTATTAAAATAATGCAGAATATGCAGCACCCCTGTCATGTCATATGCACAAGTTCACAACTACTGTTTAGTTATGCAATGAATGAAAAACTTAGCCTGGATAGTTTGCAACGAAACTTACAGTTGATAAAAATGAATAGACTTTTAAAACAGTCAATAATGTTTTGTAACACACACTGATTCAAAAGGCCAAGCATACATTTCCATGGTCAAGTTTCTAACTTCTTTTTTTGACTTCATTATTATAGTGTCCTTAGATAAAATGACATGATAGAAGATGTATTCACAAGGATCGCTTATTCACAGGTCGGGAGGTTAAGGGCTGACCTTCTGACCGAAGAGTCTACCTTGTTAGTGAGACTCATCAGAGCCTAAAGCAGAGACAAGGCTTGTGTCTCCCGTTGCTGTAATATACACAATATAATTATGAATTACGGACAAGTTTAGTCCAGACTAATTAAGGTACCTTAGTGCTGGAGCTGACACTCAGCCTCTCCGACCTCTCCGAGGCAGCATCCCCATTGTCCGGCGGGGCAGGGGTGCATTCCCTCGGGGTGCCGTTGCTCTGTGTGTCCCCGTGCTCAGAGTCGCTGTCCCCGCCAGGCAGGGGAATCCCCTCCGTGACGAACTCTTTCCGGCACTGGAGGTTTTGTTTCTTCAACAGCTCGGCCGTTTCGGAGTCCACCACGATAAGCTCCAGAGCCTCGGCGGTGGCCCGGATCCTCGCGACAACCTGCTGGTGGCTCTCGCCCTCCACGCTCTCTCCGTTCACGAAGGCCAGAAGGTCGCCCGCGAGAAGCCCGGCTGCGGAGGCGGGAGTGTCTGGCTCCACGAGCCGGATAAACTGTCCGGTCTTGCCCTTCTCTCCGTGCAGGTGGAACCCGTAGCCACTGGACCCTTTCTCCAGCACACACTGTCTGGGGCGGAGCTTTGACATGTTGGTACTTTTCTACCAAATTAAAACTTTTGTTTTACTATCCTAAAACTTCTGAGCTTACAAAGAGGAGTCACTCAAAACACCTGTTGCGCACCGACTTTACTCGAGCTCCACTTCCGCTGAACTGAGTGACAGGAGAGTTTCCGCTGCTGTGTTTCTGCTTCATTCCTCCCCCCGTTAACTCTCTACTGTGTTGCAATCTTCTTCCACCTCACTGCCTCCACCCTCTGGCCGTGGCAGCGTTTCACTTCTCTTATTTTTCATTTCCTCGCTCCTCGGTCTCGGTATCACCGGAAGTTGATTTGTCTGCGCCATCTTGAGTAGCGTCCCAGTCATAGACATATAAAGAGCTCTTTATATGGCTATGGTCCCAGTGGCCTTATTTTTGCCGGAGGACCGAAGATCGAGGAGCGATAACCGAGGAACCACCAGACCATCTTCCGGTGAAATCCTCAGACACTCGTCCCGCCCCCTTACTGTGTATCGCTCTCTGATTGGACGCTGCAGCGCATGCACTGATCTGATGCTTCTTGACATGAGAGCCGTTTCCCAGCGGAGTGAAGAAAACACATGAAACTCACGGGACTCACTCCTCAGTTTATACTGTGTTTTCAATTAATGTATAATTTAGTTACAAACATGTGGTATATCTAAACAACAAAATGGTCAAAAATTATTGTATTCATTGATTGGAAACATTTTCATGATCGCGTTTTTCTTTTTACATTTTCATTTATTGTCATTTCCATTCAGTCAGTCATTAAGTAGGCTACTATTTAAAATGTTAATTTGCTACATATCCACACAAACAAACAAACTGTGCAATCCAATGAATGTTAATCTAACTGGGTTTTGATAGATAACATATCTCTTTTTCTTCTCTCAATTATTTTATTTCTATTGTGCACTCTAATCAATGTTAATCAAACTATTGTTCGTTTATACATTTTAAGAATGGTGTTTATTTTTTTTTGAGAATGAGTTCTTCTTTGATTTTATTTATTTGGGTCTACAACAGATGATACAAATGTTTATGTCGTTAAATGTGTACTAACAGAGGCGGGGGTGTTTGTGAAAAAAACGGGGACATAGCTGGGGGGTATACGACGAAGCAGGATTTTCGCTTAGCCGGCTAACTTCAGGGAAAACTTGTGGTTTCCGGTCCTACGAAGCTGGTTCTCTTTTTAGCAGGCTAGATCTCCATGGCATGCCATGCCATGCCATGCCAAGGCAAGGCATGGCAAGGCAAGGCAAGGTTATTTATATAGCACTTTTCAACACAAGGCAATTCAAAGTGCTTTACAAAAAATGAAAGACATTAAGAAAAAGGCATTTAAAATCAGTCATTAAAAAGAAAAGCTAATAAAAGAAACAATAAAAGAAAAAATACATGGATAAAAGTTACAGTGCAGTCTAAGATATGAATAGTTCAATTAAACATTAAAAGAAAAAATACATGGATAAAAGTTACAGTGCAGTCTAAGATATGAATAGTTCAATTAAAAGCAGCGACAAAAAGAAAAGTCTTCAGCCTGGATTTAAAAGTAGTCAGAGTTGCAGCGGACCTGCAGGTTTCTGGGAGTTTGTTCCAGATGTTTGGAGCATATTAACTGAACGCTGCTTTACCATGTTTAGTTCTGACTCTGGGGACAGAAAGCTGACCAGTCCCTGAAGACCTGAGAGATCTGGATGGTTCATAATTTAGCAGGAGGTTGGAGATGTATTTTGGGCCTAAACCATTCAGTGCTTTATAAACCAGCAGCAGTATTTTGAAATATATTCTTTGACAAACAGGAAGCCAGTGTAAAGACTTCAGAACAGGAGTGATGTGATCCACTTTCTTAGTGTTAGTGAGGACTTGAGCAGCGGCGTTCTGAATCAGCTGCAGATTCCTAATTGATTTTTTAGTGAGACCTGTGAAGACACCATTGCAGTAGTCGAGTCTACTGAAGATAAAAGCATGGACAAGTTTTTCCAAATCCTGCTGTGACATTAGTCTTTTAATCCTAGATATATTCTTTAGGTGATAGTAGGCTGATTTAGTAACTGTTTTAATGTGACTGTTGAAACTCAGGTCAGAGTCCATGACTACACCTAGATTTCTGGCTTTATCTGTTGTTTTGAACATTGCAGACTGAAGCTCAGCGCTAACTTGTATACGTTCTGACTTGGTTCCAAAAACCATTACCTCAGTTTTATCTTTGTTTAATTGGAGAAAGTTCTGACACATCCAGTCATTGATTTGTTCAATGCACTTACTCAGTGTTTGAATTGGAGCATAGTCTCCTGGTGAAATTGTTACGTAAATGTGTGTGTCATCTGCATAGCTATGGTAACTTATTTTGTTGTTTTTCATTATCTGAGCCAGTGGCAGCATGTAGATGTTAAAGAGAAGATGCCCCAGGATGGAGCCTTGAGGAACTCCACATGTCATATTTGTCAACTCAAATGTGTATTTACCTATAGAAACAAAGTTGTTTCTGTCCTTTAGGTAGGATTCAAACCAATTTAGAACTGTTTCCGAAAGACCCACCCAGTTATCCAGTCGGTCTAGTAATATGCTGTGGTCAACAGTGTCAAACGCAGCACTGAGATCTAATAATACTAACACGGAAGTTCTGCCACTGTCTGTGTTTAAGTGGATGTCATTAAAGACCTTTACAAGAGCAGTCTCAATGCTGTGGTTTGGACGAAAGCCTGACTGGAACACATCGAAACAGTTATTTAAATGCAAGAAATTACTCAACTGTTGAAAAACAATTTTGTTCAATGATTTTACCTAGAAATGGGAGGTTTGATATAGGCCTGTAATTGTTCATTACTGAAGCATCTAGATTATTCTTTTATGTAACTTATGCTGTGCGGCTAACCTGGTCGTGACCAGAGGCCTGTATTACGAAGCAGGATTTTTGCTTAACTTCAGGGAAAACTCTGGGTTTTCGGTCATACGAAGCTGGTTCTCTTTTTAGCAGGCTAGATCTCCTGGTAACTTATGCTGTGCGGCTAACCTGGTCGAGACCAGGGGGGTATACTACAAATCTAGTTCAACCTATCCTGGATATGTTTTGAGTTATCTGGTTGGCTTAATCCAAAACAAAGCCGCTCTCGCTAAACTGTCCTACAACGCTGGCTATCAACTCGTTCGCTCAAGCCAGCCGTGTCCTATCTAGTTCAGTGCGCGTTCACATAAAAGGGGTGGTATCCAACACACTCTCACTCCCTAAGCGTCCAATAGCGATGTTTGGTCAGTGTCCGTGGCGTCCAATTGTGACGCTCCTAGGCTCCTTCAGCGTCATAAAGGGACGCAAATAGCTTTCAACTGATTGCAATGTATTCCCATCTGCGTCGGGATTTGACGCTTATGGAAGCACGGCATTCGTTTGTGTCGGCTGCCCTTAAAGGTAATGTGAGCGTCCATTCCCATTGGATAACGGAGAATTGTACACCCGGATGTAAGTATTCCTCTTACTGTCGATTGATTTTACAGTGATATCTGCACTACTCATCGACTAAAAAACACTAGATTATCCTTGTTAATTACACAACATTGATTGGCTTAAATTGTGTGCAATGCTTTTGTATTTTTCCCCTTCGATTCGGAGAAACAAATATTTGTTCTGAGTAAAGGATGGCAGAAGACACTACACTACCCAGAATCCCCAGCTATCGTTTGGACTACACCATGTGCTCTGTTTGACAAACCCCGTGATAGTCCTCAAGCTCTGTGATTGGAGAGTGTGCTCCGAGGGTGAAGCCGATTCTCGAACAGCACTTGAAATGGGATGGAACCACGGCAGACTGTCCAAAACTGGATTTGAACGGGTCCACCGCGTCCCCCTCCCCCACCCCGTCCCCAGAACTACACATGCTGGCTATTCTGTTTCGCAACATGTTCTCTATGGCACGTCTCTACTGGGAGTTGTAGTTTTCAAAGACGTTTTCGTATTTCCCATAATAAGAAGTTGTCAGTATTAAACTGTGTACATCCCTGGAGGTTTAGGGGACAGGAAACACTCACATTTAAAACATATAATTAATAAATGGGTGAAAATTGCTTGTGCCCATTATGGGCAGTATTAATATATATACCCACATGCCAGCTATGGTCAGAAGAGCTTTATTTAACAGCTGGTCTTATGTTTGTGACCCCTGTGATAACATTACATTACATTAATTGATAAGCCTGAAACATGCACTTGTCAAGGTTCAGAGGAACATTTTGCAAATATGGCAGTAGCCAGCGATCAGCTTAAGATAAGATATACTTTATTGATCCCAAGTTGTAACATTTGCGTTACATCAGCATGTGTAACAGTTAAATATGCAGTTGTGTTTATTTGAAAATCATTTAGTATAATTACACTAATTCTGTGTTTTATATTCAACAATTCTGTGTTCTTTATTTATTGATTGTTCAATACCTGACAAGGCCGGAGATGAAATATCTACATACATCTTATAAGAGTATAATACATTATGTATAATATCAGTTAAAATAAGTGCTTCAACATAGTTAACATTGCTGGAGGTATGCACACATATTGATAGATGTCTTGTAATGCACTATTGAGGAACCTGCAACCCAAGTTCTTCATTCAGTGCAGAACTACACCACAGTTGTGTAGGCCTATATGATATGTCAATAAACCTTAGAAAATCTTGAAATCTTGAAAGGGATGTGCAAAATAGTCATTATATACAGTCTTTAATTAACTATTAGTAGAGAATAACGAGTAATGAATATACTTTATAGGGATCGTATTAATATCTAATAATAACAATAATTAAATTCAATAACATGCTTTAACCACCAGGTGTCTCTTTATATCAGCTGTGCACCTTTATGGTGTAAATACAGCCTATCTACCAATTGGATCAAATATAAAAGTGAGCCGAATTAGTGTTGATACTGCAAGGAGACGTATTGTGTGAAAAGAAATGTAAGATGTTGTTTAATGGCTGATATATTTATGATCCACGTCACGTTTTCAGTTCCACATGTTTGTCTAGATGTCTTCTCATCAGGGCTCTATAAATACAGAGCTACGGCAGAATATGTAATGCAGCCGAACCGTGTATTACAATGCCGTTATGTGATGACTTTCAAAGAGAAAAGCAAGCACACTCGGAATAAAGTATTATTATTTTGTTTTTTAAATGTTTTCGGTCTGTTTCCGGTCTTTGTTAATGACGATGTGCTGTGAGATGTGAGACTGGAATTGCACAGGGGAAAATAACGTAGACTATCTTTAGATGCGGATTTTGTTAAACTAATATGTTTGCGCTGTGGACCAACACTATACATTGACCGGGAAGGGGGTAGCAATAAAGATAAAACCATTAAACAGTTACACAACATAACAAATTGTAAAGCGCTTACACATCACTGTACACTGTATACCAAGGCAGGTTTACCATCACTCTCTGTACGGAGGCTCAGTCATTGGTACACGTTTATCTATAAAGCTTTGTTGGGTAAACTCCCGTATTATATCTGCTCTCTGATAACACAGAGAGTTGCAAGCAGCTATTGTCTGAGGTCACATGATGTAGTCTTGTTAGATGTGCCAAGAGCAAGGACTGTCTTCGGTAAGACAGCTTTTATGTGCGCAGCTCCACTTGCTTGGAACAATCTTCAGCAAGAATTGAAACTGAGCAATCTCATTCCACTGCATGTTTTTAAAGCTAGGCAAAATGAAATGCTTGCTGATACAATGGGCACTTGTAAATGTCTATAACTATGTATCCTGTAAATATAATGTATAATGTCCTTTATTGTTTTATGTTTCATGTGGAATCTATATGCTGCAGGTCTCCCTTGAAAAAGAGATCTATGATCTCATTGGGACCAATCTGGATAAATAAAGGTTTGAAATGAAATGAAATGAACAGAAATAATATCGATAGCAGCGTCCCTAGCAACCACCTTGGTAACAATGAAAACGTCGCGATTTCCTGAAGTAATCTTCGTAATAACTAGCAAACTAAAGATCATGTACATCCACTGCACACATAATCTGAAATAACAACTCATATTTCTCGCATCAAATGACATAAAAACGCATTTTAATGGCCAAACTAACTTTAAAATAGGCATTTTCCACCGAGAATAAAACGAAGTTCGGCCATGTTTTCTTTTTCTGCAGGGAGAAATTTGAAGATCATGTGACATGCCAGCCATCGGAATGAATGGTGAAAAAAACGGGGTTTGTCAAACAGAGCACATGGTGTAGTCCAAACGATAGCTGGGGATTCTGGGTAGTGTAGTGTCTTCTGCCATCCTTTACTCAGAAAAAATATTTGTTTCTCCGAATCGAAGGGGAAAAATACAAAAGCATTGCACACAATTTAAACCAATCAATGTTGTGTAATTAACAAGGATAATCTGGTGTTTTTTAGTCGATGAGTAGTGCAGATATCACTGTAAAATCAATCGACATTAAGAGGAATACTTACTTCCGGGTGTACAATTCTCCGTTATCCAATGGGAATGGACACTCACATTGCCTTTAAGGGCAGCCGACACAAACGAATGCCGTGCTTCCATGAGCGTCAAATCCCGACGCAGATGGGAATACATTGCAATCAGTTGAAAGCTATTTGCGTCCCTTTATGACGCTGAAGGAGCCTAGGAGCGTCACAATTGGACGCCACGGACACTGACCAAACGTCGCTATTGGACGCTTAGGGAGTGAGAGTAGGCTTGTTTGAGACACATTGCGGCTCGCCTCGAAAGTAGACGAGAGTAGCCGATCGTAGCCGGGGGAGGTGTCAAAAAGCTCGTCTTAAATCGGACAGCTCGGACTCGGAGTCGGCTTGACTGGCTGGGTTTGCAATGGCGGAAATTCCATTTTACCCACTGTAGACAAAGGTGATCTCCATTGCTTTATATAGGTTTGTTAATTCAGTCATGATGATGAACCACACCAGTGACTGGGTTCCATAATTAGAAATGCTCCTCCCTCTTAATGTTTGCAAAACTGATAGGTGGACAGGCTACAAATGATCAGTCCCTTCAGATCCGCACACATGAAGCATGAATTGAACAGACCTGCTGCTGTGTTAATTATTTAGCTGCCACTTTAAGCTTTATGATTTGTACAACATGGATGTAATTTGATTTAATCTTGCCATTTTAAATGATGTATTCAATAAATAAGGTTAAACCAAATCATTACATTACAATAGATTTTATTTTAATGATTTGGTTTAACTTAAAGAGAAACTTTATTGTTATTGCACATATTACAGGTACTGAGACAACGAAATGCAGTTTAGCTTCTAACCAGGTGCAACAAGCAGTAAAGTGGAAAGTAATGTACACAATCTACAGAATAACATATAGAATGAATTGAATGATGAATAAACAGTGGGGTATGGATACACTAGATATCAGCCTGTGAGCAGTATGAACAGTGTGTATGAATATGCTAAGATATATAAAGTATGAAAACGGTAAGCAGTATAGTATAAAATATATAGATATTAATTTCATGATGATAAACATTGTGGAACAATGATGACAAATGGGAATGGATGTGGCGACGTAAAACTGACACAAAAACAACAATAAACTTTTGCCAGCCAATTGGAGAGTTTCATCAGCAGCACGTGGTAAAAACCACCAATGAGCGCTCAGCTCGAGATACCAGCGAGCCGTTTCCCATCAAGCATTTCGCTTCCGCAGCTTGTGGAGAGCAACTGCGCCAACTCGCCTCACCTATCACTACCCGATCCGTCCCCCTGCCCGATCGGTACTGCGCATGTGCGAGATGGTCCGCCATATTGGACAGCTCCGGACAGCAACCCAAGATGGACACTTGACACTGTGGCTTTTAGCAAAGCTCAAAAATAAAACGAGAGAGATGAGTTATTGTTATTACAACGTGACTTCACTATTATTTAACAACTCTTTTTATTGGGTTCTTTTATTTGGGGTTAAGTACATTGTCAGAATAAATGAGGAATGAATTTAACATCTGTTAGACAGCTATCATACTGAATAAATATTTACTGTGAATGTATATGCAAACATGTATGGCATATGGCTGTCCAACAGAAGTTAAATCCATTTCTCACTTATTCTGACAATGTACTTAACCCCAAATAAAAGAACCCAATAAAAAGAGTTGTTAAATAATAGTGAAGTCACGTTGTAATAACAATAACTCATCCCTCTCGAGTTTTCCTTTTGAGCTTGGCCAAAAGCCACTGTGTCAATGTTGTCCTACTTGGGTTGCCGTCCGGAGTTGTCCAATATGGCGGACCATCTCGCACATGCGCAGTACCGATCGAGCAGGGGACGGATCGGGTAGTGACACTCGCCTCGCTCTCAAGGCTGCGGGTGTCTTTGTCCCACGAGATTTCAAAGTCTCATGTGGGCGAGCCTCCAGAGCAAGTCGGACAAAATGACTAACCATCATGCAACGCACTAGCAAGACGTTGATCGCAACTGCGCAGGTCTTGCTTGTCTCAAACAAGCCTACTGTGTTGTGGTATCTGGAGCATTTGACCAATCACAAACATGGAGAAGCCCAATGACAGCGCAGCGTCATACTTCCTGAATGAAAAGTCAACTATAATATTAGTCAAATATGAAGAAGTTAAACTTTAAACATCCATGACATTGACTTAAACACTTTATCCAGGATCAAAGCCACATAGCTGCACCTGCAAGGTGAATACAGCTGGTAAAAGAAAAATGTTTGAATGCGTACATTAACAGGTTTATGATATCACTGCCCCGTCCAAGACACGAGTGGATCTGACTTTATTTACATTTGACTCGAGTGTTTCGTCAACTTAATGTGTTGCTTAAAATAATACTTCTGCATACAGTATGTGACACTGTGAGTGTTGCACAGCCAGATACGACTCGGCTGACTCAGATAAGGAAATATATGATACATTATGATGCATGTGATATGATGTGATATGAATGATAATGGGACACATCGACGTCTGCACTCACAGTGCCGCGGACTCTAGGCTATGTAATGTTACTTTGTTCTGGTTACTTATGTTGTGGCAGATATTTAATTAAGCTTTCTTAACATAATAGTATAATGATAGTTATAATAGTCCGATTGCTCTGAAGATGGGAGGTGATATTCTATTCATTTTCACGTTCACACAGTCGGTGATTTTGGCCGGCCGTCTTTCCTGCAACCGCAGTGTAAACTGTATTTCCTCCGCACACTGAGCTCTGATTGGTCAGCAGGCATGGTGCTTTCGCTGAGTTGATCTCTTATCCTGGAACATATCCTGTTTCGGAGCACAGACTAGGTTCCAGGATAAGTCACCATGGAGATCTAGCCCGCTAAAAAGTGAACCAGCTTCATAGTACCCGAAATCCCAGAAGTTATCTTGCTAAACGAAAATCCTGCTTCGTAGTATACCCCCCAGGTTAGGTTGCAGGCTAAGAGCTCAACTGAGTGAAAGCACTGCCTGCTGACCAATCAGAGCTCAGTGTGCGGAGTTTAAAGCGATCAAGTCATATTACAGGAGAAAGGAAATACAGAAAAGCTGCCGTTGCAGGAAAGACGGCCGGCAAAAATCACCGACTGTGTGAACGTGAACATTAATAGAATATCACCTCCCATCTTCAGAGCAATCTGACTATTATAACATTAGCGTCAAGAAAGCTTACTTAAATATCTGCCCCAACATAAGTAACCGGATCAGAGTAACATTAAGTACAGTCTGCGGCATATCACATCACAATGTCTCATATATTTCCTTATCTGAGTCAGCTGAGCCGTATCTGGCTGTGCAACACTCACTGTATGCAGAAGTATTATTTTAAGCAACACATTAAGTTGACGAAACACTCGAGACAAATGTAATTAAAGTCAGATCCACTCGTGTTTGCAGTGATATCATAAACCTGTTAATGTACGCATTCAAACACTTTTTCTTTTACCAGCTGTATTCACCTTGCAGGTGCAGCTATGTGGCTTTTATCCTGGATAAAGTGTTTAAGTCATGGATGTTTAAAGTTTAACTTCTTCATATGTCTAATATTATAGTTGACTTTTCATTCAGGAAGTATGACGCTGCGCTGTCAGTATGCTTCTCCATGTTTGTGATTGGTCGAATGCTCCAAATACCACCCCTTTCATGTGAACGCGCACCTTCGTAGTACAGTTTAGCGAGAGCGCGAATGTTTTGGATTAGGCCAACCGGCTAACTCAAACATATCCAGGTTAGGTTGAACCAGCTTCGTAGTACAGGGTTGCGGTCGGATAATCCAAAAATCAGCTCCTAACGTCTAACCCTATCGTCTATTCCTTGACCTCTGAGTGAAACGTCACAGGGTTAAGGGATAGTGGATAGGAGAATTCAAAAGGATTTAGGAGAAGAGACTGCGGTACTTTAGAGAATCCGACTGCACTTTCACTATCCGACGTGTTTATGATGCGCCAGCGGCAGGGGTGGTGTCAGGGGGGAGCTATGGGGTGCTGAAGCACCCCCCAGGATTGCCAAAGCACCCCCAAGAAATGTGTTTTTTTTCCTGAAAATTATTATTACTATTTTTATTAAATTAAATTAGAAAAATTATTGATTACATCAATGCAAATGTAAAACAAGAAAATGTTTGACCAAAAACATAAAGCCAACACAGGTGATATGATTAGGCCAATGGCCAGCACCCATTCGATTTTTGACCTACCCATAGGCTAAATTACTTTGTGACACTTGAGTGACTTCCTGTTAGCTAGAGCGCCAAATGATTTGCTAACAGCAAAGTGAAAACAATTATCGTGTTTTAGTCCTTAAATGTCCACGTGTGGACACTCAATCAAAACCACCTGAAAGCGAGAGGGATTCTATATAAGCTACCATAGACTGTATATAAAGTGAAGAGTTTATCGCCGGCCACTAGAGGGCAGCGTCACTGCTGTCGCTGTCCGGATATGCCGTGCTGACCCAGTAGTGCCGAGCGGCCATTTTAGTTAAAACATTGGTCATTCACTCCGCCTCGAGTTGAGACGTTCATCCACTCATTCATGTAAGATTGTTTCCACTATTGTTTGGTGTGTCTATACTCTGTGTTGTTGAATATATGTGTATTGGTCATGACATGCATGGATGTAGTACTTTGTCAGCTTATCTTGCTGCATTGCTCTGTTTCAGGGTGTCGTCATCCTTGTCATTAAAGTACCGAAACTGACATTGAAGAGTGTGTTTCTTCATAAAGGTATCTACCGGAGATCGTTGTGGTTAGCATCTGGTGCTAGCTAGCCAAGCTAACGGGTATTGAAGGAGTTTTGGGACTACTTTTCTCCGCGCCGTTCCTAATGAGCTTGCTTTAAAAGAAGAAACACTCAAAACAACCAGGACGAGGGTTAAACAAAAATCTGTTTTAATCATAAACGGTAATAATGCAATACCATATAAGACATTACCATACAAAGCCATCATATGAGTAATGTCAGGAGTATGCCTACTCCTGGCCTTGTTCACAGGCTGCCCCGACCTCCCGGTCCGGGCCGAGCGTGAAGAGAGGACGAAGCAACCAGTTGCACGTCCCAAAACCAACAAAGGGGTGGAGTTTCATTTGGGAGATACCAACACGCTGTCTCACAGGGAATTAGCGCGGGCAGCTTTGAAAGCCACAGGTGTTGGGAAGGCCTGCAGGATGCACCTCATTAAAAATCAGGGGAAATGTCCCTCCCAATTTGCAAAGCCTATCGATGGTTTAACCCAGAAAAATATTCTCAGGGATAATCTTTACACTCAAAACAGAAATCACCATTAATTCTGCATCTTCCTTCTTCACAAATAGCTTAAAACACTCTTTTGATAAACAGGTAAACAGTCAAAGAAAACAACTATTGCGCTGATCTACTTTTAAGAAAAAGGGAACATTGTTTTCGGAATCTATAAAAAACCTCTCTATATTTGAGAGGAAACATGTACCTTTTGTTCCTTCAACTATTAACACACAGGAATGTATAAACCCACACATATACTTATTCAAGATATATAGACTTCTCTGAAACATGGCCTGCTAGAGATCCTAAACAGAATATATTCTCCCCCACCAAGCACCATGTCCTGCATACCTTCACCTCCCCCACATAGCAATAAAACCCAGTTTACTCTTAACAGCCCTTTGTCTATTGCCATTTTAGTCCTCACATTTATGAAAGGATAAAACAGAGAAATCACTATAAAACACAAACACAGGTATTGTTTGAACAGTATTCACTTAACTGCTACTATTGATAATTACCAGAGAAATTCAAGGGGACCTCTTTTAATATCTGGAAATTGCAACAAGACTTTCTGCCATTTCAAATGTAACACACTTCTTTGGTACAATATCTCACATCAATTTCCACAGTATAAGGAGCTTTTTCAACAACAAGGTGGAGGGAGAACTCTCTCCTGTCAGACGGAGAGTCTCAGGTAACCTCAGCTCAGGTGAAGTAAAGGACTCTCAGTGTTTAGATAGTTAACTTTAGTCTAGTTATCTCAGTGGGTCTCAAACGGTTTGTTTTAAAAGGGGACTGGGAGTGATTTGTAAAATGTCTATGAAGAAATAGAAAATCTGTTTACAGTTCTGTTTCATATGGGTGATGAGAGATGTATCCATAGATCTCTTAATGTTGCTCTCAAAGTGCACCAGATTGATGCTTTTAACTTCAATATTTAAAAAAAATCTTCCCGGGGAAACATGCCCCGAGAGGAGGTGAGGACCATCCTAGAGGACGTGAGGTCCACTCCCCACTTGTAAAAATAGCACTTTACCCCTGCTTACACCTATATGCCGTGAGCTGATTATCGAGCCTTCATTGTTACAGTCGCGGGTACACTGTGTGTGTGTGTGGGGAGTGTTACAGTAGAAAATTCAACTGTAGCGCTGGTGCATTAATGGGAAATCCTTAATGTTTGAGCACCCTCTATGAAACGTCAAGCTACCCCACAGCACCCCCTAGAGAAAATCGCTGGCGCCGCCACTGGCCAGCAGATGTCATTTTGTGCGTCTGCTGCTGCGGGAAACTATGGAAACTACAGTGTTCTATACAGCAGACTACAATATGGATATTTAATAAGAACGACGGACTCATCTAGAGACTCTGCACCGTGCTCTGATGCTGTTGCTTTATGCTTTATGAACGTGGACAACAGAGAAACATATTCTTCATGACCAAAGTTGGAATTGAAATAAAAAATGAAAGTGAAACTTATGCTAATCACCCTCTCCCTCCGGTCCACATTAATACAAATGATCCCAAAGATTGTATGAACTATGAAAATATCTTAAAATAAATACAAATGTATTTATTATAAACGTTAGTCCTTAACACCTATCATTGTGTACATCACCATTCAAACATCTTTTAAAAGTTGAACAAACCCCACACAGCTCAGTGAAATGTTGACTTTATTTGATAATTTCAGTAAAAACTAACGTTCATATTTCTCTTTTTGATTATAATACTGATGAACGTTCAAAACAAAGCGCTTTGGCAACTTACCACATACGTTTTAAAATACTTAATAAGCACCGTAACTTTCATGATATAATTTCTCCGTCATAATCGTTTGTTTCCGTGAACGGCCGACTGTTGTGTGACGGCAAATGCTGCGGCTGCAAGGCATTGTGGGGCAGCATTTTCTCCTCTCCTTTCGGTGAGGGAGGTCCAGTGGTTCCTAAGCTAAAGGAAGTTTGAAACCTCCTTTCCTATCATGTAGAGAATTCGAACGGCACTTATCATGGCTGACATTGAGGGACTTCCGGGTCATTTCACTCGGTTAGGAAGGTTCCTAAGCTAAATGGACTATTCGACTTCAGCCCAGGGTTGCGTTCCAATAGTCCATTTAGCTTAGGAACCTTCCTAATGGAGTTAAATGACCCGGAAGTACGTCACTGGCAGTCATGATAAGTGCCGTTCCAATTCTCTTCAAACCGATTATGACCGAGAAATGATATCATGAAAGTTACGGTGCTTATTAAGCATTTTAAAACGTATGTGGAAAGTTGCCAAAGTGCTTTGTTTTGAACGTTCATCAGTATTATAATCAAAAAGAGAAATATGAAAGTTTTTACTGAAATGATCAAATAAAGTCAACATTTCACAGTCTTTACTGAGCTGTGAGCTGTGGAGTTTGTTCAACTTTTAAAAGATGTTTGAATGGTGATATACACAGTGATAGATGTTAAGGACTAACGTTTATAATAAATACATTTGTATTGATTTTAAGATATTTTCATAGTTCATACAATCATCATTGGGATCATTTGTATTAATGTGGACCGGAGGGAGAGGGTAACAATGTCTTACAAAGTTTCACTTTCCTTTTTTATTTCAATTCCAACTTTGGTCATGAAGAATATGTTTCTCTGTTGTCCACGTTCATAAAGCATAAAGCAACAGCATCAGAGCATGGTGCAGAGTCTCTAGATGAGTTTACAGTAGTCCTTCGTTCTTATTAAACTTCCATGTTGTAGTCCGCTGTATAGAAAACGATAGTTACGGCTGTAACTACGGTTTTATGAGTCCCGGATGACCGCCAGAGGCGGTGCTTTAGTCCATCGCTTTAGTCCATCGCTTTAGACTGCGAACTGCGCACGCATGCGCAGTTCGAGTACCAATAACAACAAAGTCACCTGTGACCCACGTGACTACGGCGCGCCAGCTGGATAGGCCGATTGGAGTGGGCTAGTGGAAGCACTTTGGGCAGGAACGCCACGTTTGGCCAGAGGGCAACACCCGAGCCATCGGAGTTCCACCTCAGGCATGTATCACTCACAGAGAGGGCATGTAGCTCTCCAACTCGTTTCCCTGAGGTCATGGCCAGCAGAAATGCTGCCTTCAGGGACAGCCACTTAAGCTCCACCTGGGCTAGGGGCTCGAAGGGAGGAGAGATGACAGGGCATTCAGCACTAGGGGCAAGTCCCAAGCTGGAGCCCTCGGGGTGCTAGGGGGACGCTGCCGTAAAGCCCCTCTCAGGACAACCCAGTCTCACGGCATTTCGTGTTCACCAACACGATTTTTAATCTATTGATTCGTGTTCACCAACACGATTTGCCCCTTTTTTTCGTGTTGCACAGCACGATTTTAAAAGAAATGTATTTCTACTGCCTGCAGTACGTCTTTTTCTCCGGTCGGGTCGTGGGAGACCGGAAGCTGTGTGGTTCATAAAAACATGTTCTTACTCAATATCAAGCCACAGTTATTGCTTTTATTTTAAATCGTGTAATTTCGGACTTTTGTTGCCGTCTGTGAGGAAAATAAATGGGGCTCAGAGCCTCAGGATACTGAAATCTGTATTTTTTAAATCTTTTTTTCCTTCTAATTTGTTATAACACACTGTTATTTACTCACCAATAACACACAATTATCCTTGCTTTTATTTCTTGGTTTAATTCCATAATCTCTGGCTTTTTTGGCGTCCGTCAGGAACTGAATTTCAAAATAAATATAACCGGAAACAGACGTAGGCATTTCGAGCGATTACCCAAGATCCTCAGCTATGGTTTTAAGCTCGCTGATTGGATGTGTTAGCCGCAATGCATGCTGGGATTTGGTATTTATATTATATGAAATCCGGAAAACATTTTAAAAGAATAAAAGAATACTTAATTCCGAGTGCTCTTGCTTTTCTCTTTGAAAGTCATCACATAACGGCATTGTAATACACGGTTCGGCTGCATTACATATTACAGATCTGCCGTAGTTCTTTATTTAGAGAGCCCTGATGAGAAGACCTTTGGAAAAACTGGAAGAAATGCCGCCGAAACTGAATACTTG
The DNA here is from genome assembly GCF_902827115.2 of Pseudochaenichthys georgianus. Lineage (NCBI taxonomy): Eukaryota > Metazoa > Chordata > Actinopteri > Perciformes > Channichthyidae > Pseudochaenichthys > Pseudochaenichthys georgianus. The sequence continues at coordinate 4,387,268 of NC_047525.1, forward strand.
ACGTGGATCATAAATATATCAACAATTAAACAACATCTTCAATTTCTCTTCACACAATACGTCTCCTTGCAGTATCAACACTAATTCGGCTGACTTTTACATTTGATATAATTCATAGATAGGTTATATTTACACCATAACGGTGCACAGCTGATAGAAAAGGACTGTAGTTTTTAAAGATATTACTGATTTTCTTTGAATGTAAGAATGTAAATACTGAGTCTGAAATAGTATAGCAATATGCTGTAAAATGATGTGAAAGCATGCATAAAACTATACATCTTCAGATGTTGTACATACACACTAATAATACAAAGTTATTATGGCTGTGTGTACCTTGTGTGCACCTCCTAGTGGTTAAAGCACATTATTGAATTATTGTTTTATGTGTTATATTTGATTAAAAAAATATTGAGAGTACATACTTTCATAGGGGCAAAGTATAAATATAGAAATATAGAATATAAAATCAAGAAGATACTATAAGTGATCTCTACAATAAAACAGTTTAGTGCAGGATGTACACAGATATTAATAGGAGGAGGTGCAAAACAGAAAAACGGATTAACCTTTATTTAAACATTAAATAACAGATTAAGGTCTTTGGGAGTATCTATCTACAGATAAATATTAAGCCTGACAAAGTACTTAACGTCTAATATATTGCTTTCCTGCAATGTTAACTATGTTGAAGCACTTATTTTAACTGATATTATACACATTAATTATACTCTTATGTATTTAGATAGAATAAGAAATGTGCAGAATATGACAGTTTAATGGTGGAGGTACACACATATTGATAGATGTCTTGTATGCACTGTTGAGGAACCTGTGACCCAAGTTTTTCATTCATTGCATAACTACACCGTAGTTGTGTAGGATATGTCAATAAACCTTTGAAAATCTTGAAAGGGATGTGCAAAATAGCCATAATATACAGTCTTTAATTAACAGAGAATAAGTAGAGAATAACGAGTAATGAATATACTTTATTACTTGTTTCCATTCATGTCAATTGCAGATACATGTTTAGTCTTCTCAAGCACCAACTCTCAAACATCTCTTCTGATTGTTGGCACTTCACAATAACCTTCCCTGAATTTTACTCAGGTGTAACTAAAGTCTGATTTAAGGGTTGTTTATATTTCACATAATTAATCAGAATCTGCAAAGTAACTCAAATAAATGCAGTGGAGTAAAAATACCAGGTTAACCTCTGGATTGTCGTGGAGTAGAATTACAAAGTAGCAATGAGCTGTCATGTGGGTATATATTAATGCTGCGCATTATGGACACAAGCGATTTTCACCCATTTATTAATTATATGTTTTACATTTGATAACACCAATGTGTTTAATACTGGCAACTTCTAATTGTTGGAAAAACGAGAACGTTCAGTAGAGACGTCCCATAGAACATTTTGCGAAACACAATAGACAGCATGTGTAGTTCTGGGGGGGTGTTCGATTCCAGTTTTGGATAGTCTGGCGTGGTTTCGTTCCATTTCACACAGCTGTTTGACGCTCTGCGTAACCTTACGGGAACTGTAGTCCTAAACGATAGCTGGGGATTATGGGTAGTGTAGTGTCTTCGGCCATCCTAAACTCAGAAATGTTGACAATCGCAATGATGCTCGAAATGTCCCTTATAGGCCTACGTCTGTTTCCGGTTATTTTTATTTTGAAATTCAGTTCCTGACGGACACCAAAAAAGCCCGAGATTATGGAATTAAACCAATAAATAAAAGCAAGGATAATTGTGTGTTATTGGTGAGTAAATAACAGTGTGTTATTTTGAAAAGAATAACAAATTAGAAGGAAAACATATTTAAAAATACAGATTTCAGTATCCTGAGGCTCTGAGCCCCATTTATTTTCCTCACAGACGACAACAAAAGTCCGAAATTATACGATTTAAAATAAAAGCAATAATTGTGGCTTGATATTGAGTAAGAACATGTTTTTATGAACCACACAGCTTCCGGTCTCCCACGACCCGACCGGAGAAAAAGACGTACTGCAGGCAGTAGAAATACATTGCTTTTAAAATCGTGCTGTGCAACACGAAAAAAAGGGGCAAATCGTGTTGGTGAACACGAATCAATAGATTAAAAATCGTGTTGGTGAACACGAAATGCCGTGAGACTGAGTTTCTCAGGAAGAGGGACGATAACCTGTGGCGCCCCACTGTGGCGCCGTCCACTCCCACATGACGGGCAGATATAGCAGCCGTATAGACCTTCAAGGTGGAGTGAGAACGCCCACTGTCTAGAAGGGACTGCTGTCTGGGCAACAGCGTACCTGCTGTCCCAAGGAACACGCACATTCTTGCCCCCCAGTAGGGGTAGAAAGTGCGTGAGTGCAAGCTGCACAGCCCGAAGCTCTAGCACGTTGGCATGGCGTGCACTCCTGGGCAGACTACTGACCCTGAACGGTCCTGCCCTGCCGTACTGCACCCCACCCTGAGAGACCTGCACCTATGGTGACGGTCCCCTGGCGGGATGGGATGGCGCCCATGGGCACGCCCATCAGGAGATAGGCCCCTCCAGTGTGACCGAGAGTGGAGGCAACGCTGCGACACCCTGACTTCCCTGCGCCTGTGCCACTTGGCGTCCAAGTGAAGGCTGTTCAGCCACATCTGCATGGGCGCAACGACAGCGGGCCAAAGGGCACAATAGCCGAGGCAGCCTGCCCAAGGGCCGAAGGAACTGAATATAAGGCACCATGTTGCCCGGCCCACGTGGAAGTAGGCATCCCTCAATTCCATGGCTGTGCATGTGCTGTGGTCAGCATATAGAGTGGCAGCACCTTCAAGAATCTGTATATTCCTCTGAGGTCCAAGATCAGGCGAAATCCGCCGACTTTCTTCCTCACGAGAAAGTACGCCGAGTAGAACCCCCTGGGCTAAGCAGAGGGTCTACTGGCTCGATTGCGTCCTTGAACAGAAGGACGGACAACTCTTGGGCCAGAGCTAGGGCCTCTAGGGTCATTTTGGCCCGGCCGAAGGCTAGGGGCCGGAACTGCGGTACGTACCCCTGGGTTAAGGTGGAAACCACCCAAGGGTCGGAAGTACAGACAGCCCAGTAACTGAGCTGTAACTGGGAAAGCAGCCTACGATGGTCGTAGGCCAGACCTGGCTACGAGTCTGCACCAATAAGGACATAACTCGTCCCCCTTCCCTAGACATTAGGGCAAAGGCTTACAGTGATGCATCACTGAGGCCCAGCAAAGAAGGCTCAGCCGGCGCCTGCTGCAGAGAGGTAGAGAAAGCCAGTATCAGATGTGTGCCGCTGTGTCGTAGGCCCTACAAAGCAGCTCGTTTGTGACCCTGCACTGAGGCCGAGGGCACCTGGCATCAGGAGCCCAAATCGGGGAGGCGATGATAGGCTCAATGGATGGCAAGCGACCCAGCCCCACCCTCACCGGATCTTGCCTGGCAGCAGAGTGGGAGAGGGCCCTGGTGTCTCTCCAGCCTGCATGGAGGTCTCTCAGGTACTCCTCTGAAGGAGGAACAGTGGTAGTGAAAAGGGGCAGGGTTATGCCAGATAAAGGCGCTAGCCTGAGCCGAGTCGGCCTGCGGAACCTGAAGCTGCAAGCGTAACAAGGCTGCACGAATAATGGCCGCCATGAAGGCGTCCTCCGTGCTCTGCAGAGAGCTCTGAGCAGAGAGCTCTGAGCAGAGGAGTGGGAAGCCTCCTCGGGGGTGAGCTGGGCTCCGCCCCCCCCTTCATAGAAGAGGTTTGTCCGGAGCCGCTAGCGACATGGCATCCTCAAGTAGAGGTGTGGCAACCGAAGGAGGGCCAGGCGGCAAGCTAGTAGCCCCCGCACCGGCCCCTGGCTGCAGGGCCAACAGGAGCGACTTCGTCTGCTCCATGACGGCAGCTAACCGACCCACCTTAGAGGACAGCCTGTTTCTAGCCCTCTACCTGGGGGGTGAACCCATAGCCATCCCTCCATCAAGTCGTCGGGAACGGTCAGACTGAGCTGGAGGAAGTTGTGACGAGGAGAGGTGCCACCTCTGCGACTCTAGCCACTCTGAGCGCCCGAGGCATGAATCTACAGCTCAAGCAGGCGCTTTGCGTGAGACCCTCCCTCAAATGCTCGAGGCCAAGGCAGAGGAGGGCAGCGGTCATGGCCATCCTCGGGCTCAAGAGAAGCCATACAGGCGCGACATGAATGAGCCAGTCTATAGGTAGCCGGATGCAGCGTAGCCGGGAGTGGGCGCGAGAACACAGCCTTCCCCAGCTACCTGCTGAACGGAAAGAGTAGAGCAATGCTCCTACTCGCCGAAAACAAAGAGGGATGTAACTACACCCACGTTACCGGCAGAGGGAGCGGGAGCGAGAGCACTGCCTTCACCTAGCTGGATTAAATAAAGATGTTTAATAGGACAGCTTAGCCGGGCGGCTGCTGCTAGAATCAAGCAACACGTCTACCAGGAGCGGGGGCGATAACACTGCCTTCACTGGTTGAGTTCATAACGAATGCCAGGTGCAGCGTACCCGGGAGCGGGTGCGAGAACACAGCCTTCACCGGCTACCTGCTGAACGGAAAGAGTAGAGCAATGCTCCTACTCGCAGAACACAGAGAGGGATGTAACTACACCCACGTTACCGGCAGAGGGAGCGGGAGCGAGAGCACTGCCTTCACCTAGCTGGATTAAATAAAGAAGCTTAACGGGGCAGCTTAGCCAGACGGCTGCTGCTAAGAATCAAGCATCACCTCTACCAGGAGCGGGTGCGAGAACACAGCCTTCACTGGATGAGTTAAACAACGAAGCTCAACAGAACACGCCAGATGTTAGCCAAGCGGCCGCTGCTAACAATCAGAGCAATACGTTACAGGGAGCGGGAGCGAGAGCACTGCCTTCACCAGCTGAGTTTAAATAAAGAAGCTTTAACAAAACATGCAAGATGTTAGCCAAGCGGCTGCTGCTAACAATCAAAACAATAAGTTTACCGGGAGCGGGAGCGAGAGCACTGCCTTCACCAGCTGAGTTTAAATAAAGAAGCTTTAACAAAACATGCAAAATGTTAGCCAAGCGGCTGCTGCTAACAATCAAAATAATACGTTACCGGGAGCGAGAGCACTGCCTTCACCAGCTGAGTTAATAATGAAGCTTAACAGTACACGCAAGACGGTAGCCAAGCGGCTGCTGCTAACAATCAAGCGAGATCAAGTCAACACAAATGTTTAAGACCAGACAACTAGCTTCTAAAGAAGAGAACAGCACAGAGCCGTAGTTACAGCAGTAACAATGGCCAGTGCTTACACGGCATAGGACCGTAGTTACAATAGTAACTATGGCCAGTATTTACACGGCTTAGACCCATAGTTACAGTAGTAACTATGGCCAGTACTTAAACAGCTTAGAACCGTAGTTACAGTGGTAACTCTGGCCAATACTTACACAGCATAGAACCATAGTTACAGTAGTAACTATGGCCAGTACTTACGCGGCTCAGAGCCGTAGTTACAGTAGTAACTGTGGCCAGTACTTACGCAGCTTGGAACCGTAGTTACAGTAGTAACTATGGCCAGTACTTACACGGCTTAGAACCGTAGTTACAGTAGTAACTGTGGCCGGCGTCTAAAAGTGTCAGCCAATGGCTGCACCCTAGATAATATAATATTGGGAGGATGAAATCCTCTTTAATGGCCACACATGCAGAGCACACATCGAATATTGTTCTCTGCATATCATCCTAGTACAGTGGTAATAGATAGAGTCTAGTAATAGGAGCAGTAAATACCACGATATAGCGCTACTGCAATCAAAACCATGCGTTACCGGGAGCGGGAGCGAGAGCACTGCCCTCACCGGCTGAGTTAAATAATGAAGCTTAACAGTACATGCAAGGTGTTAGCCAAGCGGCTGCTGCTAACAATCAAGCAACCAAGTCAAAACACAATGTTAAGACCAGATAATTAGCTTCTATAGAATAGAACAGCCCGCCTAAACCGTAGGCCATGGTCACAGTAGTAACCATAGCCAGTGCTTACATAGGACCGTAGTTACAGTAGTAACTATGGCCAGTACTTACCTTACTCTCTGCATCTAAACAAAAAACGGGCCAATTATGGCACACTTGGCTTTCCATACTAAATTGAATGAGAGACGCAGCTAAAGCTGGGACTCAAATGCTAATGATAGCTCGGGCACAACGCCACAAGCAGAACTCTCAAAAAGAGAATAATAAGGGCAACTTTATGGGAGAGGAAGCGGGAACACTGTCGTCACCAGAAAGTCTAAGCCAAACAATAAATAAGATAGCAATCAGGACAACTTAGCTGGGAGAGGGTGCGGGAATACAGCCATCACCAGCAACAAGTTGACACAAACCTGTCCGTCGAGGCTCTGCACAGCCGGCCACAGCTCCTGGAGGACGCGTTAACAACCCGTAGCTCCGACTGTCAGTCGCGAAGCTGCACGCGGCCAGCTGCTTGCAGAGAAATCCCTCAGATCAAACGTTCAAACCTGAACGCTGTAGGCTACAAGAATGTAGCCACGGTACTCTCGCAAAGCAAGAAGATGAAAAGGAACCGATCCACTAATGACGCCGGCCTATGTAGCCGTTGTCACGTGGGTCACAGGTGACTTTGTTGTTATTGGTACTCGAACTGCACATGCGTGCGATGGACATATCCAGTGCTAAAGCACCGCCTCTGGCGGTCATTAGGGAGGAAATAGAACTGTAGTTTCCATAGTTTCCCCACAGCAGACACACATTCATGACGTCCGCTGGCGCATCATAAACACGTCAGATAGTGAAAGTGCATTCGGATTCTCTAAAGTACCGCAGTCTCTTCTCCTAAATCCTTTTGAATTCTCCTATCCACTATCCCTTAACCCCGTGACGTTTCACTCAGAGGTCAAGGAATAGGAGATAGGGTTAGAATTTAGGAGCTGATTTTTGGATTATCGGAACGCAACGAAGGCCTCTGCTGTCAGACGATCAGCTATGCACCGTCATCACAAACGGAAGTCGCTTCACGTGACGCTCCGGAGGAAACTACAGCTGCAGTCGAATAGTTTAAAAATCAGCTCCTAAGTTCTAACCCTATCGTCTATTCCTTGACCTCTGAGTGAAACGTCACGGGGTTAAGGGATAGTGGATAGGAGAATTCAAAAGGACTTAGGAGAAGAGATTGCAGTGCTTTAGAGAATCAGAATGCACTTTCACTATCCGACGTGTTTATGATGCGCCAGCGGACGTCCTGAATGTGCGTCTGCTGCTGTGGGGAAACTATGGAAACTACAATTTTCAATACAGCGGACTACAACATGGATGTTTAATAAGAACGAGGGACTAATGTAAACTCATCTAGAGACTCTGCACCGTGCTCTGATGCTGCTGTTTTGCTTTATGAACGTGGACAACAGAGAAACATATTCTTCATGAGCAAAGTTGGAATTTAAATAAAAAAGGAAAGTGAAACTTACTCGTCACCCTCTCCCTCCGGTCCACATTAATACTAATGATCCCAAAGATTGTATGAACTATGAAAAGATCTTAAAATCAATACAAATGTATTTATTATAAACGTTAGTCCTTAACATCTATCACTGTGTATATCACCATTCAAACATCTTTTAAAAGTTGAACAAACTCCACACAGCTCAGTAAAGACTGTGAAATGTTGACTTTATTTGATGGAGCAGATAGCACTTCTCCGCGCCGATCCCATGAGTTTGCTTCAAAAGAAGGAACACTCAAAAACAACCAGGACGAGGGTTAAACAACAATCTGTTTTAATTATAAAAGGTAATAATGCAATACAATATATTACATTACCATACCATACAAAGCCATATCATATCATATGCGTAATGTCAGGAATATGCCTACTCCTGGCCTTGTTCACGTGCTGCTTCGACCCTCCGGTCTGGGCAGCGCGAGAAGAGAGGCAGAACAAAAGGATGAACAGGCTCTCAATACCAACACAGATAGGAAGGGGTGGAGTTTAACGGGTCGTCTTTTCCGGTCATCTCAAACAAACACCTCTGGCATTCACTGTCTCATATTTCTGCAGCCTCCACACACACATCCCCCCACATTCCAGAGACCACAGTTGGGTCTAAAGGATATTCCCTTGCTCACAAAGATAACACAAAGATTTCATCTCTCATATCTCCAACTTCTGGTTACACAGACTGCTTATTATTAATACAAAGTAATTAAACACACACATATACTATTCAAGATATGTAGACTTCCCTGAAACATGACATGCTAGAGATCTTAAGCAGAATATACTCTCATCCACCCAGCCCCCTGTCCTGCATACCTACACCCTAACCCTAACCACACACGGCAACATTAACACCTGAAATAACACAACTAATTAATAAAAATCTACTAGCACTCACACATTGGCGCCCCCTTCCACACAGCACACACAACATTAGCCAGGAACAATTACAAATTATTAAAACATTAGGTAACAGCCAACACATAGTCATCAAACCTGCAGATAAGGGGGGCCAAATAGTCATACAAGATAGGGCCAATTATATATTGGAATCACATAGGCAGTTAAATGACAACACATACTACAGATCACTGACGCACCCACTTCAATTGGAAACACAAACACTAGTTAGGGACATCACAGCAACACTTTACACCAACAAAATCATAAACAAAAAACAAAAACAATATCTGGATGGTCCGGAGGAGCCCAGGCCCCGCCTCTTCTACCTGCTCCCCAAGATCCACAAGCCTGTGGAGACGTGGACGGTCCCCTCTGTGGTTCCGGTCGGCCGCCCCATCATCAGCGACTGCGGTTCAGAATCATACAACATCACAGAATACATCGATCATTTTATTAATCCCCTTTCAAAACTCCACCCCAGTTATCTCAGAGACACGTATGATTTTGTCAACAAAATAAAAAACCTCACAGTACCCAGCCACACTCTCATTTTCTCCATAGACATAGTATCACTTTATACCAACATTGAAACCCCACTTGGCCTCACCGCAATTCAGCACTCCTTTAATAAAAACCCAGACCCATCCAGACCCGACAGCCAAATCATTCAGTTGCTCCACCTCACACTCACCCTCAATGATTTTATGTTTAACAATAACCACTACCTCCAGCTGTGCGGTTGTGCGATGGGCCGGAAATACGCGCCAGCCTATGCGGATATTTACCTGGCCCATTGGGAGGAAACGGTCTTTACTAAACTCCCCCTCAAACCCCTTCTGTACTTCCGGTACCTGGATGACATCTTTGGCCTCTGGCACCACACAGAACAGGACTTCCTCACCTTCTCAGACATCCTCAACACACATCACCCTAAAATAAAACTCAAACACCAGTTACATACACACACTGTGGAGTTCCTCGACACTGGGGTGTTTTTCCGCAGCTCCAGCGACCACAGCAAGACACTTGCCACCAGGGTTTTTTTTAAGGACACAGATCGCCACGCACTCCTCCACAAAACCAGCTATCACCCTGGGCACACGTACAGAGGCCTGATTAAGTCCCAGCTGATCCGCTTCCACAGGATATGCACCCTCGCGGAGGATGTGGAGGAGGCTACCAGAATCCTCTTTAGTGCGCTGAGACCCAGGGGCTATTCGAGGCGCTTCCTTAGAAGCATTAAGGCGGAGGTCAGCCGCACCTTCATAGATAAATACAGAGACATCTCCGTCCGGCCCTGCCCTGGTCCCCTCATCACAACCTACTCCTAGGCCAATTTTGAGGGGGCCAGGGGCGGCTGTGACGCGCTGCGGCCGTGCCGGCTGATCTCCGCCTACCGACGTAATAAAAATCTCCAGGACCTCCTGGTCCACACCAAATTAAATAAAGGCATCAAAACTAGGGAGGCGCCTCGGGTCTCTGAGGTTGGTTTCGTTCGCCTCCCCCACGTTTTCAATCCCTTCTCTCGAGAGGGGAGCAATGTACGGCAGGCCTTGACACCTAACACAAAAAACGCTATTTATGCAATTAGGTGCAAGGCCTGCCAGAGACTCTATGTGGGGGAAACGCGCAACGAGATCAGCCTCAGAATTAAACAACATCAATATCGAATTAGAGACGGGGACGGCACGAGCATTTTATACAACCATTTTAAACTCCATGGCCTCCAGAGTGTGCAGTCAATGGGCCTGGAGAGCAGCAGCGGCTGGAGCACGGGCCAGAGGCGAGCGGCGGAGCGGAGGTGGATCCATCGCCTGGGCACCATTGACCCGGGCGGACTAAATGAAAAATATAATTGATGGGTCCGCCTCCCACCACTTAACATGTTTTAACCTGTGTGATCTCCTCTCCCCCCCCCGGGTCTCTCCCCTGCAGGTGGGTGATTTGGGTTCCCTTCTCTGCGGGTGTGTCAGCCTGTTTTAATCCGCCCTCCACGTATTTTAGCACTTATATTTATTTATTTATTAATTATTTATAGATCCTCCTCATCTGGACTTTTTTTTATTGGTGTGCTACATTTTTATCGCATGTTTTCAGCACTATCTTATTTATCTTAATGGTGTTCATATTTATGTTTTTATTACTTCTTACATGTTTTATAATTTTAAATGTATTTATGTTTTTATCTGAAAATTATCAAAGCCACATGAGGAGGGACGCTTTTATTTGTTTATTTATATTTATTTTAAATTATTTTATGACCTGGAGGCCGGGAAACCGCCCGCAGGGGGGAACTCTTCACCTCCCTGCCACCCTTTTAATAAAAAACGGCTACCCTTTGGAATCTTTTAAACTTCCCGACCTCGATTTTAATGGTTTCTGTTTTTCAGTGACATCCAGTTCATTATATACGATTTTACTAACCCGGTGTGCCTTCCTTTATTTTATTATTATTAGTTAATTTTAACACTCCCTTTACTTTTTAAATTCATATTACTGGGGAGAATGTTTTAATTATTTATATTTGTATCATTGCACTTGTGTCTTAACTGCACTTACACTACCATGCACGGCTTTTACTAATAGAACTGGATTCACTTTTAAGTTGGCCATTTTAGATCCCCCTCTCATTTAAGGTATTTTACGGATTCCATTGGGACAAGCTCCACACACGCACACACACGTAGATACACGCACGCACGCACGCACGCACGCACGCACGCACGCACGCACACACACACACACACACACACACACACACACACACACACACACACACACACACACACACACCACCCTCCAGATCCTGGGACGGGGAGATCTGCTTTTTGGGCATACTCTGCCGCCGTTCCGTGGTCCGGCTCCGCTCTGCACTTTTTAACCATACATCTGAAACGGTCTTGTCCTCACGGAGCTTTTATGATGCTTTTAAAAGGGTTTAAATAAGGTTTATGTTTACGGAGGTTTTTAATGTTTTTTAAAACACCTATCTACCGAGAGCCAGTGCACCACCGCTCTTCCCCAACCTAACCCTAACCCTACCCTAACCCACAGAGCAATAAAACCCTGTTTACTCCAACCAGCCCTTGTTTATAGCCATTTTAGTCCTCACATTTATGAAAGGATAAAACAGAGAAATCAATATAAAACACAAACACAGGTATTGTTTGAACAGTATTCACTTAACTGCTACTATTGATAATTACCAGAGAAACTCAAGGGACCTCTTTTAATATCTGGAAATTGCAACAAGACTTTCTGCCATTTCAAATGTAACACACTTCTTAAATATCAGATGATAATACTCTTCACTGACCCGGCTAACGCTACTCGAGGGGTGACTGAAGCTAACGCACTCGACGCCGAACTATTACAAAGTATGATGGACTCCCTGAAAGCCGACATTTTTGGCAAAATTGACTCTTTATCTTCCAGCCTACGCTCCGAGATTGCCTCTGTCCGAAAAGAACTAAAAGAGTCAATAGGACCATTACAAGCTAAAGTCGAGCAACACGGGCAAACTGTGCTTGAGCTTGAACGAGCTGCTACGGACCATAGCGGCCGGATAACGGAGCTGGAAGCTACAGTTAGCAGGCTAACGGCTCAGGCTAAACATGCTGATGATCGGTGCGAGGACCTGGAGGGGAGATCCAGAATGAATAATATTCGGCTGGTGGGCATATCGGAGGGATTGGAGGGACCTCGTCCTACTGAGTTTATCGCCAAACTACTTCAGGAAATACTTCGCCTGGATGAAAAGCCCGTGCTAGATCGAGCTCATCATACACTGCGGGACAGGCCCAGAGAGGGAGATGCACCCCGACCATTCGTCGTAAGAGTTCATTACTTTCACATTCGCAATGAGATCCTACGTCGGGCCGGGGAACTGTCTCCCCTCCTCTATCAGGGTAAGAGGATTTCTATCTTTGCTGACTACACCTCCACCGTCGCGAGCTGCTTTTGGAACTGTCAAGCGTCCACTGCACTCATGTCCGGGCATTAAGTTTGGACTTCTCTACCCAGCGGTTCTCCGAATCACGCTGCTGAGCGGAGACACACATCAGTTTGAAGATCCTACAGCTGCAAATGACTTTGTCAATACAAAACTCAAGAAAGCAGTCACTCCAAGTGCTGTGTGACGGAGCAGAGCCGGCTCCTTGTCACACTCTTTTTTTGTTCATGACAACTTGGACTGCATCTCCCAGTAAGTCATTGTAGCTTTCCATGATAATTAGTCACTGACAACATGTCTAAACGTGTGACGAACGTACTAATGTTCTGTTTATTTTGTGCGTGTTTACTCTTGTTTTACCCAGTCACCTTTCTCTTTGGGTAGCTTAGGCTGTGTTAGTAGTAGCCTAGGATGGTAGCTACGACGGAGCGTTTAGCAATTCCTATAAGGTTTGATCGGCGTGTCTCGCATGGGGAGGCACTTCTGCCAAGGTGGGCGGGAGTAACGTGGTTCTTTTACCACAAAGGGTTGTTCTATATTGTGTTTTTTTTTTTTGGTTGTTTATTTTTTGTGTTTTTCGTGTCGGCTTGGTCTATCAACATTGTACATGTTGAAATGCTGTTATTCGTTATACCTCATTCTGCTAAATATGTTATATTATGCTTCACTCTTTGCCTCCTAAGATGCTTCTATGGTTTCACCTAAATTAATACAACAAGATGGAGAGGGGCTTCAATTTTGTACCTGGAACTGTAGGGGCCTTAACAATCCTGTTAAGCGCAGCAAAGTTTTGCACCATCTCAAGCACCTGGGTGCACAGATAATTTTTCATATACCCACCGTTCACCCTGACTTTGTTGATGATTTGGAAAGAAATATTACTATTGAGGAAATGGCTACTGCAAGTAGCAAGTGTCCAGGACCAGACGGCTACACTGCTGAATTCTATAAGGCATTTTTACATAAATTGGCTCCTATTTTAATTGACATGTTTAATGACTCATTTGAATCTCTTAAATTACCCCAGACTCTCACTCAGGCCTCGATTTCCCTCATTTTGAAAAAGAATAAGGACCCTTTGTCCTGTGCCTCGTTTCGTCCTATAAGCTTGCTGAATGTAGACTTCAAACTACTGTCTAAGCTCTTAGCTTTACAGATGTAGCACTCCAGATCAGACTCAAATGGGTGTGTCCCAGTCAAAAGCCCAGCGGATGCCAGTGGCTGGGGGTGTTGCCAAATTGCTAGAGGGTGTTGCCCAATTTCCCTATTTGTTCAATTACAGGATTTAACCATGAGATGGCGCTTCATTCACAAAATACACAATGGGTGTTGTAGAAACATCAATATTTTAGATCAAATAAAGTATATAGTTCAAACAGCAACAGGGTGAGAGTGAAAAACAGGACAGCACAGATTCACACAGATTAATAAAATCAAAAATAAGATGAGCGATAAAAATAATAATAATGAGAAACGATGAAATAAGAAATGAATAAAACTAAAATGTAATTATCATATCATATATTATAATGTATTGTATTATTAAGTAATATCATACATTAACCCCATTATAGCAGATGCCACATTGAATGGATGAACACATGTATGCATCAATAATTACAACAGAGTATTTCTAAATACAAGTTGTAAAAATACTTATATGTATTTAATATTAACCCTTTGGAGTCGACCGTCACGCCGGCGTGATCAGATCACATGACCTGTTCAAGCCGGTGCCGCATAAAAAACAACAGTCCGGACAACATTGCCGTGTGTTTCTGTCGAAAGTACTGGCTTGAAACTATATCCCAGTCTTTGTTTCATGCAAAAATACCCAGTAAACACGGATATACGGTGATATAAAGTTAATACAGATATATTTCAGAAGTATGAATAATGGAAGCACATATTTTAATATCTTCGCCGTATTTTATCATTTTACGAAACGGAAAATACTGGAAACTGTAGATCCTGCTCATAGAGATGGGCGAGTCATGATTCATCCGGATCATTAACCCGGATCCTAGTAATGAGCCGGTCGTGACGAGTCTCCCTCTCGATTAACCCGAGTCCTTTGAGTCCTACACCTGATGTGACGTAACAATTAAAACTATAAATTGCGTCACTCTTTACTCTCTTTATAACGTGTACAATCACATTACAACGTTGTTGTATCCAGAGATCCAGCAGACTCGTCGCCATGCACGAATCAACAGCAAATTCAGCCCCTCCTCCGGCTCCCGCGAGAGTCCCGTGAGCCGTGAGTCGTTGGACTCGCGGGAGCCGTGAGTGAGCCGTGAGCCGTGAGTGAGCCGTGAGCCGTGAGTGAGCCGTGAGTCCGCAAATCTCTGAGTCTGCTGCGACTCCTCGAGGGAGCCGTGGGACTCGCGGGAGCCGTGCGAGCCGGAGGAGGGGCTGAGTCTGCTGTAGATTCGTGCATGGGGACGAGTCTGCTGGATCTCTGGATCTGCTGCCTGCTATATGTTACGGCTCTGAGTCCTCGTAGGCTACTGGTCTCTCTCGATCATTGACCTGGATTCACGGATCCCGCGATTTTTCCGGCTCTAAATTAAGTTTCAGTGTAGACTTCTAACAAAATGGTCATGTTGTGCAACAGTCTCCTCAGGAAATGCAGCTATTATTACAGGAGACTCTCCTGTAATAATAGCTGCATTTCCAATAAGGAATCGGATCTTACTTGGAAACTCGTTTATTTTGAACATGGCACACAAAAAGAAACAAATTATAGAACATTTTAAAACAGTTAGAATATATAAAATGTAATTATACAATTATTATTATTAAATGAAAACACAATTGTGCAAAATTATCTTAAGTACAGGAACATATTAAAATAACTATATACATACAATGCAAAACACTTATTTTTTTTTAATGCACACACAAAAAAATCAAGCATATCTTTTGCCAACAACAAATGAGAGAACAATGTGCAAATCAGTTGGCATATAGGCTAAGATTTTTTTTTTTTTTTTTTAAATTAACACAATTGTGCAAAATGTGCTTAGTACAGGAACATAATCAAATAACTATATACATAATGTGCATTGTGCAAGTGCATTATTTAAGTGTGTCACTCACAAGTTGGCATTAAGAAAGACAAGCTCACGCACTTTTGAAGGGCTGAGCCTGTTCCTCCTGTCTGTAATGATCTGCCCAGTTTTCGAGAAAACACGCTCTGAGGGGACAGATGTGGCCACAATGCAGAGCCTGGTCTTCATGACTGTGCATATATTTTGATACACCAGGGCTCGAACTCTCCACCATTCCAGGGGGTCAGCCTTTCGGGGGATAAGTGGCTCTGCCAAGAATCCCTTGATCTCCAGCATGGCCCCAGTGGTCGGGTTCTGGACCCCTGGCCTCAGAGTGGTCACTCGCTCCTCAAAGTCAGCCCAGAATTGAGGCACTGGCTCACTTGGAGGATTCACAGTTGTGCCACCCTCCTCCTCCTCCTCCTCCTCCTCCTCCTCCTCCTCCTCCTCCTCCTCCTCCTCCTCCTCCTCCTCCTCCTCCTCTGTGCTGGGTAATGTTGGTGTTGCCGCATGTGTTGCTGCTCCCACCACTCTTGACACAGTTTCCTCTGCGTTCCTTTCAATCACAAAGGCATGCTTTTTGAAGCGAGGGTCCAAAAGTGTAGCTTCAGCAAGCACTCTGACCCTTTCAATTTGCCCAAATCTTTTCTCCAAATCTGCTGCAAGGAAATTAACCATCCCTTTGACAGGTTCGTGGGTGGAGGGGTTTCTCTGCCTGTGGGCAACAATTCTCTGGAGCCCCCGTGCCATCAGAATGGCTTTTGAGCCTGTCACAAACCTGTGAAAAAAAATTGTGTTTCTTGCAGTTGCAGCCTTCTTTACTAATGACCATCAGGCCTTATACTAATGACCATCAACACAGCATATAATGTATGAAAAATGTAATTCATAAAATTGCGTTATTTTTACATACCTCTCTGAGCTCATCTCCACAGTCACCTCTTCAAAGGGCTTAAGAATATCACACACCTCCTTTGTGATATCCCATTCCTCGGGAGTTAAGGCTGGTAGCAGTGGATTGAGCAGTGCCATTGTGGAGACAAGAGGTTCCTTGATTTCGATGGCACGCTGCATCATGAAGTAGGTTGAATTCCACCGTGTGGCTACATCCTGCTTCATTCGCAACTGGACCTGCCCCATTTGTAGTTGCATTTCCCGAAGCTTTGCAGAGGCCACTGTGCTTCTGCGCACATACTCTGCGATAGATTTGACCTTCAGAATTAAGGCCTGGATTTCAGTTTGGTGAACTGAAGATCTGACCGTCAGATTCAGCAAGTGAGCAAAGCATCTCACATGGTTCCACTTCAAAATGTCATTCACGGCCTTGACAATGTTGCTTGCATTGTCAGTGACACAGGCTGCAATTTTATCTTGAATGCCCCACTCTTTTGCAACCCGGCTCAACTCTTGCGCCAGATTTTGGGATGTGTGCGACTCTGCGACAACAAAACAGTCCAGTAAATTGGATCTGAGTTTAAAGTCAGTGATGTAGTGGCATGTCACTGACATGTAGCTTGTTGTTGTGTTGGAGGTCCAGCAGTCTGTTGTCAAACATACAGCAGGAGCAGTCCTAATCTGCTCTTGGAGTTCAGCTCTGACCTTTTCGAAAAGGTTGGGCAGCATCCGCTTTGATATAGTGCCTCTGCTTGGCAGCACATATGATGGGTCCAGTGCCGCTGTGTATGCTCTGAACCCCCTGTCTTCAACAATTGTGAACGGTTGAAAATCAGTGGCTATCATTTTAACCAAAGCCTGGTCCACTTTACTCTGCTGCAGTGGTTGAATGGGCCTGTTTATAAAGCCTCCCATAGTGGTTTGTTTTGGCCTTTTTCTGGCTGCTTGTGGTGCTGTGGTGGTGGCTGTTGCAAGTTGAGTTGATGTACTTGCCACACCTGAATCTGTGCTGGTTGATGCCGTTGCAGATGTTGTCGCTGCTGCTTCTGCTGTCCCTGTTGTTGTCTGCTGAGTGTCTGCTAAAAGTGCAGTGGGGTGCTTAGTTTTTAAGTGCCTCCTCATATTTGATGTGCTCCCTCCATGAACAGATATCAGGTTTTTGCAATACTGACATCTTGCTTGTGCCTGATTTACTCCAACAAAATGCATCCATATATCACTTCTTTTCCGAGTACTCATCTCCAACAAAAAAAATCCTCTTATCTTTAGCAAATAATCCTCAGTCAATGTCACTCTCTCTTCTCTTGTCACTTCTGTCTGAGGTGTTTTGGGAGAATCTTGATAGTGGGGGATGGTTGGTGACAAGTAGGGGGAGGGGGACTACCCCTAACCTTCCAATCAGAAAGGTCTTGAAGAGTGTACCTTATTGGGTCAAGGGGTCAACAAATCACCACTGCA